>NC_058523.1:518129947-518438947 GCF_904849725.1 Hordeum vulgare subsp. vulgare
TAGATCTCGAAGTAATAGAGAATATAGTCTGACTTTTGTCAGTAGATGTTCATAATTATATTAACTTATGTTATCTATTTTTAAGAAAATCAATATGAAGGTAGTCATGTGTCAGAATGACATGATGTAGACCTTGGAATAATAATGGATAGTCTGCAAAATTTTGCAGTAGATGCCAATATTACCTTATGATTTCTTGAGGTAGTCACATCTAATATTAATATTTGAAAGATCTTTGAAGGTAATCATCTTGTAAAATTTACAAGATGTAGACCTCACAGTAATGGTCAATAATCTGCAAATGGTGCAGTAGATCTACACACTACCTTATGATCCCAAAACATCAATTTGAAAAACGACACTTAGAATTTTGCATATCAATTCTTGCTTGTATCAAGCCAAATGCTCAATTAAAATGAATTGATTTTTATTTGCAAGAAAACAAAAATCGCAATTGCAAATAAACGTATTAATCTCGACATGCAGCGAACATGGAGATACATACATTCCGGAATACATCGCACTCAACAGAAATACATTACTATTGTAATGAATAGTAATGGTTTTGCAAACTTGATGCTCAAGTGAAAAACTTGAATTGTATAGACCTCAAATTAAAAATAAGATGATCTTGTATCAAGTTGCAAGATAATTCAGCCATGTGAATTAATATTTAACGAAAGAAAATTGATTTCAATCGCAATGAGATTGTTTTGCGAGAAAATAATTATTCTCAATCGCAAATCAATATTGTTGTGCGAGAAAATTTAATCTCAATCGCAAAGCAACGTCGTTGTATCAGTAAAAGCATGTTACAAAAATTGCTAGAGAGCAAATTCATTGAACATGTTGCATTTCCACAGATTATATCTGGAAAATCATTTACATAATATAAATCTGATATGGAGAGATCAACCTCCAATGTAAATTGTAGTACAACGAGTGGCCTGATCAGGTGGTACATGAAAGCACATAGGCACTTACATGGAGTTAGTGCATAACCGGAGGGCTACAATGAAAAACCTTCAAAAGAGATAAGGTTCCCGTCGTTGTGCTCTCTGTGGCCACACGAATCAAGTGATTCAGTTTAGCTTTATGCACAAAGAAGCCACCGCCGCTACCGGGAGATTGAGACCTTCGCCATGCGCGAACACTACCATGCCTCGCGCTGGAGTTCGCGGGTATCCGCTGGATGCCGCATCAGGCACCGCGCCATGCCGTGGAAGGATGTGTCCTCCCATCATGGGCCCCGCACGGTGTTGTGTGTCGTCGCCGTCCATGGGGCAGGGGCGCATGGCCAGCCGTTGGCTTGCCTCCCAGACGACTGTTGGAATCCAGCATATGCGACGAAGAGCAGGTTCCTGGGCAGGAACCGCTGCACCATGGGCCGCGTCCCAGTGCCGCCCGCAATTGGGGAGGCAGAGATCATGCTGCCGCCGCGCTCGTCCGCACCGCCGCGTAGGACGGAGCCACCGCTCCAAGCGTCGGCCGTTGTCCGCGTCTGGGGACGCGCTGTCGGGAGCCACGGTCACGCGTGTGCTTCCCAGGTCGCGCGCCGTGCGTAGGCACCGTCTTCCGTCGAGAACACCGAGTTGCCGCGGAGTAGCCCGGGCCTAGGCGAATACGGGCGCGGCTCGGTGGCTGGACCAGCGCCATTCCTCTGCTACCGGGCGTCGAACACGCCGCATCGCGGGGATCCGCGCTGGGAGGCGTTGTTCGTCTTCCGGTGGTGGACCTGCGGGGCCACGCCGCTCTGCAGGCTAAGGCGCCCTTCCGCCACACGCCCGCCGGTCCAGCGTTGTCCGGGACTAGCCTCCGCGCAATTGCTAACGTGTTAGAGTAAAACGAGATTGAATGAAAGTGAATGAACGATTAGTCCTGTTTCTATTGATTCTCAAGTATATATACATCTAGAAGAGGTGCGAAAAAAAGGTGTCTGTTCGAAGGCATCCCTTCAGAACAGGTGCTTGTTGGCAATAGAGAGAGAGAGGAGACATGACTGTTCGGGGGTTGGACACATCCCCTAGCTAATTAATCTACTAATTAATTTCTAACACTATTAATAGTTACATGATCTTACGCTTTACCACCATTAGCATCTTTTCATGTGTTTGTTGGGAAATTTGGGTCTCTTCTGAAACGAGTGATTGGTTCATTATTGACCAAGTTCCTCCATTTAACGTTAATGCAAACACTTATCCCTTATTCCTAGCTATATAAAAAGAAGAGCATGCTTTGTACATGCAGGTGATCAATTATTTATAAAAAAAGACTCATCTCCATATCTTCGTGTCAATTTACTTTCTGTATCTGTGTATGACCAACTACGACGCTCGCTCTCGCTCCGCAACCTTGGACCGGACTCGTCGGCAGAAGTTGCGGAACACGTTATCAGCACGCTTCGTTCCACCAACTCTCCGTCAAGCCTGCGTTAGCCCTGCATCGAGCAGGCTTTCGTCGTTCTCGCGGAAATATGGATACGAAATTTCTTCGTAAAAATGCACTCCCATTGTCGTTGCGATCCAGTAATTTCTCGGGTTAGATTTTAGCTATGATATGGTTTTACCTCGTGAGATCGTGGCGGACTTGATGTCGTCCACCAATGTGGATCGATCTCGCACATAGATGCACTCGAAGTGCACACGTCGTCTCGCCGGTTTGTGTCCGACAACAAGGAACAACAAAGACGAAACCGTCTTCCTAAATTCATACATGCCATCGTTGTGCGCTTGTTATATCACGTCGCCGTCTTCGTCGACAGCCCTGTTTGTCGTAACAGAAGGTGTAAGCCCGCCGTCGCTGTGACCAACCACGCCATGGCCATGCGCCCATGCGGCCGCACCCATGCGGCATGCAAGCCGTTCAGTCATACACTGGGATTATGCCGCTGTGTGTTCAGGTCCGACCACAGCAGTGCACGGATGGACGACGTTTGCACCGACTCCAGTCATGACGCGTGCCGGCCGCGAGCTTCGTAAGCTACGGCCGCTAAACATCCCACACGCGTCGCTTGACCCTGCTCACCGCAGCATAGCCGCGCGCCCGTGCCGGCCCCACTGGCCATCGTCATAGCATCGTGATGGCCTTGGTATGTGAGTTTCACGCATGCATCGCCATACAACTTCCGGTTCGCGCTCGCGTCCGCGTTGCCGTGAACGGTGCCGGTGCACCGGCCACATACGCGAGGTCCACTGGCTCGCCGTCGTGCCAAACGCGTGCCAGGCAGTGCCTCGCTGCGAGTTAGTGAGCTTGTAGCACGCCATAGTGCTCGGCGCACTAGTGGGGACGGAGCCTTTAGCCCCGACCCGTAAGGGGCTTTAGTCCCGGTTCACCAATCGGGACTAAAGGGGCGGGACTAAAGGCCTAACCTTTAGTCCCGGCCCTGTTCTAAGGCGGGACTAAAGGTGCTCCACGTGGGCGCCTCGTAGCGCCCCAGGGGCAGGCTCTTTAGTCCCGGTTCGTTACACGGACCGGGACTAAAGAGTTTCAGATTTTGCTTATTTTTGGGGTTTTTTTTTTGAATGAAATTATTTTTGGGTTTTAGGGTTTTAGGGTTTAGGTTTATTTTTCATATAATTTAAATAGAAATAATTATGCATATATATATAAGATTAACTTATCTTACAAGCGAGCATATATATACAATTATATGCAGATCTGAATTATCGGGACTAGAGCCCGTCTATTCGATTACATGGACGAACATCAGTAATGGCCCCTAGCTACACTAAATTCTCCTTTGTCATCTATAGCTTCCGTCCTCAGAAAGGTCGCAAGCTCCTCTGCAACAGCAATCGCGCGTTGCTCTGGTAGGACCTTCGTCCTCATGGTCGTGTACTATATAAGAAGAGGAGATGAATATGAATATCAATTATGATAACAAAGAATGACGGGTAAAAATAGAGGTATGAATGTTCATTGCTTACGTCGAATCTGTGATCCTTGTGCTCAGAGGTAAACGTGTGAATGGTCTCGCAAACATAATATCCGCATAGATGCGTTCCCGGTTGCTGCTGGTCGCACTTTACGAGAATAGAATATATATAATCAAAATAATAATCTAGCATCATAGATGTATTGAAAATAGAAGTATATCATACTACTACTTACCTGAGCCGCTCTAAAGGTAAGCTTCTCAGGCTCGATAACGGGAGTCACGCACTTGAACCGCTTCCAAACCCTGCACGACAAGGATAATGATTTGCTAAGTTTTTCATTAATTGATATATCAGAAAATCATCGAAAGAGACCGATAGAGCACAAGAATGATTGAAATTACCCTTGGAGCATGTCCTGCAGGCTTTGGAACTGTTCCAAGGGTCTCGATAATGGGTCGAAGGCATCAACTCTTCCCTTATCAATTTGAATGTCCAACAGAATCCAATGGAAGCTGCACATGTATATATATATATGTGTGTGTCAGTAACTTATCAATTACACTTATAAGTGAATGGACACAACAGAGTAAAGACCCTCACCTGAAGTTGTATGGAAACAGTATGTGGTCACAGAAATTTTGATCTATTAGAAACCTTAGAAGGTTTTCCTCCGTCTCCTTGGGTTTATCAGTTAGCGTCGCTATATGTATTTTATCTGGGTCAATAAACCCAATATTTATGATGTTCTTTTTATTACAATCCAGAATCTTCATTCTGCATAATAGAGTACAAGTTATATATAGACAATGAATTGAAATAACTAAGCAAGTTATATGTAGACAACGAATTGAAAAACTTACAGACAATAGCAACTCATAAGCGATTTGTCGAGGGCGTCGCCATTGTACATCTGGAAGAGTTCATCAAAGTCGATATGGATTTCTTCGGGGCGGCCGTAGTACTCCCGTGGGACACTCACCACGATCATCGTTCTCCCATTCTTTGATTCACTTAAGTACCATGTATGCAAGTAACGCATATTTGTTGGGAGATCATCTTTGCTGACCAAAGGCGCTCCCATGACAAACTGTGGCTTAGGGGCTACCACAGCCTTGGGTAACCTGTCGTCTTGGGAAGCCAGAATGTCTTCAACCGAGATACCCCATTCAGCCGCCCACTTCTTTGCTAATTCGAAATCTTGCCCCTGCACCGGAGGGGAGACATTCTCGGTTAACACCCTGAGGGGTGGGATCGACTGTTTGGCATGTTGTCCAAGCTGTGGAACGTCTGATTTTTTCTTGCTTGTAGTTGAACTTGATTTGCTCCCACTTGCACTTGCACGTGATCTGCTCTTTTTCACTTCCTTCTGCAATGTGCGTGTATAGTCATCAGGCTTATGGTGTAAGTCATACTGTGATGGAAGGTTCGTGAAGTATTTTGCAAATGCTATTTGCTTCTCGGTGTATTCCGGGCAGGGCTCGGGTTCCTTCTTTTTCATCTGCGCATCATGATGTTCCTTTGCTATCCTGGCGTTTTCCTCGGGGGTACGATCATAAGGTCTGATAGGAAGATTAGCATGAGGTACCTTTGGGAGGGGCGGCCGTTTGCGCTTTGGGGGGCTCCGTCGCTTAGAAATCATCGGCGGAGCGTTCTTGGTGTCACGCTTCCGCTTAGTATCCGGAGCGGGCGACGGCGGAGACGGACGATCCAAGTCCGGCGGCGGTGATCGAGATGGACTCGTGTTGTGCTGGTCGACGTCATGTGGAGGGCTTGGAGGTAATGGAGGTGTAGGTGACCTGCGACAACTCGGAGGCAATGTTGTCCTTGGGGCCGAGCCTGGAAGCTTGATGTAGTTCTTGTCCCATAGGATGACTCCACCCAGTACTTCTCCGAGTGTCCTCTCATCTTCGGGTCCAGCTATGTCGAGCTCCATATCATGAAACCCAGCCATGATTTCATCCACCCCGACTTTAGCAAAGCCAGCTGGAATCTCACGGCCATGCCAGCGTGCATCAGGGCCAGAAGGTAAAGCTTGTCCGACGGCCACCTTCATGGATATGTTCTTGAATTTCTGATGGAGTTCACATGATGTTGACTCCTTGATTCCATCCACGGGGTAGCCGGGACCGCCCTCTATCATTCTTCGTGCATCGTCGGGCGGGGCATCAGATTCAGCCACGCTGCTTTTCCGCTTAGATGGGGCGCCGGTAATATCAAGTGCAGGATCTTCCTGGCGCGCTACTCCTCTAAGCTCATCAATCTGCTTCTGTTGCTCGTTAATCCTGGCAAGCAACTGGTTGAACTTGTCATTCTCCTCATCCTGCTGCCGCTTCTTTGCTCTCTCTCGGCTTCTATAAGTGTCTTGGTCTCTGGCAAACCCAAGCCACCACGGGTAAGAAGGACCGAAGCCTCACGTTCGTCCTCCATGTTCATCATTGCCGAGGACCAGTGTGAGCAAATCTTTATCTCTATCTGCAGTGAACTTTCCTTTTCCCTCCTTAATTTCTTTCACTATCCTTTTCCAATTCTCCCTGGGTATCCTAAGACCGTCTCTGCAGATGAGGTCCCCTGTTTCTTCGTCGTACGAACCATCATGCGCAAGGAACCAATTTCTTGCTCTCAATTCCCACTCATCACGGAGTGGTTCAGGTACGATGCCTTTATCTAGCAGATCTTGCTCTTTCTTATCCCACTTTGGGATGGCAGTCTCATAGCCCCCTGGCCCCAGCTTGTGGTGATATTTCTGCTTGTCGGCATTTATCTTGTTCTTTTCTGATAATGCCTGGGCATCTTCTGACTCCTTGTACTCTTGAAATGCCTTCTAGTGATTCGCCTGCTTGGCTAGATACCCCTCGAATACTGGCACTTTCTTTGTCTTCAAATAGTTTTTCCATAGCTTCTTCTTCCAGCTACGGAACAGTTCGGCCATCTTCTTTAGAGTCCACTGCTTAATTTTGGCCCTCAGTTTGTCTGCCGCGTCTTCATTCTCACATTCTGGCAGGTTGAAATGTGACATGAGATCATTCCAAAGATTATCTTTGTACCTTTCGGTGACATAGTCACTATCGGCTGCCCCTTTGCGCTTGTTCCACTCCCGAACGCTGATCGGGACGTGATCCCTAACGAGAACTCCGCATTGCTTCTTGAATGTGTCAGCAGCATTCTTAGGAAGCTTGGGTTCGCCCGTAGGCAATATCACCTCAAAGGTGTAATGCGTCCGTGCATCCAACTTTCTTGTCGGGCCTCGTTTCGTAGCTTTGCTCGATGTGGAGGCCTAAGAGGGAGAAACATTCGTCAAATGAATGTATATGTATACAATATAGAGCTATCTCCAATATTTTTCACATATTACAAGTGATTGTCCAATTTCATATGTATACCTCGCCGGACTTTATTATTTCTTCACCGGCTTCTCCATCAGTGGAGCTATCACCTTTTCCGTCATTGGACCTATCTCCTGCCCCATCGGCTTCATCTTCGTGTCGCTCGACCTCCATTCCATATCCGAAGGGGTTTAGATATGACGACGGAGATTCAGCTGGTTCAACGTCGGGGCCGTCTTTGATTATATCTTCGATAAGTTCTTCCTCTTCGAGGTTCCTGATATGTGGATCCATAGTTCTGCAAAAAACGGACATTTGATCAGGAACTCCGTTCCAAAACAACTTTAGTCCCGGGTCGTGGCTCCACCCGGGACTCCTAGATTTCTGCATAGTATTCAAAGTAGGAGTAATTTCCAATTTGAGCATTCAATAAGCAAAACCAAATCGTAAAATAAAGTAGTATGTAAATTAGCATGCATTCAATTATAAGCAAATACATCATCTCTTTTGTCCGTACATCGTCGAATATTATCACTAATACTCCTCGAATACTATCATACATATAGCATCACTGATACATCTAGAACCGTAGCGCCCGACGGGTATCGGCGCGGGCGGTGGACACCCAAAGAGAAGGAACCATCACAGGATCATAGCTCCAGTGAGATCTCCGAAGAACCTGCCAGGTATGCTCAAACCTGCCCTCCAACACAACCACTTAGCGACAGACGTGCTCATCCTCCTCGCTGACACGGTCACGTACCACCTCCGCGGTGTCCGGAAGCCTCGGCACCCTCACTGGCCCACGTGACCGCCACCAAACAAGGATCGGGTCAACGACGGGCTGGCTCCTCACCAACCTACGCCCCCCGGAAGGTAGCACCTCCCAATACCAGCCGGGCGGAGCCCAGTCCCGGACAGGGCCCCTCTGATCAAGCAGGTGTCCTCCGCCAAGTCGACGACGAGGATGCGGGATAGGCATCGTACAATGAACTAAAAAAATAAACTAGTTCTATTACTTTTCTTGCTAAAAATAAACTATTAACACTTAAGCATATACAATAGCAAAATTAAACTATTAACACTTAAGCATATACAATAGCAAAATTAAGCAATAATCTAAGAAACACTATTAACACTTAAGCATATACACTATACAATAGCAAAATTAAATGACAAAAAAAATATTTCTTCTTCTTGTAACCCTAAACTAATTTTTCCTCTTCTTCTATTTCTCCTCTTCTTCTACTTCTTCTTCTACTTCTACTTCTCCTCTTCTTCTACTACTTCTCCTCTTCTCTTCTTCTACTTCTCCTCTCCTCCTCTTCTAATTTTTTCTCTTCTTCTACTTCTCCTCTTCTTCTATTTTTCCTCTTCTTCTCCTCTCCTCTTCTTATTCTCCTTTTTCTTCTTTTCTTCTCCTCCTCTTCTTATTTTCCTTTTTCCTAATTCTAAATATTACTAACCCTAATAATCTAGCACAAACCTAATAACAATAGGAAATAAATGACAAAAAAATCTTTTTCTTTCTTTCTTCCCTTTTTCTTCATTTCTTCTCCTTTTTCTTCCTTTCTTCCCTTTTTCTTCTTTTCTTCTCCTTTTTCTTCTTTTCTTCTCCTTCCCTTTTTCTTCCTTTCTTCTCCTTTTTCTTCCTTTCTTCTCCTTTTTCTTCTTTTCTTCTCCTTTTTCTTCTTTTCTTCTACTGGCCGGAGTGTTGGGGAGGAGGGGGCGGGGGGCTTACCGGCCGGAGGTGTCGACGGCGTGCGGCGAGGAGGACGGCGGCGCGTGGCGAGGAGGGCGGCGCGCGGCGAGGAGGACGGCAGGCGACGACGAGTAGGACGGCGGGCAGCCTGACGGCGTCGTCGAGGTCGTCAGTGTGCCGCGCCGGGCAGGAGAACGAGAGGAAGAAGAAGAGAAACGAACGATTTGGGTTGGAATTTTTCTAACTCCCGCTTATATAGGTGGATCTTTAGTCCCGGTTCGTGGCTCGAACCGGGACTAAAGACCCCCTTTAGTCCCGGATGGAGCCACGACCCGGGACTAAAGGCCTCTTTTCGGGCAGACCAGAAGGCGGGAAACAGGGGGTCTTTAGTCCCGGTTGGAGCCACGAACCGGGACTAAAGCCCCTCCTCGGCTGCACGATAAGTTTAGTCCCACCTCGCCCAGCGAGGGGGACTAACACTTGTTTATAAGCCCCGTCGCAGCTTCTCCATCGAGCTCCTCTCTAAAGCAGGCTTACGGGCCTAAACTCACTGAAAATTGAAACTATATTCGAAATTATGGAGAAAATTCAACCTGAATTCAAAGTGAGTTCACTTTGAATTTAGGTTGAATTTTCTCTATAAATTCTCATATAGTTTCAATTTTTTTCTATTTTCAAAATTAATTATTTTGACTATCCAAACTATTATCTATTTTGTTATTTTCAATTAAAAACTATGTTTATTAAAAATTCTTTTTGCATATTTGAGAATTTGACAAAACTATGATAATGAAAAGTGTTTGAAATTGAATAAATAATTCAAAAATATTTTCTATTTTCAAAATTAATTACTTTGACTATCCAAACTATTAACTATTTTGTTATTTTCAATTAAAAACTATGTTTATTAAAATTATTTTTGCATATTTGAGAATTTGACAAACTATGATAATGAAAAGTATTTGAAATTGAATAAATAATTCAAAACTATTTTCTATTTTCAAAAGTAATTATTTTGACTATCCAAACTATTAACTATTTTGTTATTTTCAATTAAAAACTATGTTTATTAAAATTCTTTTTGCATATTTGAGAATTTGACAAAACTATGATAATGAAAAGTGTTTGAAATTGAATAAATAATGCAAAACTATTTTCTATTTTCAAAAGTAATTATTTTGACTATCCAAACTATTAACTTTTTTTGAGCTAGTTGACCCTGAAATTGAAAAGCACTACAAATGAACTCTGAAAATGTTGAAAGTTGGCATGCTATCATCATTTCACCCACATAGTATGTGTTAAAAAGTTGAGAGGGCTACGACAAAAACTGGATGTACTTCGTGTACAAAACGGACAATCTCTCTCGAAGTATGAGCATTTCGAACGAGAACTCATCTCTTACAAAGGGATTTCTTTTTTTGAACTTATTTGAACTCCATACTTTTTGTTTGTTCAAAATGCACCATTCAAAGGCACATCACAAAATTTCAACAATTTCTGACTTCATTTGGTATTCTTCGTGCATTTACTTATTTTTTTTGAGCTAGTTGACCCTGATATTGAAAAGCACTACAAATGAACTCTGAAAATGTTGAAAGTTGGCATGCTATCATCATTTCACCCACATAGCATGTGTTAAAAAGTTGAGAGGGCTACGACAAAAATTGGATGCACTTCGTGTACAAAACGGACAATCTCTCTCGAAGTATGAGCGTTTCGAACGAGAACTCATCTCTTACAAAGGGATTTCATTTTTTAAACTTATTTGAACTCCATACTTTTTGTGTGTTCAAAATGCACCATTCAAAGGCACATCATAAAATTTCAACAATTTCCGACTTCATTTGGTATTCTTCGTGCATTTACTTATTTTCTTTTGAGCTAGTTGACCCTGATATTGAAAAGCACTACAAATGAACTCTGAAAATGTTGAAAGTTGCCATGGTATCATCATTTCACCCACATAGCATGTGTTAAAAAGTTGAGAGGGCTACGACAAAAACTGGATGCACTTCGTGTACAAAACGGACAATTTCTCTCGAAGTATGAGCGTTTCGAACGAGAACTCATCTCTTACAAAGGGATTTCATTTTTTTGAACTTATTTGAACTCCATACTTTTTGTGTGTTCAAAATGCACCATTAAAAAGCACATCACAAAATTTCAACAATTTCTGACTTTATTTAGTATTCTTCGTGCATTTAGTTGTTTTTTTAGCTAGTTGACCCTGAAATTGAAAAGCACTACAAATGAACTCTGAAAATGTTAAAAGTTGGCATGCTATCATCATTGCACCCACATAGTATGGGTAAAAAAGTTGAGAGGGCTACGACAAAAACTGGATGCACTTCGTGTACAAAACGGACAATCTCTCTCGAAGTATCAGCGTTTCGAACGAGAACTCATCTCTTACAAAGGGATTTCATTTTTTTGAACTTATTTGAACTCCATACTTTTTGTGTGTTCAAAATGCACCATTAAAAGGCACATAAAAAAATTTCAACAATTTCTGACTTCATTTGGTATTCTTCGTGCATTTACTTATTTTTTTTGAGCTAGTTGACCCTGAAATTGAAAAGCACTACAAATGAACTCTGAAAATGTTGAAAGTTGACATGCTATCATCATTTCACCCACATAGCATGTGTTAAAAAGTTGAGAGGGCTACGACAAAAACTGGATGCACTTCGTGTACAAAACGGACAATCTCTCTCGAAGTATGAGCGTTTCGAACGAGAACTCATCTCTTACAAAGGGATTTCATTTTTTTGAACTTATTTGAACTCCATACTTTTTGTGTGTTCAAAATGCACCATTCAAAGGCACATCACAAAATTTCAACAATTTCTGACTTCATTTGGTATTCTTCGTGCATTTACTTATTTTTTTGAGCTAGTTGACCCTGAAATTGAAAAGCACTACAAATGAACTCTGAAAATGTTGAAAGTTGGCATGCTATCATCATTTCACCCACATAGCATGTGTTAAAAAGTTGAGAGGGCTACGACATTCTTCTTCTCTCATATATGGTGGACACTAGCTCACCTGATTTTTCAACCGTCGATGATGGTCGCTACTCCTACTTCCCCTAGTGCATAACCAATATCTAGCACAAGGAGAAGAAGGAGAAACGACCCCCCACAGCAACAGTCGATATTCTTCTTCTCTCATGTATGGTGGACACTCCCTCACCTAATTTTTCGACCGTCGATGATGGTCGCTACTCCTTCTTCCCCTAGTGCATAACAAATATCTAGCACAAAGAGAAGAAGGAGAAGCAACCCCCACAACAACAGTCGGCATTCTTCTTCTCTCATGCACAAAGAGAAGAAGGAGAAGCAACACCCACCTGATTTTTTGAACTTATTTGAAATGAAGACTTTTTTGTATATATATGTGGTCGAAATGCATGATACCATGAAGTTAGAAAGGGCTAAACCATTCAAAAGTAGCAGATGAAGTTAGAAAGGGCTAAACCATTCAAATTTGGAAACTATAATGGCACAAACAGAAACTAGACATATATAAATTGGTCCAAGCAGTACATGATACTAGTCCAAACAGTACATATTAATAGCTATCATAGATATATATATTCGAGGTGACGCTGGCCATAGTTGACGACTCGAATCAGAATGTCCACCTTATTCGAGGTGACGCTGGCCATAGTTGACGACTCAAATCTTACGGTACAACTCGTATGAAACGTATGCATCTTTTGCTGCATACTCAATGTTGATATGATCAAGTGGGGCCTTCTCCCAAAGTTTGTGCTGAGACTTTGGGAAATTGGTCTTCATATTACCATATTCCTCGTCGATCAAGGCAACTTCCATATGAGCCATCGAAGTCCTGACATGTCGAAGCCTGAATACCGTTTGGAGATCAATGAGGCAACCAGTTGGTATCTCAATACCGAAGCTGTACCTCATCTTTAGCTTGTCGTTCGTTATGTCAACGGTAGCAAAAGTGATGCCGCTGCGAAGGAAGTCCATGAGTTTTGGACAATGCTTGTCACTACTGCAACAGAAACAAATTAAAATGGAACAAATGTTACATACTGCTGCAATAAGGAAACATGTTTCACTACAACTAAAGAGAAAATTATCTTTAGGATTCAAATAGAACATATTGCTATCCTATGCAATTTTCATATCCTACGAATTGATCAAGAAACCGTAAATTAACTATGACATATATATATATATATATATATATATATATATATATATATATATATATATATATATATATATATTCTCCCACGGTTTTGCAAATATTCAATAAGCTAGACATATTGCATATTGCTATCCAATGGAACCTAGAGAGATCACTATAGCTATCCAATGGAACCTAGAGAGATCACTATAGCTATCCAATGGAACCTAGAGAGATCACTAGCTATATGCAATTTTCATGACTATGACATATCATATTGCTATCCAATGGAACCTAGAGAGATCACTAGCTATATGCAATTTTCATAACCTTGGATCAAAGAACACCGCATAAAATTGTATACTACAACTATGATTTCAATGGAACATATTGAACCAATCAGATTTTTCAGATTGTGAAACACTATTCCAATCAGATTGTGTTCCCTTCAACTAATCAAAATTGTTTCACTACAACTATTTGAAGCGAACCAACTATGATTCCAATGGAACATATTAAACACTAGTTGATTCTAATACGATTTTTTAGATTATGGAACATTATTCCAATCAGATTGTGTTCCCCTTCAACTAATCAAAATTGTTTCACTACAACTATTTGAAGGGAACCAACTATGATTGAAACAAATAAACTTACAATGTCATTACCTTGGATCCAAGAAAGCCTCAAAACTTACCTCGCCCATTGGAAGATCAAGACATGGTGTTTGAAACATAGTTGGATGACGGCAACACCGCGTTGATCGGCCGTGTACTCCAGATCAAGCCCCAAGAACTTCTCATGATCCACTGCGGCGTCAAGCCATCGTTCCTTCAACTGTCTAAGAAAATGCGGCACCTCCCTGCTCTCGTTCGTGTACACGACATCGAGCTTGGTCTTGCCATGTGCGAGCACCTCTCCAAAGCGAGTTGGCATGATGGAAGAAGAGAAGGGAAGAAGAGAGGGGAAGAACAGAGAGAGGGGAAGCGAGAGAGGAAGAAGAACAGAGAAATGGCGACGCGACACAGACTCTGCTTCGGTTGTGGTTTTGGGCAGCGGGATGCAAACCGTTTGGGCCTTTAGTCCCGGGTTGAGCCACCAACCGGGACTAAAGGGGGATACCAACGGTTGCCACCACTACGGCAGGCCACGTGTCAGACCTTTAGTCCCGATTTGAGCCACCAACCGGGACTAAAGGGGGATACGAACGGTTGCCACCACCACTGCCCACCGCGTAGCCCTTTAGTCCCGGTTTGGGACACGAACCGGGACTAAAGGCTCCTTACGGGCCGGGACTAAAGCCTCGAGGGAGGCATTGAGAATTGGGGCGACGTGGCCGGGCCTTTAGTCCCGGCCCAGAGGCAGGCCGGGACTAAAGGGTCCCGGCCAAAGGCCCGTTTTCCACTAGTGGCGTCCCGTGTCGTGTTCCGCTCGCGCCAGACGCCTGCCGGACGCCGCGTCCCGAGCTCGTCGCTCGCTACAGCGCGTGCTGGCCCCCGCTGCGCGGGCGAGCACCAATTGTGGCCTCGTCGCCACGCACGTGCCATCCGCCGCCTCGCGTGTGAATCGCCACACTAGGAGCGCATGCCGGGACACCACACACCACACTAGGAGTCCTTGCCGGAGCACACGCGGGAGGAACCAAGGTACACCGCCGACAACCTCCCCCTCTGGGCAACCTACTTCGAGCGTCGCCACGTCGACCAGCTCGCCTCCATCAACGGCGCTCCGGCTCCAAGGGGGCGGCACAACTCCGACAGCCGTCGGCAGTGATGGGGCGTCCCCGGGCGCCCGCTCCATGCCGTCCTCGAGCACATCGAGGGCGGAAATGAGCCGCCGATGAAGTACCCGGCGCCATCATTCTCGAGCCCGAGCGGGAGCTCCTGGCTGCCGAGGTGAATGGTGGGATCCTTCTCCTCGTCCTCCTCCCTCTCCTCCGGCACGACAATGCTGCTTGCCATCGTGAAGGCCGAGCCACCGGAGTCGTCGGAGCGCCATCGCAGCCACAACGGCAACCTTGTTATAAACGAGGGAGGCCACCAACCTTCTCCCCCTCCGCGACCACTTTCGCCTGGTCTGGCCAAGGTAGGAGCCGGAGACGCCGGTGGTCGTCAAACAAGAACACGTCGAGATGGCCGTTGACCTCGACACCGAACTGAAGTGGTCGCGCGACGACTACGTCTGGGAGGAGATGGAGCGCTAGCGCCGCGCTTTGGAGGAGATCGCCGTGCGTCATCACGGCCGCGTAGAGGGTGGCGTCATTGTCCTCTCCGGCAACGAGGAGGAGGCGCTGGCGCAGGCAGTCCACGTCTGCAGCGGCGATCCAGGGCAGGTTTGCAGTAAGGACAGCAACGCGGGTTCGCAGGACGGCGACGATGGTGAAGGTGACGACGGTGATGACGATGGCGATGACTACACCGCTTTCTACCGACTCCTCGATATGAATTAGGCTAGCGGCGACAGGACGACGGCGACGTGGTTTTTTTATGTTTTATGTTAAAAAAAATAAGTTTATATATATTTAGCGTCGGTTCACCTTCAAACGGCGTTATTTCAGGCCCTTGGAGGGGGAGGGGGGGGACTGGAGATGCTTTAATCATGAGGAAAGGGGGGAAAAGCAGAAAAGATTCTTCAAAGTGGACGACTAGTTTTCCCGAAAAAAAAAAGTAGACGATTAGTTATGAAACGATGGCAAAAGCGCCATCTCATGATCTCATGCATGATAGGAAGGACGATGGGTAACAAAATATTCCCTGTCCTCTTTCACCTCATGACAGGAAAAGTTGCATGTGTCGTACGAAGAGTGAAAAAAGTTGCCTTTTCTTATCCAGAGCTGTGCAGCCGTTAATAATTACATGATCTTACCTTTAGCGCCATTAGCATCTTCCCATGTGCTAATCCCAACGTTCATCCTTGTTTGCAGCACTGATTTTAAATAGCTCTTCCAGGTAAAGATTTGAACATTTTTATTTTTGAGAAACAAACATTTGAACAATTGCATGACCTTACACATGAAGCCAGCAGCAGCCCAGTCTTCCCAGGCCGGCCCAGTGGTAGCTCGCATATTCTTTTTAATCAGGATTTGGTCCACGAAATCACTATCTAAGAAGTATTTCTTTTAAAGATTACTCTCATCTTTGCAGGTTGTGACAAATGACGCCCCGTGTCACTTACCGCAACCTGCGAGTTTTCTCTTTTTTCGTAGATTCGTGTTTTTAAAACGTTTTATTTCCTAAATTGTGCATCCAAATCTCAAACTGTTTTCATAGTTGGATTTCTCGCGTCGAGATCTTCAAAATCAGATCCCATATTGATAGGTTTTGACGAACTTTTTTTAAAAAACAAAACAAAAAAACCGTGCCTCTCGTTATGAAAAAAAAACACGTTTTTCGCCCCCGATCACGAAGGCAAATCCATGACTCTAATGGAAGCAAAATTGTACCTCTCGCAAAAAACCGTGTTTTTTCTTTTCGGAGAGGCACGTGCGTGCCTTTCACAAAGGCAAAATGGTGCCTCTTGTGGAAAAAACAGAAAATGCGTTTTTTCGTGAATAATGTTTTTTGATATTTTTTGGTCAAAAAACTAAGAAAAACCGGTGAAAAACCAAAACATAAAAAAAAAGAAAAAAAACAATCTAAAAAGCCGAAAACTCATGCGAAAAATAAATAAAAAATAAAATCTGAAAGAAGCACTCAGAACGCGACATGTGACAGCGGCTGAGAACACGCCAAACGGCGACGCGCAGGAGTGCTCACTGGGAGGCTTTCGAAGGAGCGCTCACTAATTAGTGACTCCCTTTGGTCCATCTTATGTGTGCCAGCCTTTTTTTGACAAACTTGGCCAAGCTCGACCCAAATTACGGGCTCTTGTTCGTCTACCACACAGCGTCGTGATCGAAATCACTAGTTAAGGAACACTTTTTACAAAAAATATTTTCATCTTTTCCGCTTGCGACAACTTATCGCATTGCATGTACGTCATTTGTCGCATCCTGAAAGTTTTTTTAGATTCGATTTTTAGAACGTTATCTCTCAAGCCATGCGTTCAAATCTTGAATTGTTTTTACCCTTGTATTACTCACGTCAAAATCTTTAAAACAAGATCTAATGTTGATAGGTTTCAACGATCTTTACAAAAACCGGACAAAAAACCTGAATCGGAAACATGTTTTCCCCTTTTTGATAGGCACGGCGATACCCTCTTCACCAGAAGTAAATCTGTCCCTCGCCTGGTAGGAAAAGACACATTTTTTTATTCTTTCTCATGTAAGCAAATCTGTGCCTCCATGAGAAATAAATTGATGCCTCTCATGGAAGGAAATAAAAAGAAAACGTGTGTGCTTCCACGAAAAGTAAATATGTGCCTGAGCAGATCCGTGCCTCCACGAGAAGTATATCCGTGACTGTCATATTAGGGAAGAAAAGGAAAATGTATTTTTTCTTCCCTTTTACGATAAGCAAGGGCTTGACTCTCGCGGAAACAAATCTGTTCCTCCACGAGAAATAAATTTGTGGCTCTCACAAAAAATCAAGTTATTCCACGTCATTTTTTTCTCAAAAACATTTTTGGGTCAAAAACCTAAGAAAAGCTATGAAAAAAGCGAAAAGCCAAAAAAAACAATTTTTTTCCATCTAAAAGCCAAAAACACAAGTAGAAAATAAAAACAATCCGAAGGAGGTGTCCAGAGCGCAACACGTGGCGGCTGCTGAGAGCACGCCAAGTGACGCGCTCTTAGCCCACCCCAAGTGACTCTTGGTGAGGCTTCCGAAGGAGCGTTCTTTGATCAGTTGCTCCCGTGTTGTGACGCCTATGAGAGCAACTATAACAGATCCTGTAAAACGTGACATCCGGAATAATAACCTTCTATTTAGCAGAAGAGGGCGTCTTTTCAAGACCGAATAGATCCCGCAAAATCGACCATCCCGTGAATGTTTTTGCGGGAACCTATAAAGTCCGGGTCATTTCCTCCATATCTACGGGAGCCGCCTCACTTTTTGCAGTTTCCTATATCCTTGGCGAGAAGGTCATTTCTCTTCTGTTCTCGCCTCACTTGGCACCGCCGCCGCCACATCTCCCCGCCGGTACTTGCTGCCCCCGGCTGCCCCGTGCTAGTTGCATCTATTCCACCAAATTTGGAGGCCGGGGCTGCCCATTTGTCTCTGCAGGCTAGCGTTCGTCGCTGACTCCACAGATCCGCCCTGGAGCTTCGTGTGCGGCTTTGTAGCCGGTGGATCTGGTTGTTTCCGGTGCCGGTAAGCCTCGAAATCGCTCGAGGGACAGCCATGTGCGCCGGAGGAAGGAGTTTCGGCCGACTTTGCTTTGGCTAGCGGGGGAAAAGAAAGAGGCCCCTAGCTTTGCTTCGGCCATCGGGGAAGAAGAAAGGGGGCGACTTTGCTTCGGGGGAAGGTATGTTCAATACCCGCCGACTATTTTGATTCAATTTCGACTGGTGAGATTCGGGAGAAAATCCACGGGCTTGCATTTTTTTAGATGGATTTGAGTTCGTCCTCCTCCTCCTCATGGGATGTATTTATGTGTGATTTAAACAATTTAAAGTTGTAATATTTATTCAACTTTAAACATTTGTTATAATGAAAACGATTGTTGCATTGTGAATTGCCTTTCGGACCATTTATATTTATATGTTTAATTTATATGATGATTTTATTCGGTTCATATTGATGGACATCTAGAATTTACAAAACTATGACAATTTTGCGGTACCGTGAGGCCTCTGGTGCAGAACAAATGTTGTAAACTCATCTGGCAAGTTTACGGGATCTACTCCGTCAGAGACCTTGCAGTACCGTAAAAGATTTTACACACTGTTCGTAAACGTATTTTGCGGGATGTGTATTTTGCGGCAATTGGAGCTTCTGGTGGAAATGGTATGTGCACAAGAAATAATTATGATTGCAAATGTTGCTTCAGTTTATTGTGGAAATGCTTGCTTACTTTTTTGCTTATCTATCTTGATATTGTAGCAGTTTATCACAATCTTTTTAGTGTTATTATGCAGATTCAACAATGCTTGCGTGTGTGTTATCAGAGTTAAACAAACGTCGCAGATATCATCTCGATGTGTTCCTTTTATCTATCGATGAAGGAATCACGGGCTATAGAGATGACTCACTAGAAACTGTTAAAAGGAATGAAATACAGGTTCCTCCCCCTTGCCTGATACACAGTTGCAACTTTTTACTTCTTTGTGTTTTCTTTTGTTCTAATTTTAACAGGCATCTAGTTCATGAAACCTAACCCAATTAAATGCATGTTCTGTTGGAAGATTAGGCAAGCTCATGGTTAATTCCACTAAATAACTCATGACTAGAACAGAAAATAGCATGCAATACTCTAGCAATCCGGCAGAGCAACTGAACATGCATAATATCACCGTGCAAGAAGCAGCAACTACAGCGATCAATATAAACAGATTACGAGTAATGTATTGTTCGTTAGTTGCAGCAGGAGCGACTGTGTTGACGATGATGTTGGTGACAATACTTTGTTGATGACGATGTAGACGACGATGAGTAACACCGCCCGACTTGGATGATAGACGACCCGTGGTGACGAATTTGAGCAGTCGCGCAAAGCGCTTCCCAATAACCTAATTCGTCCTCTCCCGGTGCAGGATCGCAAAGACGAATGGTTACGGAGACCTGCTCTCTCACACGCCGATGCACACCGGCGTTTGAGATGAGGTAGACTACGATGGTGGCGCAAGTAGTGAGACGAGGCAAAACCCTAGATGTTTTCGGTGTGTCTTTGACCAACCACGGTAAGCAGTATATAACCGGAATTCGGCGGACCATTCACGCGCATGTTGCACGTACTCGCTGCCCGACCCGGCCTGGCAAGGCGAGCGAGCGCACGCGTGTGGTTCTCTCCTTTCTCTTCTCAACACACACTTAAAATGGTGGGAAGAACCCAGTATATAAAGATGTCCAACTCTTCCTCCACTAACAGTATGAGACTAAACTTTAGCACAACCACACCATCACTTGCCATTTTATTCATGGGCTCAATTTGAAATTTCAGAATTTCTAGATGGGCCAAGCACATTAATTCGAACATATTCATGTGTTGCTAATTCAACCGTACAACTCACCTGCTGCAGTATGGCCTACCACTGAAAATAGTTTCCTATAAGGATCTCTATGACTGGACAATGGATAATATTGTGAAAGCAATTGGCCTAAAAACAATTGTAATTTCTGTGGTGTTTTCCGACTTCATATTCATGTGTTGCTATTTTTTATTCACTTATTATGCTTTGATGATAATTTTAATCCTTGACTGTATGACACCGTATGCATATTTCGAAAAGCTGGACTACTTCTCCACTGAATGTAATTCGTTTTTTCATTTCTTATTCAATTTTGTTCTCTCTTTAGTTGAACATTAGCTCCTCATTCCATTATCTCAAGATACCAGGGAGGGTTAACATGTAATCAAAATATAAGCTTCGAACAACTAGTGTTTTTTATTTGATAGTCAATGACATGCACATAATTATAGCAATGCTAAGCTTGATGGGGATAGTAGTAATTTCAAAAAAAATCCTACGCCATACATGGATCTATCTATAGAGAAACCAGCAACAAGAGAGGTTGTAGAGCATCTTCGTACCTTTGAAGATCGTTAAGCGGAAGCGTTACTATGAACGTGGTTGATGGAGTCGTACTCGCAGCGATTCAGATCGCGATGGATTCCGATCTATGTGCCGAATCACGGCACCTCCACGTTCAACACACCTACAACTCGGTGACGTCTCCTCCTTCTTGATCCAGCAAGGAGAGAGGAGAAGTTGAGGGAGAGCTCCGACAGCACGATGGCGTGGTGACGGTGGAGCTATGTGGTTCTCCGGCACGGCTTCGCTAAGCGCTGCAGAGGACGAGGATGAGGAGTAGGGCTGCGCCGTGGGAGATGAATTGTGTGTCTCCAAAAGGCCAAAACCCTCCACTACATATAGTAGGAGGGAGAGGGAGGCTGCCTTGGCCCCTCCTCCAAGGAGGAGGAGCTTCGGCCAAAGCTAGGGAGGAGTCCACCTCCCACAAGGGAGGTGGACTACCTTGGTAGGACTCTTCCTCCTTTTCCTTTTAAGCCTTTTGCCTTATCTCCTCTATCCCTATGCGCATATGCCTTTATGGAAGGTCTTGGACAGCCCAATAAGGGCTGGTCCACCTCCTCTAACAGCCCATGCACCTCTTTGGTCGTCACACCCCTCCCGGGGGTCCTCCGGCACCCTCCCGGCACTCCCGGTACACTATCGATGAGCCCGAAACTTTTCCGGTGACCAAAACAGAACTTCCTATATATCAATCTTTACCTCCGAGCCATTCCGGAGCTCCTCGTGATGTCCGGGATCTCATCCAGGACTCCGAACAACCTTCGGTAACCACATACCATTCTCTTTACAACTCTAGCGTCATCGAACCTTAAGTGTGTAGACCCTACGGGTTCTGGAGACATGCAGACATGACTGAGACATCTCTCCGGCCAATAACCAATAGCGGGGTCTGGATATCCATGTTGGTTCCCACATATTACGCGATAATCTCATCGGATGAACCACGATGTCAAGGATTCAATCAATCCCGTATGCAGACATGATCTCATCGTTCCATGACTAACTCCTTAGTCACACTGAGCTCAATATGATGATGGATTACCGAGTGGGCCTAGAGATACCTCTTCGTCACACGGAGTGACAAATCCCGGTCTCGATTCGTACAACCCAACAGACACTTTCGGAGATACCCGTAGTGCACCTTTATAATCACCCAGTTATGTTGTGACGTTTGGTACACCCAAAGCATTCCTACGGTGTCCGGGAGTTGCACAATCTCACGGTCTAAAGAAATGATACTTGACATTAGAAAAGTTTTAGCGGACGAACAATACGATCTAGTGCTATGCTTAGGATTGGGTCTTGTCCATCACATCATTCCCCAATGATGTGATCCCATTATCAATGACATCCAATGTCCATGATCAAGAAACCATGATCATCCATTGATCAACGAGCTAGCCAACTAGAGGCTCACTATGGACTCATTGTGATCTATATATTCACACATGTATTGCGGTTTCTGGTGAATACAATTATACCTTGAACAATAGACAATTATCATGAACTAGGAAATATTATAATAACCATTTTATTATTGCCTCTAGGGCATATTTCCAACAGTATCCCACTTGCACTAGAGTCAATAATCTAGTTACATTGTGATGAAGCGAACACCCATAGAGTTCTGGTGCTGAGCATGCTTTGCCCATGGAAGAGGTTTAGTCAACGGGTCTGCGACATTCAGATCCGTATGTACTTTACGAATATATATATATATATATATATATATATATATATATATATATCCATCCTGGATGTATCCACGTATGGAGTTGAAGCGGCGCTTGATGTGCTTGGTCTTCTTGTGAAATCAGGGCTCCTTTGCAATAGCAATAGCCCAGTGTTGTCACAGAACAGAGTCATCGGGCCCGACGCACTTGGAATCCTCCTAGGTCGGTGATGAACTCCTTCATCCAGACTCCTTCTTGTGCTACTTCCGAAGCAGCAATGTACTCCGCTTTACATGTAGATGCTGCCACGACGCTCTGCTTGCAACTGCACCAGCTAACCGCCTCATTATTCAAAATATACACGTATCCGGTTTGTGACTTGGAGTCATCCGGATCTGTGTCGAAGCTAGCATCGACGTAACCCTTTACGACGAACTCTTCGGCACCTCCATAAACGAGAAACATATCGTTAGTCCTTTCCAGGTACTTTAGGATATTCTTGACCACTGTCCAGTGATCCACTCCTGGATCACTCTCGTATCTCCCCACCTAACTTATGGCAAGGTTCACATCAGATCTGGTACACATCATGGCATACATAATAGAGCCTATGGCTGAAGCATAGCGGATGGTACTCATCTTCTCTATATCTTCTCCCGTGGTCGGTCGTTGAGTCGCACTCAACCTCACATCTTGCAATACAGGCAAGAACCCCTTCTTAGCCTTATCCATATTGAACTTCTTCAATATCTTGTCAAGGTATGTGCTTTGTGAAATACCTATGAGGCATCTCGATCTATCTCTATAGATCTTGATGCCAAATATGTAATCAGCTTCTCTAAGATCCTTCATTGAAAAACTCTTATTCAAATAGGCCTTGATGCTTTCCAATAGTTCTATATCATTTCCCATCAACAATATGTCATCCACATATAATATGAGAAATGCTACACAGCTCCCACTCACTTTCTTGTAAATACAGGCTTCTCCATAAGTCTGTATAAACCCAAACGCTTTGATTACCTTATCAAAGCGAACGTTCCAACTCCGAGATGCTTGCACCAGCCCATAGATGGAGCTCTGGAGCTTGCATACCTTGTTGGTATTGCTAGGATCGACAAAACCTTCTGGCTGTATCATATACAATTCTTCTTTAAGATAGCCGTTCAAGAATGTTGTTTTGACGTCCATTTGCTAGATTTCATAATCATCAAATGCAGCAATTGCTAACATGATTCGGACCGACTTCAGCATCGCTATGGGTGAGAAGGTCTCATTGTAGTCACATTACCATCCACACCGATCTTCTTCTTGAAGCTCCATTTATTTTCTATGGCTCGCCGATCATCGGGCAAGCCCACCAAAGTCTATACTTTGTTCTCATACATGGATCCTATCTCGGATTTCATGGCCTCATGCCATTTGTTGGAATCCGGGCCCGCCATCGCTTCTTTATAGTTTGAAGGTACAATGTTGTCCAACAACATGATTTGCATGACAGGGTTGTCATACCATTCTGGTGCGGAACATACCCTTGTCGACCTTCGAGGTTCAATAGCAACTTGATCCGAAGTGTCATGATCATCATCATTAACTTCATCTCTAGCCGGTGCAGGTGCCTCAGAAACATTTTCTTGCGCTGCACTACTCTCCGGTTCGAGAGGAGGTACAACTACCTCATCAAGTTTTATTTCCCTCCCACTTACTTCTTTCGAGAGAAACTCTTTCTCTAGAAAGGATCCGTTCCTAGCAACAAAGATCTTGCCTTCGGGTCTAAGATAGAAGGTGTACCCAATAGTTTCCTTAGGATATCCTATGAAGACGCATTTTTCCGCTTTGGGTTCGAGCTTCTCTCGTTGAAGTTTCTTCACATAAGCATTGCAGCCCCAAACTTTCAGAAACACAACGTAGGTTTCTTGCCAAACCATAATTCATACGATGTCGTCTCAACGGATTTAGACGGTGCCCTATTTAAAGTGAATGCGGCAGTTTCCAATGCATAGCCCCAAAATGATAGCGGTAAATCGGTAAGAGACATCATAGATCATACCGTATCCAATAAAGTGCGATTATGACATTCAGACACACCGTTACGCTGTGGTGTGCCAGGCGGCATGAGTTGTGAAACAATTCCACATTTCCTTAGATGTGTGCCAAACTCGTGCCTCAAATATTCTCCTCCACGATCAGATTGTAGAAACTTTATTTTTTTGTCACGTTGATTCTCCACCTCATTCTGAAATTCCTTGAACTTTTCAAAGGTTTCAGACTTGTGCTTCATTAAGTAGACATACCCATACCTACTCAAATCATCAGTGAGGGTGAGAACATAACGATAGCCTCCACGAGCTTCAACGCTCATTGGACCGCATACATCGGTATGTATTATTTCCAATAAGTTGGTCGCTCGCTCCATTATTCCAGAGAATGGTGTCTTGGTCATCTTGCCCATGAGGCACGACTCGCATGTGTCAAATGATTCAAAATCAAGAGACTCCAAAAGTCCATTAGTATGGAGTTTCTTCATGCGCTTTACGCCGATATGACCAAGGGGGCAGTGCCACAAGTATGCGCGACTATCATTATCAACCTTGCATCTTTTAGCACTCACACTATGAATATGTGTATCATCACAATCGAGATTCATTAGAAATAAACCATTAACCAGCGGGGCATGACCATAAAACATACCACTCATATAAATAGAACAACCATTATTCTTAGATTTGAATGAGTATCCATCTTTCATCAAGCGAGATCCCGATACAATGTTCATGCTTAAAGCTGGTACTAAATAACAATTATTGAGGTTTATAACTAATCCCGAAGGTAGATGTAGAGGTAGCGTGCCGATGGCGATCACATCGATCTTGGAACCATTCCCAACGCGCATCGTCACCTCGCCCTTAGCCAACCTACGCTTGTTCCACAGTTCCTGCTTGGAGTTGCAAATGTGAACAACATCACCGGTATCAAATACCCAGGAGCTACTACGAGCGCTGGTAAGGTACACCTCAATAAGAAGTATATCACATATACCTTTGACGTTGCCGGCCTTCTTGTCCGCTAAGTACTAGGGGCAATTCCGCTTCCAGTGACCGGTTCCCTTGCAGTAGTAGCACTCAGTCTCAGGCTTAGGTCCTTTCTTTGACTTCTTCCCGGCAACTGGCTTACCGGGCGCGACAACACCTTTGTCGTCTTTCTTGAAGCTTTTCTTACCCTTGTCCTTCTTGAAACTGGTGGTCTTATTGACCATCAACACTTGATGCTCTTTCTTGATTTCTACCTCCGCAGATTTCAAGATTGAATACAACTCGGGAATAGTCTTTTCCATCCCTTGCATGTTGTAATTCATCACAAAGCCTTTATAGCTAGGTGGAAGCGACTGGAGGATTCTGTCAATGACCGCATCATCCGGAAGTTCAACTCCCAGCTGAGTCAAGCGGTTGTGCAACCCAAACATTCTGAGTATGTGCTCACTGACAGAACTATTCTCCTCCATCTTACAGCTAAAGAACTTGTCGGAGACTTCATATCTCTCGACCCAGGCATGAGCTTGAAAAACAAGTTTCAGCTCCGCGAACATCTCATATGCTCTGTGTTGCTCAAAACGCCTTTGGAGCCCCGGTTCTAAACTGTTGGGGAACGTCGCATGGGAAACAAAAATTTTCCTACGCGCACGCAAACCTATCATGGTGATGTTCATCTACGAGGGGATTTCAGATCTACGTACCCTTGTATATCACACAGCAGAAGCGTTAATAAACGCGGTTGATGTAGTGGAACGACAAACGTCCCTCGATCCGCCCCACGAATCATCCCACGAACCGTCCCGTGATCCGTCCCACGATCCGCTCCGATCTAGTATCGAACGGACGGCACCTCCGCGTTCAGCACACGTACAGCTCGACGATGATCTCGGCCTTCTTGATCTAGCAAGAGAGACGTAGAGGTAGATGAGTTCTCCGGCAGCATGACGGTGCTCCGGAGGTTGGTGGTGATCTAATCTCAGCAGGGCTCCGCCCGAGCTCCGCAGAAACGCGATCTAGAGGAAAAACCGTGGAGGTATGTGGTCGGGCTGCTGTGGAAAAGTTGTCTCAAATCAGCCCTAAAACGTCCGTATATATAGGTGGGAGGGGAGGAGCCTTACCTTGGGGCTCAAGAGGCCCCAAGGGGTTCGGCCGAAGGGGGGAGGAGGATTCCTCCTCCAATCCTAGTCCAACTAGGATTGGAAGGTGGAGTCCTTCCCTTCCTTCCCACTTCCCCTTTTTTTCCTTTCTCCTTTGATTTTCTATCTCCCTGCGCAGGGGCCTCTCTGGGCTTGCCCACCAACCCACTAAGGTCTGGTGCGGCACCCCATATTGGATCCTACATATTCTACGAAGATCTTATCGTTTGAAGCTCAGTGCCAAGGATTCATATAATCCCGTATGTCATTCCCTTTGTCCTTCGGTATGTTACTTGCCCGAGATTCGATCGTCAGTATCCGCATACCTATTTCAATCTCGTTTACCGGCAAGTCTCTTTACTCGTTTCATAATACAAGATCCCGCAACTTACACTAAGTCACATTGCTTGCAAGGCTTGTGTGTGATGTTGTATTACCGAGTGGGCCCCGAGATACCTCTCCGTCACACGGAGTGACAAATCCCAGTCTTGATCCATACTAACTCAACGGACACCTTCGGAGATACCTGTAGAGCATCTTTATAGCCACCCAGTTACGTTGTGACGTTTGATACACACAAAGCATTCCTCCGGTGTCAGTGAGTTATATGATCTCATGGTCATAGGAATAAATACTTGACACGCAGAAAACAGTAGCAACAAAATGACACGATCAACATGCTACGTCTATTAGTTTGGGTCTAGTCCATCACATGATTCTCCCAATGACGTGATCCAGTTATCAAGCAACAACACCTTGTTCATAATCAGAAGACACTGACTATCATTGACCAACTGGCTAGCCAACTAGAGGCTTGCTAGGGACGGTGTTTTGTCTATGTATCCACACATGTAAATGAGTCTTCATTCAATACAATTATAGCATGGATAATAAACTATTATCTTGATACAGGAATTATAATAATAACTTATTTATCATTGCCTCTAGGGCATAATTCCAACAGTCTCCCACTTGCACTAGAGTCAATAATCCAGCCCTCACATCACCATGCGAATTACATTGTTATAAATCTAACACCCATACAGTTCTGGTGTTGAACATGCTTTGCCCGTGAAAGAGGTTTAGTCAGCGGGCCTGCTACATTCAGATCCGTGTGCACTTTGCATATATTTACGTCCTCCCCTTCGACGTAGTCGCGGATGAGGTTGAAGTGTCCTTTGATGTGTCTGGTCTTCTTGTGAAACCGTGGTTCCTTTGCTAAGGCAATGGCACTGGTGTTGTCACAGAACAAGGTTATTGGATTCAGTGCGCTTGGCACCACTCGAAGATCCATCATGAACTTCTTCATCCAGACACCCTCCTTAGCCGCCTCCGAGGCAGCCATGTACTCCGCTTCACATGTAGAATCAGCTACGACGCTTTGCTTGGAACTGCACCAGCTTACCGCACCCCCATTAAGAATAAATACGTATCCGGTCTGGGACTTAGAGTCGTCCGGATCTGTGTCAAAGCTTGCATCGACGTAACCTTTTACGGCGAGCTCTTCGTCACCTCCATACACGAGAAACATCTCCTTAGTCCTTTTCAGGTACTTCAGGATATTCTTGACCGCCGTCCAGTGATCCACTCCTGGATTACTCTCGAACCTGCCTGCCATACTTATGGCCAGGCTAACGTCCGGTCTAGTGCACAACATTGCATACATGATAGAACCTATGGCTGAAGCATAGGGGACGGTGCTCATATGCTCTCTATCTTTATTAGTTGTTGGGCACTGAGTCTTACTCAATCTCGTACCTTGTAAAACTGGCAAGAACCCCTTCTTGGACTGTTCCATTTTGAACCTCTTCAAAACTTTATCAAGGTATGTGCTTTGTGAAAGTCCTATCAGGCGTTTTGATCTATCCCTATAGATCTTAATGCCTAGAATGTAAGCAGCTTCTCCTAGGTCCATCATAGAGAAACTTTTATTCAAGTAATCTTTTATGCTCTCCAAAAACTCCACGTTGTTTCCAATCAGCAATATGTCATCCACATATAATATTAGAAACGCCACAGAGCTCCCACTCACTTTCTTGTAAATACAAGATTCTCCAACCACTTGTATAAACCCAAATGCTTTGATCACCTCATCAAAGCGTTTATTCCAACTCCGAGATGCTTGAACCAGTCCATAAATGGATCGCTGGAGCTTGCATACTTTGTTAGCATTTTTAGGATCGACAAAACCTTCGGGTTGCATCATATACAACTCTTCCTTAAGAAAACCGTTAAGGAATGCCGTTTTGACATCCATCTGCCAGATTTCATAATCGAAAAATGCAGCTATTGCTAACATGATTCTGACTAACTTAAGCATCGCTATGGGTGAGAACGTCTCATCGTAGTCAACTCCTTGAACTTGTAAAAAACCCTTTGCCACAAGTCGAGCTTTATAAACGGTCACATTACCGTCAGCGTCAGTCTTCTTTTTAAAGATCCATTTGTTCTGAATTGCCTTGCGGCCCTCAGGTAGTACTTCCAAAGTCCACACTTTGTTTTCATACATGGATCCTATCTCGAACTTCATGGCCTCGAGCCATTTGTTGGAATCCGGGCCCACCATTGCTTCTTCATAATTCGCAGGCTCATTGTTGTCTAACAACATAATTGATAAGACGGGATTACCGTACCACTCTGGAGTAGTACGCGGTCTCGTCGACCTACGAGGTTCGATAGGAACTTGATCCGGAGTTTCATGATCATCATCATTAACTTCCTCCTCAACCGGCGTCGCAACGACAGGGGTTTCCCCTTGCCCTGCGCCACCGTCCAGAGGGATGATAGGTTCGATAACCTCATCAACTTCTATCTTCCTCCCACTCAATTCTCTCGAGAGAAACTCCTTCTCGAGAAAAGCTCCGTTCTTAGCAACAAACACTTTGCCCTCGGATTTGAGATAGAAGGTGTACCCAACTGTCTCTTTCGGGTAACCTATGAAGATGCACTTTTCCGCTTTGGGTTCCAGCTTTTCAGGCTGAAGCTTTTTGACATAAGCATCACATCCCCAAACTTTAAGAAACGACAACTTTGGTCTTTTGCCATACCACAGTTTGTATGGTGTCGTCTCAACGTATTTTGATGGTGCCCTATTTAAAGTGAATGGAGCTGTTTCTAATGCATATCCCCAAAACGATAACGGCAGATCGGTAAGAGACATCATAGATCGCACCATCTCTAATAAAGTACGATTACGACGTTCGGACACACCATTACGTTGTGGTGTTCCAGGCGGTGTCAACTGTGAAACAATTCCGCATTGTCTTAAGTGAGCACCAAACTCGAAACTCAGATATTCACCCCCACGATCACACCATAGGAATTTGATCTTCTTGTTACGATGATTTTCAACTTCACTCTGAAATTGCTTGAAATTTTCAAATGTTTCAGACTTGTGCTTCATTAAGTAGACATAACCATATCTACTCAAATCATCAGTGAAGGTGAGAAAATAACGATATCCGTCGCTTGCCTCCACGCTCATCGGACCACACACATCGGTATGTATGATTTCCAACAAGTCACTTGCACGCTCCATTGTTCCGGAGAACGGAGTTTTAGTCATCTTGCCCATGAGGCATGGTTCGCACGTGTCAAGTGAATCAAAGTCAAGTGACTCCAAAAGTCCATCAGTATGGAGTTTCTTCATGTGCTTTACACCAATATGACCTAAGCGGCAGTGCCACAAAAACATGGCGCTATCATTGTTAACTCTAACTCTTTTGGTCTCAATGTTATGTATATGTGTATTATCACTATCATGATTCAATATGAACAATCCTCTCACATTGGGTGCATGACTATAAAAGATATTACTCATAGAAATAGAACAACCATTATTCTCTGACTTAAACGAGTAACCGTCTCGCAATAAACAAGATCCAGATATAATGTTCATGCTCAACGCAGGCACTAAATAACAATTATTCAAGTTCATAACTAATCCTGATGGTAACTGAAGTGAAACTGTGCCGACGGTGATTGCATCAACCTTGGAACCATTTCCCACGCGCATCGTCACTTCATCTTTCGCCAGCCTTCGCCTATTCCGTAGTTCCTATTTCGAGTTGCAAATATGAGCAACAGAACCGGTATCGAATACCCAGGCACTACTACGAGAGCTGGTTAAGTACACATCAATAACATGTATATCAAATATACCTGATTTTTCTTTGGCCGCCTTCTTATCAGCCAGATACTTGGGGAAGTTGCGCTTCCAGTGACCCATACCCTTGCAATAATAGCACTCCGTTTCTGGCTTAGGTCCAGCTTTGGGTTTCTTTGTCGGATTGGCAACAGGTTTGCCGCTCTTCTTTGAATTACCCTTCTTTCCTTTGCCGTTTCTCTTGAAACTAGTGGTCTTATTCGCCATCAACACTTTACGGAGTTCTGACTCTGCGACTTTCAGCATCGCGAACAACTCGCCGGGTGACTTGTTCATCCCTTGCATGTTGTAGTTCAACACAAAGCCCTTATAGCTTGGCGGCAGCGATTGAAGAATTCTGTCAGTGATAGCCATGTTGAGGGATTTCAATCCCCAGCTCAGCTAGACGGTTTGAGTACCCAAACATTTTGAGCACGTGTTCACTGACAGACGAATTCTCCTCCATCTTGCAAGCATATAATTTATTGGAGGTCTCATACCTCTCGATCCGGGCGTTCTTCTGAAAGATAAACTTCAACTCCTGGAACATCTCATATGCTCCATGACGCTCAAAGCGACGTTGAAGTCCCGGTTCTAAGCCATACAAGACTGCACATTGAACTACTGAGTAGTCCTCCTTACGTGAAAAACCAAGCGTTCTTAACATCTTGGTCAGCCGTAGCGGGTGGTTCATCTCCTAACGCAGCATCAAGGACATAATCCTTCTTCCCAGCTTGTAGGATCAACTTAAGATTATGAGCCCAGTCTACAAAGTTGCTTCCATCATCTTTCAACTTAGCTTTCTCTAGGAACGTATTAAAATTCAGGGTGACTGTCGCGTGAGCCATGATCTACAAAACAAATATATTCAAAGTGGACTTAGACTATGTCCAAGATAATTAGAGTTTAACTTAATCAAATTACTTGCTAAACTCCCACTCAAAAAGTACATCTCTCTAGTCATTTGAGTGGTTCATGATCCATTTCCACTAGCTCAAGTCCGATCATCACGTGAGTTGAGGATAGTTTCGGTGGTAAGCATCCCTATGCTAATCATATCAACTATATGATTCATGATCGACCTTTCGGTCTCATGTGTTCCGAGGCCATGTCTGCACATGCTAGGCTCGTCAAGCTTAACCTGAGTGTTCCACGTGTGCAACTGTTTTTCACCCGTTGTATGTGAACGTTGAGTCTATCACACCCGATCATCGCGTGGTGTCTCGAAACGACGAACTGTAGCAACGGTGCATAGTCGGGGAGAACACAATTTCGTCTTGAAATTTTAGTGAGAGATCACCTCATAATGCTACCATCGTTCTAAGCAAAATAAGGTGCATAAAAGGATTAACATCACATGCAATTCATAAGTGACATGATATGGCCATCATCACGTGCTTCTTGATCTCCATCACCAAAGCACCGGCACGATCTTCTTTGTCACCGGCGCCACACCATGATCTCCATCAACGTGTCGCCATCGGGGTTGTCGTGCTACTCATGCTATTACTGCTAAAGCTACATCCTAGCAATATAGTAAACACATCTACAAGCACAAACGTTAGTTTAAAGACAACCCTATGGCTCCTGTCGGTTGCCGTACCATCGACGTGCAAGTCGATATTAACTATTACAACATGATCATCTCATACATCCAATATATCACATCACATCGTTGGCCATATCACATCACAAGCATACCCTGCAAAAACAAGTTAGACGTCCTCTAATTGTTGTTGCATGTTTTACGTGGTGACCATGGGTATCTAGTAGGATCGCATCTTACTTACGCAAACACCACAACGGAGATATATGAATTGCTATTTAACCTCATCCAAGGACCTCCTCGGTCAAATCCGATTCAACTAAAGTTGGAGAAACCGACACTCGCCAGTCATCTTTGAGCAACGGAGTTACTCGTAGCGATGAAACCAGTCTCTTGTAAGCGTACGAGTAATGTCGGTCCAAGCCGCTTCGATCCAACAATACCGCGGAATCAAGAAAAGACTAAGGAGGGCAGCAAATCGCACATCAGTGCCCACAAAAACCTTTTGTGTTCTACTCGAGAAGACATCTACGCATGAACCTAGCTCATGATGCCACTGTTGGGGAACGTCGCATGGGAAACAAAAAAATTCCTACGCGCACGCAAACCTATCATGGTGATGTTCATCTACGAGGGGATTTCAGATCTACGTACCCTTGTAGATCGCATAGCAGAAGCGTTAATAAACGCGGTTGATGTAGTGGAACGTCCTCACGTCCCTTGATCCATCCCGCGAACCGTCCCACGAACCGTCCCGCGATCCGTCCCACGATCCGCTCCGATCTAGTGCCGAACGGACAACACCTCCGTGTTCAGCACACGTACAGCTTGACGATGATCTCGGCCTTCTTGATCCATGAAGAGAGACGGAGAGGTAGATGAGTTCTCTGGCAGCGTGACGGCGCTCCGGAGGTTGGTGGTGATCTAATCTCAGCAGGGCTCCGCCTGAGCTCCGTAGAAACGCGATCTAGAGGAAAAACCGTGGAGGTATGTGGTTGGGCTGCCGTGGAAAAGTTTTCTTAAATCAGCCCTAAAACCTCCGTATATATAGGTGGGAGGGGAGGAGTCTTGCCTTGGGGCTCAAGAGGCCCCAAGGGGTTCAGCCGAAGGGGGGAGGAGGATTCCTCCTCCAATCCTAGTCCAACTAGGATTGGAAGGTGGAGTCCATCCCTTCCTTCCCACTTCCCCCTTTTTTTCCTTTCTCCTTTGATTTTCTATATCCCTGCGCAGGGGCCTCTCTGGGCTTTCCCACCAGCCCACTAAGGGCTGGTGCGGCACCCTTAAGGCCTATGTGTGACAACCCGATGCCGACGCCCTAGAAGATTCCCCCTTTATTCCATTTTCGTCGTTTGTCTATTTTCTTTTGTCGCACCATCATCGCATCATGCGCATCATCTGCATTGCATCGGCATCTCCGTGCCGCCAGTTTTTCAAACTTGCATCCGTTGTTAGTTACCAGTTCTCGTCGTTGTCCGTTCTGAGCCCGACCACACACGCACACGCCCGCGGCATCATCAAAACCCTGTTTTAAAAGTGTGTTGAAAACTTTCTCTGATCAGGGTGAAACTTGTCATGCGGTCGTGATTAGTTATAGCCAGGCCGCCTGTCGAATTTCGTCGCGGTCGGAGTCCGTCTGGTACCCGAACGGTCGACCGTAGCGGCATCGTCTCCGGTTATTCGTCGGACATTTGCCGGTGTTTTAAAACTCGTTGCCGCGCTGCCCGTTCTCCCTCTCGTCTCCGGTTATCCCCTCTACACGGCCGCGTACCCGTTCCCGCGTTCGGAATCGTCCGAATCCGACCGCACGGTTGGATCCGGAATGAAATTCTGGCTAACCTAGCCCCCTCATTTGTTATAAATAGACCTCCCCACTTATTTAGACAGCAAACGCTAGGCCTACCTCGTTTCCCGTGCCAAACCTAACCCTAGCGCAGCCAAACCCCCTCCTCTCACCTCCCTGGCGCCGCCGGCCCGCGGAGCCCATCGCAGGCCCCTCCCGGGCCCGAGCCGCCGCCGCCCCGTACAACCTCCCGAGCTCCTGCCCGGAGCTTCTCTCCAGCCCGAGTCGGAGCGGCTCCCTTGCCGGCAGCCGGAGCGCCGCCGCCTCGCCCCTGCAGCTCACCGGAGAAGCCGAGCCCGCAGCTTCCCCCCGCCGCCTTCTTCGCCGGCGTGCCCCGCGCCTCAGCTCGCCGGACATGGCCTCGATTCGAGCGGATCCGCAGCCGCGCTGCCCGTCCTCCGCCAAGGAGCGTCAGATCCGCGCCGGCGCCGTCGTCTGCCCGAGGTCCCGCCGCCACCTCGGCCCCCGGCCGCCTGCAAAGCCAGCTGCCGCCCTCCTCTTCCCGGCGAGCAGTTGCCGTCGCTCGCGTCCCGATCGGGAGCGGAGCCGACGAGCGCAGCGCCTCGCCTGGCCTCCCCGCGTGGACCGCGCAGCGGCCCAGCAGCAACTCGCCGTGGCCCAAGCTTCCGCCGCGGCCCAGTCAGCCTCCGCGCCCGAGGCCTGCTGCGATCTGCCTCCCGAGCCAGGCCGCTCGGCCTCCCACCAACCGCCGGCCCAAGAGGCCCCCCCTAGGTGAGCCTCTATTCCCTCGCCTGAGCACATTTTAGTTTTGCTGCGCCCCCTGTTCGGCCTAGTAGTTTATTAGGAATTTTCGGAATTGTAATTAAATTCCAGAAAATATGACGATATTAAAACGCGCGTATCTTTTAAACCGTAAATCGGATCGAGGCGTATTTTATATGGATTTGGTGTAGAATTTCGCGTAGTATCCGTTTTTGCAACTTGCATAAATGTTTGATGAGGTTTGACCCACTGTTTGCCTAGAGTAACGTGCTGTCCCATTAGAATAGTGCCCGTATTTATTTTCCGCGCGAGTCCGGATTGCTCGGATGCCATAGTATAAATGCCTATGTTTTAGGGATCTCTATTCCATGTATTTTAGAGCGGTCATTGGTATTTTTGCGTGTAGGGATTGCCGGTAGTTTATTTTCCCGTGTATAGGTTATTTATCTCGCATTTATGTGTGGCTATATTTTGTGTTGCAACCCCACATATTTTATATGTTTCCGGGGTAGAAAAATCCCATGGATTTTTCTGTGCAATTAGTTTTAGCTTTTGAGCAAGTTAGTTCGCGCGATATTTTGCCGTGATGCCCTTTTGTTTAATTCGTAGGATTTAATCCGTTCTTCGTTTGACGGAGTTGTCAACTAGGGAGTTGTTCTTGGATGTTTAGACTAGCCCCTGGTATTTTTAGTTGCAATAGAAATGCATGTTTAGGTGTGGTTTGATTGCTCTCAAGTTGCTAGAAATAGTGCTGTTTTAGAGGAGCTGAAATATTTCTACGTCTGGAATCTGTTATATTTTATTGATGTCTTTTCTTGCTTGTAACTTGTGATCTGTAGCTCTTTTGAGGATGGTTCAATGGAGTCAGTTGTAGCCCTTGTGTTTCTCTAGCATGCTGTAAATTTTCATGCCATTTGGAGTCCTGTAGATATAGGTTTTTCTGCTGTCAATATGGCTTCAGATCGAAAACTGCACTTTCATGAGGTGTTATTTTCACCAAGTCTGAATTAGTGTGTGAGATGCCATTTTGTGTCTTCCTTCCCTAGTGATCCTTGATGCCATGCTAGTTGTTGTTAGTTGTTTGTAGTAGTGCTTCTTGCCCTCTTTCGTGCCATGCCTTGCTTGAGTTTATCGGAGTTCTGTAGCCCGTAGTTGTGGGGTGTAGAAAATGCTATGTGGCTGTTTTTGGCAGTTTGTAGTGATTTCTCGTTTTGCTCGTAGATGTGGATCCGTAGCTCCGTTGTGATCGTGTCCTACACGAAACTTGCTTAGAATCTCATGTAGTTTCATTTTCTCTTGCTGGTTGTTTGTTTTGAAGTGCTCGTGACCGTCGTTGCACACATATTGCATTCATGACATCATATCTTGCGATGCTTGTATCTTTTGAACCGTAGCTCCGTTGGAGATGTTCTTTATGTGTAGATTGCTTGTCTTGACGCGTAGAATCACGTGAACCTATTTGTTTTGCTGTTTAACAACCAACTATATGTGTTAGTTCCGATCTGGACAGAATTGTAAATTAACATGTGAGGTCGTCTCGGAGGTGCTATATGACATTTCCGACCTCATTTAAAATGTCCAGATAGGTAGTTTAATTTCCTATTCACCTCTTGCATGTTTTACAACATTAATATTGCCGTGTAAATAACCGGGAGTGAACTAAATAATTAAACATGGAGTTTCGTCAATATGCAAACTCGTTGCATATTGAACTTCACTTAATATGTAGTGTTTGATTGCGTGAATTGTCATGCCGTGACTTGCATGTATTCAGCTGCTCATGCATCAATTGTGTTGTTGCATCATGTGGTGAATTCCTTGTGTTGATTTCTGTTTCTGGTTTGCTTCGTCTCGACAGAGTTCCGCAGCGTGTCGTATTGTGAGGACCCGTTCGACTACGTCGGTTTGTCTGCTTCACAGAGGCATTCTTCTTCCAAGCAGGATCTCAGGCAAGATGACCATTTCCCCAGATACCATTACTATCATTGCCATGCTAGTTCTTTCGCTTCTATCGTTTATGTCTTGTTGCCTACCACATGTTAAATATCAGCCTCTCAACAATGCCATGATTACCTTCAACCTGTTCGACCTAGCAAACCACTGATTGGCTATGTTACCGCTTGCTTAACCCTGTGTTAGCGTTGCTAGTTGCAGGTGCAGTTGCTTCCATGTGAAAACATGGGTTCCTTGTTATATCACCATATTTAAAGCTATTTAATTTAATGGACCTATATACTTGGTAAAAGGTGGAAGGCTCGGCCTTTCTAGCCTGGTGTTTTGTTCCACCTTTGCCCCCTTAATTTTGGCTACCGGTGTTATGTTCCATAATTGAGCGCTCCTAACACGATCGGGGTTGTTATGGGGACCCCCTGGATAATTCGTTTTAGATTAAAGCTGGTCTGGCAAGGCCCAACATTGGTTTTACATTTGCCCAACATAATAATTTGATAATACTGAAATGCATAGGGAGTTAGCGCTACCCGAGGAGTAATTTTACATAAACAGGAGGGGCCAGTGCTGATGGTGTTGGTCCCAAACGGTCTGCCTGCGGGGCCACCGCGAGGAAACTCGAGGTTCGGCACTCGTAGCTAGTTCCATCCGTCATGTCCTGAGAACGAGATACGCGGCTCCTATCGGGTACGTTGACACGTAGGGCGTCCTTGCTGGATTAGTTTTACCTTTGACGAGATATCTTGTGCATCGGGATTCCGGTGATGCTTTGGGTAATCTCAGAGTTGAGGTTTTCCACTAGGGAATCCGAGAGATCGCGAGCTTCGTGATTGAGGATTTCTATGCGGCTTGTGGTAATTTGTGATGGACTAGTTGGAGCACCCCTGCAGGGTTAAATCTTTCGGAAAGCCGTGACCGCGGTTATGTCGCAACGTGGAAACTTTGTTTAACACTGGTTCTAGATAACTTGAAGTTAACTTAATTAAAATATGCCAACTGTGTGCGTAACCGTGACTGTCTCTTTCGCTAGTTCGTTCTCCGATCGAGGACACGGTGGGGTTATGTCTGACGTAGGTAGGTGTTCAGGATCATTCATTTGATCATCCGTAGTTCCCGTCCGCTATGCGTAGATCTTCCCCCTCTTATTTCTTGTACTCCTAAGTTTAGCCACCAAATATAAGCTTAGCCGCTCCTGCAACCTCACCACTTAACCATACCTCACCCATTAAGCTTTGCTAGTCTTGATACCTTTGGAAATGAGATTGTTGAGTCCCCTGTGGCTCACAGATTACTACAACACCAGTTGTAGGTACAGGTAAAGGTTACTTGACGCGAGCGCGTTGATTGTTCATTTGGAGTTGCTTCTTCTTCTTCTTCATCATCGATCTAGGATGGGTTCCTGGCCGGCAGCCTGTGATAGCAAGGATGGACGTCGTTCTTATTTTTCTCGTTTGTTTTCGTCCGTAGTCGGACCCTGCTCTTACTCTTGATGATTATGTAATGTACTGATGTGACTCTGATGTAGCTTGTGGCGAGTGTAAGCCAACTCTGTATATATAATCTCATCTTTTCAGTACATGTACTTGTAACGATATCCATTCTTGCGACACGACGAGATGCGCTTCTATCCCTGACGAGGCCTTCGTGTCAAGTTGAGGATAGGGTCGCATCTTGGGCGTGACAAGTTGGTATCAGAGCAGTACTGACCTAGGAGCCCCCTTGATTGATCGAACTTGGCCGAGTTGAGTCTAGTGAAAAATTATTTGAGTCTAGTTATATATCGAAGAGTAGGATTCTTTTTTCTCCTCTTCTATGCTCTGGTGAGGAATCTTGACGTAATATTTTAATGCTACTCCTCTTCTCACTCAAAAAAAGTTTAGGATCACGCGGATATTTTTGAGATCTATATGATGCCGATGTGACGGAGTTCTGTCTTGGTGCCTCCTATCTGCTTTAAGTTTCAGGGGAGTTGAGCTCCAGGGGATTCTTGAGCACATCGTTATCATTCAGAGTTCTTAATATCTCAGGACGAAGGATGTTCGTAATTGTTTCAATACTAGTAGTGGCGAGATAACCCCGATGTCCCCAGTACTGGTGCAGATTGTTCGGGACTACTGCCATACTTTGTATCGTTGTGATCACGAGGGTCTATTGTAGATGAAGGTCTGAGATTCTGGTTGTGTGTTGACGGATGTGATACAAGTGACGGGTTAGTATAGGAGTTGTGTGATATTACTCCTTGTATCCGTGTACCAGATTGCATGACCAGATATTTCGGGAATTCATAAGTGGGAATTCAAGTGGTTGCTTATAGGACAATCTTCCAACAAATGCATGATGTTAGGTTGGGGTTCGACATCTAGTGGATTCCTGTCCACGAAAATATCGGACGAAATCTTTCTCATGAGTCTGTTCTGGCTTGTTTCATAAGCCGCACCCTTTGTTTTGTTGGAATATGGTAATTCAAGTTGCTTCGATTTCAAGTGGTGTTTCAGATCTTTCCTAAGTGGCGTTCTCATATTTTTATGAGAGTACTAATTCTTTTGCTCTATCAATTGTCTTATCAATTCCTTTCAACCGGAGTCATCGTATCAATTCCATTCAACCGGTGTGCTTCTCTTCAACTGAATTCAATCTTATCTAATTTTGCAAGATCATTCTCTCATTTTATTCCGGAGTTCATCTCATCTGTCTCAAGTTGTCTTTGTTTTTCCCCGCCCTCCCACCCTTTTTCTTCAGTGATTCAATTTTCATTCAAGAGTTTTCTTTTCATTGTTGCTTCCGCTATCTTTTATTCCGTGTCCTATCGGTGATTCATTGTGAAGATTCTCAGGAGCTTCGTGTTCATCTTTATTCAATCTTGTCATCCTTACCGGTGAATTTAATTTAGTTGTCGGTGTCATCTTATCCATTCATCCTTGTAATTCTTTCCTAGGTTGGAAATTTTTATCAGTCTATCTTCTTGTTGTCGTTTCTCTCTATTCTATCTGGAGCGTTGAAGTCATCTCAGAATTCTTGTTCTCAATTCTTTTAGTTATTTCAAGGCTCTCAACCTCATCTAGTTCTCTTCATACCGGTGCCATATCTCTCATTCTAGCAATCTTTTCTAATGGTGGTTTCTTTGAGTGGGCCCATAACCCACAGGTTTTTCCCAGGATCTTATATGTCTTTTCTATTTTTCCAGAGATCTCTAAATCTTTTCAACTAGGACGTAAGTATGAATTTCATCAGTCATATCCCTTCTTTAAGTGCTATTTGAATTAATTCTCATATTGGCTCAACCTTTCATTCTTCATTATTCCAGAGTGTCTCATTAATTCTTGGTGTGTTCCTCGTCATCATTCTTAGCTTGCTATTCGAAGGAGTGTTCCCTCAGTCTTGTTCCATTCTTGTGAAGATTGTCATCTCAGCTTCATGTTATCCTCTCAATTGTTTCTTTCATGAGTGATTCATTTCTTGCTATCTAGTGCATTTCTGAGTTGTTTTTATTTCTCGTTCCTCCGAAGGCCATCATTTCAGAAGACTTCTTCGTTCTCAGCTTTCAGCTTTCATCCTCAATTCTTCTCAATTGTTATCTCTTCGTTCGTCTCTCGTTTATCCGGTGCCTTGTTCAAAATTCTTCTCTCAGGTGGCTCATGATCTCTTCATTCTCATGTATCTTCATTAATTCATGGTGTTCCCATTTAATTGTGAATTCTTACCGGTGCTTCCTTAATTTTACTTCAAGTGGTGTTTTTCCTCTCTGTCTCTCCAAGATTCATTTCTAGAAGAATAAGTCGTATGCTAATCTGTTGCTTGTCATCAATTTAATTTGATGAAGGACAAGCATAACATAATTCTTATTCTTGTCGTAGTATTTTGAATTCTTCTTCCGGAGTGGCTCATGATATCAATTCTTTTCTCAAGTGTTCTTATCTTTCTTTTCCGAAGTTCCAAGTCTATCGGTATCTCTTTGTGAGGCTTCATATTAATTTTGGCAAGGTCATAATCTTTTTCTTTTCTACCTTCATGTCATTGCGTCATTCATTTTGATTCGGAGGCTCGTCATGCTGGTTCTTCAAGGATGTGATTCATTCTCATGTGTTCTTCAAGATTCCTGTTGGAGTACCTCAAGTATCCTTTCTCTTGCATTCATATGTGCAATTGTTCTTTCTTTATCATTTGAGGTGGTATTATAGCATTCTTGTTAGTGTAGGAGTTTCAAAGAGATTGCCTTTCAAGAATGAGATAATTAAACCCACCAATCCTATGATCATGAGATATCTTCAACCCATGGTTTCTTCTTTGAGCTATCTTGGTTTGGATTTCACCTAAGCTTTTCCTATCGATTGTTGCTATTATGGTGCTTGTCATTAATCCGAGTTCTCAATGTATCCTCTTGGTGTAAGAAATTGTTTATATCTTGTTTCTCTCAATCAATCCTTGTTTCTTTTAGTGGTTGGTTGTCACCTCATATTTGTTGATATGATTTTCATAAGCCCACTACTATCTTGTTCTTTCGTTGTTGTTCAACAACTACGTTCAGTTCTTCTTGCAAGGATGCTTGCCAAGTTCATTGGAGTTAGTAGTTGTCATTCTCTCTTCATTCTCTTCTTCCGTATGAGCTAGTTCCTATTCTATTTTTCCGGAGGCATTGTGTTGTTTCTCTTTTGGGTCTATTATGTTGTTCTACCAAGATCATGGTGTTCCCTTGTTCTATTTAGTTGTTTGTTATGAATATTGTCTAATTCTTCCACCTTGTCGAATTTTTTGTCCCACTTTCCTACCGAAGTGCTGCCGGAATTTTCCGTGAATTCTTGCTTCTTTCTCATATCATTCCTCATCTCTTGCAACCTTCAAGGATCGTTGGTTTCACTCGTTTGTCAAAGAAGCGACTAAGTTTTTACCTCTTGTTCTTTCTCATCCTCTCCCCCTTTCTTTCTTGGATCTCGGGGCGAGATCCTCTTGTAGTGTAGGAGAGTTGTGACAGCCCGATGCCGACACCCTAGAAGATTCCCCCTTTATTCCGTTTTCGTCGTTTGTCTATTTTCTTTTGTCACATCATCATCGCATCATGCGCATCATCTTCATTGCATCGGCATCTCCGTGCCGCCAGTTTTTCAAACTTGCATCCGTTGTTAGTTATCGGTTCTCGTCGTTGTCCGTTCTGAGCCCGACCACACACGCACGCGCCCGCGGCATCATCAAAACCCTATTTTAAAAGTGTGTTGAAAACTTTCTCTAATCGGGGTGAAACTTGTCATGCGGTCATGATTAGTTATAGCCAGGCCGCCTGTCGAATTTCGTCGCGGTCGGAGTCCGTCTGGTACCCGAACGGTCGACCGTAGCGGCACCGTCTCCGGTTATTCGTCGGACATTTGCCGGTGTTTTAAAACTCGTTGCCGCGCCGCCCGTTCTCCCTCTCGTCTCCGGTTATCCCCTCTACACGGCCGCGTACCCGTTGCTGCGTTCGGAATCGTCCGAATCCGACCGCACGGTTGGATCCGGTACGAAATTCTGGCTAACCTAACCCCCTCATTTGTTATAAATAGACCTCCCCACTTATTTAGACAGCAAACCCTAGGCCTACCTCGTTTCCCGTGCCAAACCTAACCCTAGCGCAGCCAAACCCCCTCCTCTCTCCTCCCTGGCGCCGCCGGCCCGCAGAGCCCATCGTAGGCCCGTCCCGGGCCCGAGCCGCCGCTGCCCCATACAACCTCCCGAGCTCCTGCCCGGAGCTTCTCTCCAGCCCGAGCCGGAGCGGCTCCCTCGCCGGTAGCCGGAGCGCCGCCGCCGCGCCCGTGCACCTCACCGGAGAAGCCGAGCCCGCAGCTTCCCCCCGTCGCCTTCTTCGCCGGCGTGCCCCGCGCCTGAGCTCGCCGGCCATGGCCTCGATTCAAGCGGATCCGTAGCCGCGCTGCCCGTCCTCCGCCCAGGAGCGTCAGATCCACGCCGGCGCCGTCGTCTGCCCGAGGTCCCGCCGCCACCTCGGCCCCCGACCGCCTCCAAAGCGAGCTGTCGCCCTCCTCTTCCCGGCGAGTTGTTGCTGTCGCTCACGTCCCGATCGGCAGCGAAGCCGACGAGCGCAGCGCCTCGCCTGGCCTCCCCCGCGTGGACCACGCAGCGGCCCAGCAGCAGCTGGCCGCGGCCCAAGCCTCCGTCGCGGCCCAGTCAGCCTCCGCGCCCCAGGCCTGCTGCGATCTGCCTCCCGAGCCAGGCCGCTCGGCCTCCCACCAACCGCCGGCCCAAGAGGCCCCCCCTAGGTGAGCCTCTATTCCCTCGCCTGAGCACATTTTAGTTTTGCTGCGCCCCCTGTTCGGCCCAATAGTTTATTAGGAATTTTCGGAATTGTAATTAAATTCCAGAAAATATGACGATATTAAAACGCGCGTATCTTTTAAACCGTAAATCGGATCGAGGCGTATTTTATATGGATTTGGTGTAGAATTTCGCGTAGTATCCGTTTTTGAAACTTGCATAAATGTTTGATGAGGTTTGACCCACTGTTTGCCTAGAGTAACGTGCTGTCCCATTAGAATAGTGCCCGTATTTATTTTCCGCGCGAGTCCGGATTGCTCGGATGCCGTAGTATAAATGCCTATGTTTTAGGGATCTCTATTCCATGTATTTTAGAGCGGTCATTGGTATTTTTGCGTGTAGGGATTGCCGGTAGTTTATTTTCCCGTGTATAGGTTATTTATCTCGCATTTATGTGTGTCTATATTTTGTGTTGCAACCCCACATATTTTATATGTTTCCGGGGTAGAAAAATCCCATGGATTTTTCTGTGCAATTAGTTTTAGCTTTTGAGCAAGTTAGTTCGCGCGATATTTTGCCGTGATGCCCTTTTGTTTAATTCGTAGGATTTAATCCGTTCTTCGTTTGACGGAGTTGTCAACTAGGGAGTTGTTCTTGGATGTTTAGACTAGCCCCTGGTATTTTTAGTTGCAATAGAAATGCATGTTTAGGTTTGGTTTGATTGCTCTCAAGTTGCTAGAAATAGTGCTGTTTTAGAGGAGCTGAAATATTTCTAAGTCTGGAATCTGTTATATTTTGTTGATGTCTTGTCTTGCTTGTAACTTGTGATCTGTAGCTCTTTTGAGGATGGTGCAATGGAGTTAGTTGTAGCCCTTGTGTTTCTCTAGCATGCTGTAAATTTTCATGCCATTTGGAGTCCTGTAGATATAGGTTTTTCTGCTGTCAATATGGCTTCAGATCGAAAACTGCACTTTCATGAGGTGTTATTTTCACCAAGTCTAAATTAGTGTGTGAGATGCCATTTTGTGTCTTCCTTCCCTAGTGATCCTTGATGCCATGCTAGTTGTTGTTAGTTGTTTTTAGTAGTGCTTCTTGCCCTCTTTCGTGCCATGCCTTGCTTGAGTTTATCGGAGTTGTGTAGCCCGTAGTTGTGGGGTGTAGAAAATGCTATGTGGCTGTTTTTGGCAGTTTGTAGTGATTTCTCGTTTTGCTCGTAGATGTGGATCCGTAGCTCCGTTGTGATCGTGTCCTACATGAAACTTTCTTAGAATCTCGTGTAGTTTCATTTTCTCTTGCTGGTTGTTTGTTTTGAAGTGCTCGTGACCGTCGTTGCACACATATTGCATTCATGACATCATATCTTGCGATGCTTGTATCTTTTGAACCGTAGCTCCGTTGGAGATGTTCTTTATGTGTAGATTGCTTGTCTTGACGCGTAGAATCACGTGAACCTATTTGTTTTTCTGTTTAACAACCAATTATATGTGTTAGTTCCGATCTGGACAGAATTGTAAATTAACATGTGAGGTCGTCTCGGAGGTGCTATATGACATTTCCGACCTCATTTAAAATGTCTAGATAGGTAGTTTAATATCCTCTTCACCTCTTGCATGTTTGAAAACATTAATATTGTCGTGTAAATAACCAGGAGTGAACTAAATAATTAAATATGGAGTTTCGTCAATATGCAAACTCGTTGCATATTGAACTTCACTTAATGTGTAGTGTTTGATTGCGTGAATTGTCATGCCGTGACTTGCATGTATTCATCTGCTCATGCATCATTTGTGTTGTTGCATCGTGTGGTTAATTCCGTGTGTTGATTTGTGTTTCCGGTTTGCTTCGTCTCGATAGAGTTCCGCAGCGTGCCGGATTGTGAGGACTCGTTCGACTACGTCGGTTCGTCTGCTTCACGGAGGCATTCTTCTTCCAAGCGGGATCTCAGGCAAGATGACCATTTCCCTAGATACCATTACTATCATTGCCATGCTAGTTCTTTCGCTTCTATCGTTTATGTCTCGTTGCCTACCACATGTTAAATATCAGCCTCTCAACAATGCCATGATTACCTTCAACCTGTTCGACCTAGCAAACCACTGATTGGCTATGTTACCGCTTTCTTAACCCTGTGTTAGCGTTGCTAGTTGCAGGTGCAGTTGCTTCCATGTGAAAACAGGGGTTCCTTGTTATATCACCATATTTGAAGCTATTTAATTTAATGCACCTATATACTTGGTAAAAGGTGGAAGGCTCGGCCTTTCTAGCCTGGTGTTTTGTTCCACCTTTGCCCCCTTAGTTTCGGCTACAGGTGTTATGTTCCATAATTGAGCGCTCCTAACACGATCGGGGTTGTTATGGGGACCCCCTGGATAATTCGTTTTAGATTAAAGCTGGTTTGGCAAGGCCCAACATTGGTTTTACATTTGCCCAACATAATAATTTGATAATACTAAAATGCATAGGGAGTTAGCGCTACCCGAGGAGTAATTTTACATAAACAGGAGGGGCCAGTGCTGATGGTGTTGGTCCCAAACGGTCTGCCTGCTGGGCCACCGCGAGGAAACTCAAGGTTTGGCACTCGTAGCTAGTTCCATCCGCCGTGTCCTGAGAACGAGATACGCGGCTCCTATCGGGTACGTCGACACGTCGGGCGGCCTTGCTGGATTTGTTTTACCTTTGACGAGATATCTTGTGCATCGGGATTCCGGTGATGCTTTGGGTAATCTCAGAGTTGAGGTTTTCCACTAGGGAATCCGACGAGATCGCGAGCTTCGTGATTGAGGATTTCTATGCGGCTTGTGGTAATTTGTGATGGACTAGTTGGAGCACCCCTGCAGGGTTAAATCTTTCGGAAAGACATGACCGCGGTTATGTGGCAACGTGGAAACTTTGTTTGACACTGGTTCTAGATAACTTGAAGTTAACTTAATTAAAATATGCCAACTGTGTGTGTAACCGTGATTGTCTCTTTCGTGAGTTCTTTCTCCGATCGAGGACACGGTGGGGTTATGTCTGACGTAGGTAGGTGTTCAGGATCATTCATTTGATCATTTGTAGTTCCCGTCCGCTATGCATAGATCTTCCCCCTCTTATTTCTTGTACTCGTAAGTTTAGCCACCAAATATAAGCTTAGCCGCTGCTGCAACCTCACCACTTAACCATACCTCACCCATTAAGCTTTGCTAGTCTTGATACCTTTGGAAATGAGATTGCTGAGTCCCCTGTGGCTCACAGATTACTACAACACCAGTTGCAGGTACAGGTAAAGGTTACTTGACGCGAGCGCGTTGATTGTTCATTTGGATTTGCTTCTTCTTCTTCTTCATCATCGATCTAGGATGGGTTCCAGGCCGGCAACCTGGTATAGCAAGGATGGACGTCGTTCTTATTTTTCTCATTTGTTTTCGTCTGTAGTCGGACCCTGCTCTTACTCTTGATGATTATGTAATGTACTGATGTGACTCTGATGTAGCTTGTGGCGAGTGTAAGCCAACTCTGTATATATAATCTCATCTTTTCAGTACATGTACTTGTAATGATATCCATTCTTGCGACACAACGAGATGCGCTTCTATCCCTGACGAGGCCTTCATGTCAAGTTGAGGATAGGGTCGCATCTTGGGCGTGACACTATGGGCTTCCCCGGGGTGGGCTGCCCCCCCCCCCCCTCGGTGAACATCCGGTACCAATTCGTCATTCCCGGTAATTCCGAAAACCTTCCGGTAATCAAATGAGGCCATCCTATATATCAATATTCGTTTCTGGACCATTCCAGAAACCCTTGTGACGTCCGTGATCTCATCTGGGACTCCGAACAACATTCGGTAACCAACCATATAACTCAAATACGCATAAAACAACGTCGAACCTTAAGTGTGCAGACCCTGCGGGTTCGAGAACTATGTAGACATGACCCAAGGGACTGCTCGGTCAATATCAAATAGCGGGACCTGGATGCCCATATTGGATCCTACATATTCTACGAAGATCTTATCGTTTGAACCTTAGTGCCAAGGATTCATATAGTCCCGTATGTCATACCCTTTGTCCTTCGGTATGTTACTTGCCCGAGATTCGATCGTCAGTATCCGCATACCTATTTCAATCTCGTTTACCGGCAAGTCTCTTTACTCGTTTCGTAATACAAGATCCCGCAACTTACACTGAGTCACATTGCTTGCAAGTCTCGTGTGTGATGTTGTATTACCGAGTGGGCCCCAAGATACCTCTCCGTCACACGGAGTGATGAATCCCAGTCTTGATCCATACTAACTCAACGGACACCTTCGGAGATACCTGTAGAGCATCTTTATAGCCACCCAGTTACGTTGTGACGTTTGATACACACAAAGCATTACTTCGGTGTCAGTGAGTTATATGATCTCATGGTCATAGGAATAAATACTTGACACGCAGAAAACAGTAGCAACAAAATGACACGATCAACATGCTACGTCTATTAGTTTGGGTCTAGTCCATCACATGATTCTCCCAATGATGTGATCTAGTTATCAAGCAACAACACCTTGTACATAGTCAGAAGACCCTGACTATCCTTGATCAACTGGCTAGCCAACTAGAGGCTTGCTAGGGACAGTGTTTTGTCTATGTATCCACACATATATCTAAGTCTTCATTCAAAACAATTATAGCATGGATAATAAACGATTATCTTGATACAGGAATTATAATAATAACTTATTTATCATTGCCTCTAGGGCATAATTCCAACATAAACTGTAGAGCATGTCGCACTGAACGAGAGAGTAGTCATCACTCCGTGACTGCCAGGCATTCCTAGCGTCCTGGTCTGCTGCGTGAATGGGAGGATCACCTAGTGGTGCATCAAGGACATATGCTTTCTTGGAAGCCATGAGGATGAGCTTTAAGTTACGAGCCCAGTCCGCATAGTTGCTCCCATCGTCTTTCAGCTTGGTTTTCTCTAGGAATGCGTTGAAGTTGAATGGGACATTTGCGTTGGCCATTGGATTTACAATATTTGTAAAGACACTTTTAGACTAAGTTCATCTAATCAAATTACTAATGAACTCCCACTTAGATCGACATCCCTCTGGTCATCCAAGTGACACATGATCCACGTCGACTAGCGCGTGTCCGATCATCACGTGAGACGGACTACTCATCAATGGTGAGCATCTCTATGCTGATTGTATCAACCATACAACTCATGTTCGATCTTTCGGCCTCCCGTATTCGAGGTCATGTCTGTACATGCTAGGCTCGTCGAGTCAACCTAAGTGTTCTGCGGGTGTAATCTGGCTTACACCCGTTGTATGCGAACGTCAGAATCTATCACACCCGATCAACACGTGGTGCTTCGAAACAACGAACCTTCGCAATGGTGCACACTTAGGGGAATACATATCTCGAAATTTTAATGCGGGATCATCTTATCTTTGTTACCGTCGTTCTAAGTAATAAGATGCAAAACATGATAAACATCACATCCAATCATATAGTGACATGATATGGCCAATATCATCTTGCTCCTTTGATCACCATCTTCGGGGCACCATGATCATCATCGTCACCGGCATGACACGATGATCTCCATCATTGTGTCGTCGCGAAGTCGTCACGCCAACTATTACTTCTACTACTATAGCGAACCTTTAGCGATAAAGTAAAGTAATCAACATGGAGTTGCATCTCATACAATATATTAAGCCAACTCCTATGGATCCTGCCGGTTGTCATACTCATCGACATGCAAGTCGTGAATCCTATTACAAGAACATGATCAATCTCATACATCACATATGTAACATCACATCCTTTTGCCCATATCACATCACATAGCATACCCTGCAAAAACAAGTTAGACATCCTCTAATTGTTGTTGCAAGTTTTACGTGGTTGGTTAGGGTTTCTAGCAAGAACTTTTCTTACCTACGTGACAGCCACAACGTTGATATGCCAATGCTATTTACCCTTCATAAGGACCCTCTTCATCGAATCCGATCCGACAAAAGTGGGAGAGACAGACACCCGCTAGCCACCTTATGCACCAAGTGCATGTCAGGCGGTGGAACCAGTCTCACGTAAGAGTACGTGTAAAGTCGGTTCGGGCTGCTTCATCCCACGACGTCGCTGAATCAAGATAAGACTAGTAACGGCAAGCAAATTGACAAATCAGCGCCCATAACTTTTGTGTTCTACTCGTGCATAGAATCTACGCATAGAACCTTGGCTCGGATGCCACTGTTGGGGATCGTAGTAATTTCAAAAAAAAATCCTACGCCATACAAGGATCTATCTGTGGAGAAACCAGCAATGAGAGAGGTTGTAGAGCATCTTCATACCTTTGAAGATCGCTAAGCGGAAGCGTTACTATGAACGCGGTTGATGGAGTCGTACTCGCAGCGATTCAGATCGCGGTGGATTCCGATCTATGTGCCGAATCACGACACCTCCGCGTTCAACACACGTACAGCCCGGTGACGTATCCTCCTTCTTGATCCATCAAGGAGAGAGGAGAAGTTGAGGGAGAGCTCCGGCAGCACGACGACGTGGTGACGGTGGAACTATGTGGTTCTCCGGCAGGGCTTTGCCAAGCGCTGCAGAGGACGAGGAGGAGGAGGATTAGGGATGCGCCATGGGAGATGAATTGTGTGTCTCCAAAAGGACAAAACCCTCCACTATATATAGGAGGAGGGAGAGGGAGGCTGCCTTGGCCCCTCCTCCAAGGAGGAGGAGCTTCGGTCGAACCTAGGGAGGAGTCCACCTCCCACAAGGGAGGTGGACTACCTTGGTAGGACTCTTCCTCCTTTTCCTTTTAAGCCTTTTTCCTTATCTCCTCTATCCCTATGCGCATAGGCCTTTAGGGAAGGCCTTGGCGAGCCCAATAAGGGTTGGTCCACCACCTCTAACAGCCCATGCACCTCTTTGGTCGTCACACCCTTCCCCGGGGTCCTCGGTACACTCCTGGCACTCCCGGTACACTACCATTCCAGAGCTCCTTGTGATGTCCGGGATCTCATCCGAGACTCCAAACAACCTTCGGTAACCACATACCATTCTCTTTATAACTCTAGCATCATCGAACCTTAAGTGTGTAGATCCTACGGGTTCGGGAGACATGCAGACATGACCGAGACATCTCTCCGGCCAATAACCAACAGTGGGGTCTGGATATCCATGTTGGTTCCCACATGTTCCACGATGATTTCATCGGATGAACCACGATGTCAAGGATTCAATCAATCCCATATGCAATTCCCTTTGTCTATCGGTATGATACTTGCCCGAGATTCGATCGTCGGTATTCCTATACCTTGTTCAATCTCATTACCGGCAAGTTTCTTTACTCGTTCCGTAACACATCATCCCGTGACTAACTCCTTAGTCACACTGAGCTCAATATGATGATGGATTACCGAGTGGGCCCAGAGGTACCTCTCTGTCACACGGAGTGACAAATCCCGGTCTCGATTCGTACAACCCAACAGACACTTTCGCAGATACCCGTAGTGCACCTTTATAATCACCCAGTTATGTTGTGACGTTTAGTACACCCAAAGCATTCCTACGGTATCCGGGAGTTGCACAATCTCACGGTCTAAAGAATTATACTTGACATTAGAAAAGCTTTAGCGGACGAACAATACGATCTAGTGCTATGCTTAGGATTGGGTCTTGTCCATCACATCATTCCCCAATGATGTGATCCCATTATCAATGACATCCAATGTCCATGATCAAGAAACCATGATCATCCATTGATCAACGAGCTAGCCAACTAGAGGCTCACTAGGGACTCATTGTGATCTATATATTCACACATGTATTACGGTTTCCGGTTAATACAATTATAGCATGAACAATAAACAATTATCATGAACTAGGAATTATAATAATACCCACTTTATTATTACCACTAGGGCATATTTTCAACAAAGCTTTTGTCATCCATATTTGGTTCTCATCTTCTATAGTATTTTGTTGACATTGTTCTCATCTTCTATAGTATTTTGTTGACACTGTTCCCATCTTCTATTGAAATCAAATTTGCTGATTTGCTCTCTATCACAATTCAGGTATCTATTCACCAAATGCATATCGTGGGTTTGCTCGTGAATTCATTAAAGATGTGGAAAGGATGAGGTGATTAAAGACTTTTGCTGTGTTATAAGTAGGACTTTTTCTTTAATTTTCATTTCTTCATCTATTATTGTATGCTAGCTCTGGATTATTTTTCCTTCAACACATTATCTATGTATCATTGTGTTTGTTCCAATCTCTTGAATCAGTACCTTACGAGTGGTGTAGGCCTAGAGCTGACATCATATAACGTCTGGCAAAAAAATTCCGGATATCCACAACAACAAGAATGCCAAAGGAAGGAATGTGTGCACGCTGCGGTCATATTTCTAGCCAGGTATTGTGCTTACATCTAGTGTGAAATTGTGCTGCCCTCTAGAGTCTCTTGTTTGGCTCAAGATAGACTCTTTTGCTAGTACGGTTAAAAAATAAGTTGACCAATTGGTGATAGAATGAGAAGTATGTTTTTGAGCTCACATGTTGGACATTTTATCCAAGTATTGGGCCTGGTCAACGCTTTTACCGACTCAATATTGGATGAAAATGTCGGAAAATGCTGGCTTCTGTAAAAACCATGCAAAGCGTGTGTCTTGCTGGACGGAATGAGCCAAGGCTTGCCAAAGCTAGCATAGGGAGGGCCGCTAAAGGCAGTGATAGAGATGATGCTGGACGAAATGAACCAAGGCTTGCCGAAGCCAGGCATAGGGAGGGCCGCTAAAGGCAGTGATAGAGATCATGCTGGACGAAATGAACCAAGGCTTGCCGAAGCCAGGCATAGGGAGGGCCGCTAATAACGGTGCTAGAGATAACAGTAACGGCGAGCGGCAAGGCAAACGACCGGAGAGGAATAGGTCGAGTCTACAAGGGAAACATGGCAACTTGGACTTCTGAATATCAGTCTGCTGGCTGTGATTGATGGCCACTCGGGTGCAAGCGGCACTACGCATGGGCAAATATATAGCCTATGCTTGCATCATCCCGCGCGTTATGCGGGCTATGCATCTCTAACTTTGGTAGCTGTTGCTGGTGTTGTATCATGGACCGGTCAACAGTTAAATTGGACTAGCTAACTTGCTGGCTGTTGTCGGCTGTATGTGTATTTGCATGTACAAGAGGTGAAAGGTTAGTTATACTCTCTACTGGACTAGGATGTGCCAAATAGTTTTGCAGATGCTTCTTATGGCATGTGTACAATGGTGCCATCCAGAGCCCTATATACCACTTGCACCCTGAATGGCCACCGAGGAAAACTCCTGTTATCGTCGTTGTTTGTTTGTCCACTAGGCCAGAAGTCGAATGCCACAGTGAACCCTTGTAAATTTTTGGCCACCGTTCGTAGGAAACATCCTTCGCATCGAGCGGCTGATCAACTCAAACATGACATGTCACCTCCAGCTGAACTTCTGTCCACTTTACTACAGCCCAGGCGGCACATCGGTCTGTTCTTGATGACCTTGAAGTTGACCTGGAAAGATCAGAACTAATATCAGCACAGGTCCTGATACAAGGAAAGAGTTAATAGCGATTTACCTTTGGCCCAAAGAGCTTCCGAATGTTGTTAATGCCATTGAGAATCATCGTTGGCCTGCATTCAGCAGCAAAATGTTGTCAGCGCACATTAGTTCAAAACAAGGATTGTGAAGTTTTTTTATCTTTCGGGAAAAAAGGACTCAATTTAACATAATACATGAAGGAATCACTCATATGGAAACTATGACAGTTTTACCTTTCAAGTGAAAGGCCCCATGCAATAACATTAACACCCTCTGGCAGTCCCATGGGAAGTAACACTTCAGGCCTGAACATGCCTGAGTTGCCTATTTCCATCCATTTCTTGAGACCTTCGTGGTAGCTGAAAAAATAAACATAATGATGATTCATGGGATCACAATAATCTTGAAAACAATAGCAGTTGAAGTTGTACTGACCCGAAAATTTCCATGCTTGGTTCAGTGTATGGGTTGTAGGCAGGTTTAAAACGCAGCTTTGACATGCCTAAGAGCCAGAAAAGGAGAGGTGGCAATATTAAATCTCTATCTACTGGAGACAGCAGATACATGATAGGTAAGAATATCAGCACACAATAACAACATGCCTAAATGGATCACGGTAAGATATCATCTGGCAGTAGGCAACATATAAACAATACAATCTAAACAGAGATTTTGCAAGATAAGGAGCCTAATGCACATTATGCAGATCGGTATGGAGCACCAATATTCTTGGAATAACCGAATAACAGATGGCAGTACATGTTTTACAAATTTAACAGCAAGTTCCATAATTAAATATTATAACAAAGTTGATGGCTTTGGCTTAGCACCTAGTCTGGAGAAGAAATCCTCCAATACGCCTATCAGATCACCAAGCGTCAAACCATAATCACAAATAAGACCTGAAATCAGAAGCATTGTAAGTAGCCTCCTTGGCAGAAGGTAACACGTGTGGCATCTACAATACAGACCAGATATCAATCAATTAAACATCCCATAGGCAAGAAACAAGAGAATGGTTACCTTCTATCTGGTGGAATTCTGCAAGATGAGTTCGGTCCACAGCTTCATTCCGGAAAACGCGATCAATAGAATAGTATCTCTTAGGAGCAAATGAATTCTGAACAACCCTTGGTATCAAAGAAAACAAATCTCATTAATCATTCAAAAGAACAGAGAAATAAAACTAGTATCGCCTCCACTAATTTAGTCAAACTAAGACGATATAAGTTATGGAGCTACAAAGAGATAAAATAAGCAACACTTAATTGCTATACCTCCTGTGCTAGCTTGTATAGCATCCTTGTGGAAACTGCAGTTGTGTGAGTACGAAGCAGGTTTTTCTCTGCTTCATCTCGCTTCCAATCATAACCATATCTGCAGACAGCAACCTTAAATTAAGAACTCTCTGGGTAAACTGCAGCAAAGACACCAGAACATACCCTTTGGAGCCATAACCACCAGACTGATGGACTTGCTTTACTTTCTCAAGATAGTCATCGGGTAATTGTGGTGTTGTAGCAGGGGCTGCAAAAAAACTCGGTTGATTAAGTATGTTTATATCCAACTCGGCTGAACAGAAGTAGCATAACCTTTACCTTTGAGGAAAAAGGTATCGTGTGAATCACGAGCAGGATGCTGTTGTGGCTGGAACAGTGCATCGAAATTCCAGAAGCTAGCAAAAGAAAGGCATTCATACAATGTTATAAATATATCAATATTAATCTAGGAAACAGTGATATGCTATACACTACATTGTCTCGTCATATACTTATATGGTGTTGTCACGGAACTATCAATCCTAAATCCTAAAAAAACTTCCAAGTTTGTACAGAAGATTATTCTACCAGTACAGGAAATTGACTACAAACAGGTATGAGAAAAGAAAAGAAAACAATGTCTTGTCTTATTTTCTATTTTACCTGCTCTCTACAAACATGTTTGTTGGCATCTCACTGAACCTGTTACATCAATAAAATGAATTAATCCATTTTCCGAATATTGTCTTAAATTGCGTATATCATGAACCAATTTTTGTATTTACCCCATCTCGACAAAAATGTTTTGGATTGCCTCAAGGACCTGAAGAAAACCCACCAAATAACAGTTGTGAGTTATCTGGTTTATCAGATGAAGCTCTATGAAAAAATGGAACACAGTAAAGATTTGAAGTACCTCTAACAACGGTTGACTATATCCTATCGCAATAGGTTGTCCTTGAGCTCCATAGTTATAATCTTTAAATTCCAGATCCTTCCAGTCGCCACTGTAGGAAAGAAAAAGCATTTAAAAGGAAAAGTTATAACAAGTCAGTTATTATTATCCATTAATAGGTACACATATAATAGATCTTAAAATTCGATTTTAAGATTTTTAACATGACAATAAGTTTAATGTAGCCTTTGACAGATAGGATAAGTACAGCTGGGCAATTTAGAAGACAAAAGGCAATGATGAGTCTTCTGTGTAGTCTTCAATTGTTCATGGTAAATTATACTCCCTCCGTCTCATGATATAAGATGTTACTAGCTACAACCAATGTACTCATATATTGGTTGTAATAACATCTTATATTATGGGACAGAGGGAGTAGTTTATAGCCAACAAGCAGAGGTTTCCTGCTCAATTTTGAAAATTAGCTTGAGATAAGTGACATCAAATTACCTCTTCAGATGATCTCGTGTCACATCGGTAGCCAATGTTTTTCTCTTTACAACAAATTCAGGCCCCTTCTTCAGTGAATACCAAATAGATTTTCTGAACAACAGTGAAGTAGGTGTAGAAATTAGGATAATCGACCGGCATTTATTGAAACTTTAAAAGAGATATCTTGCAAACAGATACTTACTCTTTTGTTATAAGCTTTCTTCTCTTCAAACCCTCCATTACTTTATCATCAAAAACCTACATGAAAGACCTTTTTTCTTAAGAAGGGGTAAAGAACTATTTGGTACTCCCTCAGTCTCAAAATTCTTGTCTTAGGTTTGTCTAGACATGGATGTATCTAAATACTAAAACGTGACTAGATACATACATATGTAGACAAATTTAAGACAAGAATTTTGGGACAGAGGGAGTACTTACTAGCTATTGTACCTAACAAATAATTGTGCCATGCCATCACACAAAATATGAGAGGAACAACGAGCAATAAAGCAACACCAACCTCCCCATTCTCCAGACGTTTAAGCTGCTCTTGCAACTCATCCTTGGTATCCTTAACCTGAATAAAACAAAAAGAAATCATGCAATGCCATGCCTAGAGATAAAAAGATCGAGACAGACAAAAGCACCGAGAGACCTTCAGTGAACACAGGTGTAACTATTGCACAATGGAAGAGTTGAACTATGATGATGAGGCAACGTTTTCTACGTACATTCTACGTCTACAACCCAGACATTGGCAAATTGAGAACATAGTGCCCGAAAAGAACAGTAGATACGGCAAGCGAGTTTCCAACAGAGATACAGACTAAACTGAGCTGTATATACAACAATGAAGAGAAGAAAGTGAAACGAGCTCAGCTCTAATACCCTTCTCGTTACGAGGTCCTCGTTTTCCTTGTCGAATCCAATCCACTGCTTCTTGGCAGCAGCCTTCAATCCAACATCGAACACGTCCCCCAATATCTCCTACAATGCAGCACCCTAAGCATCAGACATCAGAGATCTCCGGAGCCGAAACTATTGACTCCAATCGAGCACCTCCTGAAGGCCACATAGGTCAGAGAGGGAAATCACCTGGAGCGCGGCCTTGGAGGCGGCGCCCTTCGGAGGCATGGCCGCGACGAACTGCACCTCGGGGGAGCCCCTGGCGACGTAGCCCTTGGCCTCGTCGGTGAGCACCAGCGCCTCCTTGGTCATGTCCTGCGGGCAGGAAAGCGAGCACGGCTCGTTAGGTCTCGGGGGAACTAACTCGGGGCAGGGGCTACGCGAAGCTGAGGGGACTGGAGAGAGGGACGAGGGTGCCGTACCGTGCTCCCGACGATCCGGAAGGCGCAGAGCCTCTTGATCACGTCTTCGACGTCCCTGTGCGGGACGCCGAGGGAGGATGCGAAGGAGCGCGAGTCGGGGATCTCGGCGTTGGCGTCGAGGTGGGCGAGGAGCTCGTCCTCCACGTCCTCCGACGACGGCTGCTCCGCTGCCATCCTCGGCGCGGGTCGGCTCGGCGGCGGCGGCGGCGGCGATGGGGTTCCGGGAGGAGGGAGATGGGGGTTTGGTTGGGTTTTGGTCTTGTGTCTCTCGCCTGGTTCGGCCGACGCCTCCGGTGCGGTCCGGTTTTATTGGCGGGGTCCGACTTGGCACGCACGGAAAGCCCACGACGGCTAGTCTCGACTCTCGACTCTCCACCACAGCTCTCGATTTCCTTTCCCCTGCTCCCCTGCCTCTCCCCCATATCCCGCTCGCGCGCGCGTGCGGCGCAGTGGCCATGGCCATGGCGAGCCCGCCGTCGCCGCGCCTGCTCTGCGCCCTCCTGGGCGACCGCCTCGGCGCGCTCTCCGCCAGGCCGCTCCTCCGCGCCGCCGCCCCAGGCAGAGGTATGCGCCCCTCCCCCGTTCGCGCTTCGGCTCAAACGCTTGCCCCGTCGTCAGCTCCTGCCGGGGGAAACATTCGCTGAGAGGACGGCTCGGGTCTCCTCTTGCAGGGCACAGGCGGGTGACGTGCCAGGCCACGAGAACGCTCTCCAGCCTGGTGGACGCCCTCTTCAACAGGAGGTGAGCTCCCCGGTCGCCATTCCCTCTTCAACAGCGGTAGATTAGCTGCGAGCCTGTCTTTCTGTGCAGATAGAGTGGTCATTTGCAACTGGTATGCGTAATATACCTTTATATAGTGATACAACTTGACCCATCAATGAATACAATACATGATGGCCTGACTTTGGCTATCTTGGGCGAACACATGTATTTCCCATCTTTTATTTATACCAATGCTCTAAATTGAAGCAGTAGCTGAAATGCCAGTTTATTGGTTGCCTTTATTATCCAGTACATGGCTACGCGAACACACAACTTGGTGCATTGACCACATACGCAGATATGTTTATTGCTTGTTGATTTCAGGGGCTCCCTTTTCCCCAATGCTCTCATTAAGGTAGGGGGTCAACAGTAGTAGGATATTCTTGTTCTGGTGATATGATCTGAGTGAAGAGTTTCTTTCTGGAATCACTTTTTTGTTGATTTCATTTCAAGGAGATAGAATGCTAAGAAGTGAGATATGCTTGTATCAGAGTTAGATAATATTTTTTTTTACTATTAGATAAACGGGTATGAAGTTCCCTGAGTTATTGATCTTATGAAATATGGATTGTGCCTGTCTGTACTGTATACTCTGTGCTTCTCAAATATTTGTATGGTCAAAATCAAGGCATACTTTATTACTTTATATGCTGTACCTGTTACATATATTACTTATAGTGTATAGAGAATACTATTGAATTCTGCCTGTGCCTTTAAATGGCATCTATTGTTTGTAGATCTCTGATACATTTACTGTTGTATGGAGCATACATGTAGATTCACATTTATGTTTCTTTTTTGGACTTCCACAGAAGTCGGGATGACTCACTGGAAAATAACCCTAGACGCCTACGACCTGGGAAAGTGTCTCCTCGTCTAACCGTTCCCAGTCATATACAGCAGCCTCCTTATGTCAATTCCCGTCAAAGACCTCAGATGAACGGTGGACCTGAAATACATGATGAAAAAGGGATCGAATGCATGAGAGCTTCTGGAAAGCTTGCCGCACAAGTTTTGAAGTTTGCTGGGACACTTGTAAATGTAATGTTGTTATTGGCATCGCTACCTGATTATTCTTTTTAGTTGTGGAACTTTACATTCACAACGGAAACCTCATTCCATTCATCCAATACTTTGTTAAGAGAAAAGAGCACACCAAGCAAATGGATCCTCTGGTAAAGGTTCAGGTGCAGGACACAACTGATACACATTTTAAACACCTTTTAAGTAGTGTGTGAAGTAGAAGTCCCTTCTCATAAAGTACTTCATTTCTGAAAATTATCCCACTAGGGTGGTCTAAGACTCAAGTGTCAAAAATTGATCGGTTCTTATTTACAGCCAGGCATAACAACTGATGAGATAGATAAAGCGGTGCACCAAATGATAATCGATAATGGTGCATACCCGTCACCTCTTGGTTATTGTGGATTCCCGAAGAGTGTTTGTACTTCAGTGAATGAATGCATCTGTCACGGGATACCAGATTCTCGTCCACTTGAGGTAAGCTATCCAGCATCTGGAGATAATGACTTTAAATACATACCAATCAATTTACAGTTAATCTTTTTTTTTGGCAGGATGGCGATATCATCAACATCGATGTTACTGTCTATCTCAATGTAAGCCAAAGATAATCTATACATCTGCTGAAGTGACTATTGTTTGGTAGTTGTGCTTCCCTCACAGACAAAGTACAAGTAAAGAAAGAAACTGAAGTGGTTATTTGTGGTAGATATCCGTTTGATGATTTTCTAGAGGTTATTTTGTTCTAGTTGTTTCTTGCTTGTTGTGAACAAACATCCGACATTCCTTTTTCTATATGAGAACCTACGTCGGGCGCAGATTCAGTTGATATATAATTTAATTCCATCTGTTTATATGTACATGGAGTATTGTGGAATTTTTTTCTATAAATGCTGAAGCTATAGTTGGTATCTAGACTGACTCATTCCCTTTTCGTTGTCTATGCATATTTGATTCCAGGGTTACCATGGTGATACATCTGCTACATTTCTCTGTGGTGATGTTGATGATGAAGCTAAGAAGTTAGTTCAGGTTATCTCAGTTCTCTCATAAGAATATCTGGTCTAATACTCTGTTGCTAAATATGCACTAGTCTATGAAGGCATGAACTCCAGCTGTTGCTGGCATTAGCGATGTGCCTTTACTCTCTTCCATGTTTTTCTTGTTTTTTGCCTCTTGTACTTCCACAGGTGGTTGTATATAGCGATGTATCTTTAAGCAGTTGTATATAGAGATATAATCCGTTTGCATTTTAGAGATATAATTGTACCAAGTCACTTTATTTTCAGTCAGATGGCAATAAGATCACATAACTTTTTGTTATACTCCCTCCGCTCCTAAATATAAGTCTTTTTAGAGATTCCACTATGGACTACATACGGATGTATAGACATACTTTAGAGTATAGATTCACTCATTTTGCTCCGTATGTAGTCTATAGTGGAATCTCTAAAAAGATTTATATTTAAGAACAGAGGGACTATAAGCTAAAGATTCTTTGCTATGTATTATTTCGTTCAAAGTTTTACAGAATGTTCTTTTTCTCAACCAGGTAACAAAAGAATCTCTTGACAAGGCTATATCAATCTGTGCTCCTGGGGTGGAGATCAACCGCATTGGTAGAACCATACAGTAAGTAAATGAGAGGCTTGTGTACCTGTATTTTTCTCATTACTCTTTTGCAATATGTTGATTCTGTAACCAGGGGATTCTATATCTCAAATGAATTTCGGAAACATTTTGCGGCAAAAGTTAGAAATTAGTGCTGTTTGGTTCTTTGCATGTAGCACATAACTTGGTAGTGCCCATTTTCCTGGACTTCGATTACAGAGGACATAAGAATGGTTGCTTGTTTCTGATAAGCGATAATTCATTGTAGAAAATCATACACGTTCCTAGCACAATATATGATAACAAGAATGCCAGTACTCAATACAGTGACACACTGACAGAGGTAAACTGAATGCTGGTAGAGTTTATTGGACATAATTAAATCAAACTTTTATTCCTTCTGTAGACTTCTAGTTATTATATATTGTGCTTACTGGATATCATCACCATTTCTTCAAACTGAGCACTACCTTACTGAAGATTTCAAACTTTGAAGGGATTATGCAGACAAATTCAAGTATGGTGTAGTTCAACAATTTGTGGGTCATGGGGTAGGGAAAGTGTTCCATTGCGAGCCTGCAGTGCTTCATTTCCGTGAGTTCAACATGAGAAACCGTCGGATTTGCTCTACTTCAGTGTGGATATGGAATATATGTGCTGCCGTGGACTGACTTCTCTTGAATTTACAGGCAATAGTGAAAAAGGCCGCATGATTTTGAACCAAACATTTACCATAGGTACATTTTTCACTGTCGCTACAATCTGTGCATATAGCGTGTCCTTATTTCAATAATCAGCTAGGGATTAAAGAATCTGCATGCTTGTTTACATTGAGATAGATAACATTGGCACACATTAGCTTTGATTACTTCATAAATCGGAACTGTGTACCTTGTAAGGCATAGCTTCAGTCAAGTGTACTTATATATAACTTATAAGGATCACTAGCCTTCATAAGAAGTATATGAACACTAACAGATTCGCCTGCCTGTTCGTGTGTCAATCCAGAGCCGATGCTAACCATAGGGAGCACAAACTCGAGCATATGGTCCGATGACTGGACGGCGGTGACGGAGGATGGGAGCCTGTCAGCGCAGTTTGAGCACACGCTACTGATCACTGAAGACGGTGTGGAAATACTGACACAGTGTTAAGCCCGGCCGGAGAACAGAGATGTCAGTGAGTGAAAGGCTGGATGGCTGGGACAGAACCTGCAATTTTTCTGGGACGACACATCGCCCAATCAAACTCCAAGTGCAAAACTACACTTTTTTATTTATCTCGATTCGTCAGTAGGTTGCTGATGCATAGATTATACACAAAGTTTTGCGTTGTTGTTGGGATTATAGGGTGAGCGAGCAGGGCAGATCAGCTCCCTTGGTTGTTGCGGGTAGGCCTGAATTCTGATTGACTGCCTGGATTCTGATTGAGTTGGTGGTTCTGGGGTTGATGAAAGCCACGTTTTGCCGCATTTGTTGGCAGAAAGGAAAAAAAATGAAGGTCTGCTTTGCTTTATTGATACTTCTCCTCGATTGATTATCAGCCTGATGCTGCTTCATCAATCAAAAGTTTTCTTCTGTCGCTCTCTAAAACGAGAAGGAAATAATAGGAGGATGTTCTGTAATTGTAATAATATCTTATACTCCCTCCGTTCCTAAATATAAGTCTTTTAAGCGATTTCACTAGGGGACTACATTTGAAGCAAAATGAGTGAATCTACCCTCTAAAGTATGTCTATATACATCCGTATGTAATCCTCTAGTAGAATCTTAAAAAAACTTATATTATGGAACAGAGGGAGTATTATATCATGAGTCGTAGGGAGTATGTATTTCCACGAAGGTTCAGACATTAGGGTCTATTTTGATCTATTCTAATTCGCAGGATCCAGAAAACACAGAAATAGAAAGAAACATAGGGTTATAATACATATTCATTCGAATCTTTCGCGGCCTGTTTAGGGTGTCGGTTACGAGTTACTCGGACGACGGAGCCTACAGCTTGCCTGATGCGTTGTCTTGGGGTTGACGTGTGTTCCTGGTTAAATGAATCGGGTCCTAGGGTCACTTCTATATACTTTTTTTTTTGCAAAGAGTCTTTGAGAAAAAATTCTACGGGATTGAGGTCCTGTTTGGTTTCAAACAAGTCATCAATTTATAAGTTAAAAAATGCAAAAAGTGACTTATTTTGCCGAACAGACCCAACTTATAAGTCATATGTTGCTCCATCCCAACTTAAAATTTATAAATCACCCACTTTTACATGAAAAGATGACTTATAAGTCAGATGACAACCAAACAGGCGTGACTTATAAGTCACTAATTTTAAGTCACCTGACTTATTGGAACCAGGCCTGAACCCTTATGAATCAAGCAACTGATACCGGAAATTCCTATGAAGACCATTCGTTTGAATCATAATCAAAGTAAGTAGCAGCAGACAACACACGTTCATGGCTTCATGCACAAATAATTGCTCTATTCGTTCAGTAATTAGAATTAGAGTTGCTTGCAATTAGAGCAAACCATTCTGGCACTTTTTCCCTAAAATAAGATTCTGGCAAAATTTCGGCGTGTCATGTCCTCCTAAATCCTAATAGCTGGAGGATTATCTTTAAAAAAATAGCTAGAAGAATTACGATTCCCAATGGCAATCCTCCACGTAGAAAGGTTATATCGACCCGCTGTAATCCCACCGACCACCACAGAATCTGCCACAAACCGCTCACACTTTTTTACCCTAGCCTACACGTTGTCGGCAATTCTGCCACTGTCATCTGGGCCCAAAGGCGATGTCATGTGCCGGGACCCACGCGCCAGAGAGGATGAAAGATTTCCACTGAAAATCCCACCACCACACCTTCACGGCTCATCCCCCAAATCCCTCCCCAACTTCCATTTGCGGAAACGGGAAGGCACGAGCGAAAGCGGAGAGAGAGACTCGCGCGGTCCTGCCCTGCGCTGCCCGCCCGGGATTCCAGAAGCTTCTAGGGAGCACTGTAGCAGCCGAGCGCCGGGGGCGGGTCTGTAGCGGGGCGTGCTCCTGCGGCCGCGGGCGAGATCGAGGAGCCGAGGAGCTCGCGAATCGGGGGCGGCGGAGGCGGAGGCGGAGGCGGAGCGCAATGCCGCGCCGGCGGCGGTAGGGATGGCGTCGGCGGAGACGGCGGAGACGGCGGCGACATGGCGAGGGGCATAGCGCGGGCGGCGTCGTTCGGCGGCCGCGCGACGGCGGCGGGGTGGTTCTCGTACCGGCGCATCACCGTGGCCGTCTGCCTCGCCAACCTCGTCGCCGCGCTGCTCGTGCTCCGCTCCCTCACCTCCTTCGCCCCCGCGCCCAAACGTGAGGCGCCCGCTCTCGCGGCCCCTCGTCGTGCCCACGACTCTGGTGCTACGTATCTGCGATCTGACTCGGTTCAACTTTTTTTTGTTAGGTGTTGAGGTGGTGCAGTACACGGAGGAGCAGATTAGGAGGGTGGAGGAGTCGATCCGGATTCGCCGCGAGGCCGAGCCCGTCGAGCTCGTCCAGGCGGTACCGCTCTCAAAGCCTATTGCAGAATCCGATGGTTTTGCATAGTCGATTGAGTACTGGTTGTTATTATTGCTTTGCGATCTTAATCCCCGAGGATTTTTTTGGGTGCCAAAGGTGAAGAAGCTGAGGAAGGTTTTCGCACGGGAGGAGAAGAGGCGGAAGGAGCTGCCTCTGGAGCTGAAGCTGAGGGTATCGTATGAGCTTGTGGGCCGGCTGAATGACCTAGGGGATAACGGCAGTGCCATCCAGCAACGAGGTATTTTGCATATCTGGTTCCGAATTAGCGACACAGTGGTGCAGTACTGTTTTGTATACTATGAACTGAGCTACTGGCTTTCCTCCAGGAATTTGAATCTGACTATGATATTCCATAATAGCTTACCCCAACTTGTTTGGGACTAAAGGCTTTGTTGTTGTTGTTGTTGTTATGATATTGCATAATACTTGTGCATAACTTGGACTTGTACGCTTATCTTGTCTGGTTATTGGTCAATAACAACAAGTGTTGCCTATTTTTATCAACACGCCATTTGACGCCTTCAGCAGAGGGCTGAATAGTTTGTCTAGAGGATATTCTTTGACTTATTTCAACTAGTTTGCCAGAATCTGTTGCATTGCTGTTGTTGATTTTTCACTGTTGTAGTTTTAGACAGGGTAGAGTGGTGGGATTTGAATACTACAAGTAGCGACATTCTATCTGTGGTCAAGGAATGAAACCCTCCTGACTGAAACAACTGAACATATGACAACTACATGAGATGATTCTCTCTTTTCAGCTGACTTGTCATATATTTTACTTTTATGTGTGTGACTGGCCAATTGGTGTATCAACCTAGCAGTGATTCCAGCTGTGATAGTTTGATGAGCAAGTGCTGCATATTGATCGACCTGTTTGGCAGAAAAAAGGGTACATGAGTATGGTGAAAAAAGGGTATATTTTAGTTGTGTGTGTCCGTGTCTCCTTGATGGTATCAGTTGTCTGGAGTTGCCATTATTTTGTTCCATTTATGTTCTGTGCGATGTTATAAGTTAGCACTAAAAGTGAATTCATGTTTTTACTGTTTGTTATTTGCTTTTGTTGCATATAAGATCTAGATTTATTTTACATCTGTTAGATATAGAGTTCATGGATTATTTGTTGTCTTGATTAGTGATAAATTGAAGCGCTCATGTTTCTATTCCCAAACGTATTACAGAAGCTTTGGAATCATGGCGTGTTGAGACGCTAAAAGATGCAAAAAGTGCATCCACTCGGAATTCATCAAATTTGGGCCTCTCCAGTGAGGAAGCACGTATGTGAGCTTTACTGTTAAAAAATATATATACTCACTTCTATGTGTTCAAATTCCTTCATAATAATTTGGTACATATTGGGTGCTTCTAAAGGTTTTCCTTTTCTTTTGTTTCACAATTCTCAACTGTAATGGTTTGGTTTCACCCTTATCTACAGGATTGTTAAAGCGAGGCCTGGAGTTCAACTGGCATGCACTATTGGAGGATATTGGTCTGTGGATTTCACCAGAAGTCCCACACACCGAGCATGATGACAAACCTGCGAATGAACCAGAAGGTTGCTTCTCTACCATTGCCTATGTTAATTATGTTTCATGAAACTCCGTTTATCTGTGGTGCCAAAATCCGACCCATTGTGTTAGAATTATAGTTACAGAATATCTTTGGAATTTCTTGAAGATTGAGTCTCAAATAATTTGTTGCAGAAGAAGAAATAATAGCTGGTCCACCTTTGCGTCCTCAATGCAACACTGAGCTACATGCCGATTATGGTGGCGCTGCTGTGAAATGGGGCTTAACGCACCACAAAGAATCTGCTGCTGATTGTTGTCAAGCATGTCTAGACCAGGCTAGGAATGCCAAGCCAGGTGAATTGAAGTGCAATATATGGGTATATTGCCCATCAGAGTTTGGCTGCTATTCACCAGATAAATATGAGCATAAACATCAGGAGTGTTGGTTGAAACAGGTACGCCTGCCTTTTTGCGAGGCTGTGTCTACCTTTTTTCGAGTCTGTGTCTAACCATTGAATCCATTGCCCTATATGTTTGCATTTTAAGCCATGTCTTGTTCGGAGTGGTTTTAGAATTATCTGATTCTTCCTGCTTCATGGACCTGCATCTGATATTTTAATGAATGTTGTATATGTGAAATGATACAGTTTGCTGTTTAGTCAGGAGTACTTCATAGAATTAGGGGAGAAAATGGTGTTTATGAATGGTCGTCAGTCATTTTAATAGCGGAAACAAAATATAGGTCATGCGTGTACATGTGTCCTTACTGTGCGGGAATGGGGAGAGAAACCAATGTTTATGAATGATCGTTAGTGATTTGAATAACAAAAACAAAACATGGATCATGCTTATACACAGGTTACTATTCTACATGTTATGCAACAATCCTGCCCTTAATAGTTTAAACAGCAACATTAGTTATCTGCTATAATTCTTGAAATTGTAATCAATTGTGCTTCTGCGTCTGACTGAAGCCTGTACACTTTCAAGTGCATTTTATTTTATTTTTAGCCAAGCTCCCTTTGTTGTGTTGTGTTGTGTTCAACTTTTGAACTAGTCTCAGTAATGATTTAGGATGATGCATTGGATAAGTTTGTGATACATTCTTAATAGGCTAAATATAAAGAATATGAACCTATATACAGCAAAACATGTAATGCCGTAAATGGTGCTGGTGTATGGTTGCACCTTTTCCGTTTTACATGTTGCTGATAATGATTGCTTTTTGTTTACCCACTGTCATTGTACAAACTGTCGAAACTTCAGTTCTGGTAACAGCCATTTGTCCTCTCATGTTCTACTGGTTGTAATTTCCTGCTGTTGTCTTGCACAAGCCTGGTTTGTGACCATATGATTGTTTGGGGTATGGTTCGTCTTGCTGCTCTTGCTACATTGCCGGGCATATACTTTTGTGATATGCACTACCGTTTCTTTTTTTTTGGTGTTATCAATGTTTACATACTTACGAGGCTTTGTTCTATAGTCAAATCATTCATTTAAATTTAAAACTGATGTACTCCACATTGTTAACTTCTATTTTCTGTTAAGATGACATGAATTGTTGATTGTTCTTCTTCACACTGCCTAATTATCTTGTGATGCTTGCAGGCTGACCAGCCTAAACTGAACTTCAAAGACAAGTATTCGGAGTCCTACAGAGATTCTCATCCGAGGGCCCCCGTTGTTGTGCCCTGGATGTCAGGTGTCACCAGCGCATGAGCAGCTCGTTCAGAGACTGGGAGATTTGCACTGACAAACCTTCATATACCAATTCTTTCATTTGCCACACACCGTTTTGTTTTCCTTGGTGTATATGATGTAAAACTTAGATTAGACGATTTGATGATAGCAAAAGGCTCCTTTGAGCAGGCTTGTTGAGGTGCAGGGGCCAAGGGACGTGGTGTGGATGAACTAAATCCAATGATGATTCAGCTCACGGCCACCTCCCACTTTTCCACTCTAGTTGGTTTTCTGTGTTATCAGCGTGTTAATCACGGAGCTCCTGTGCTGTTTTCATGTAAAATGCATTGCCAGGCACATATGAACATGGGCTTGCGAGTTCACACACGAAAGCTATAAAGAGAAATCTTGGATGCAGTGTTATGGTTAACATGTGAACCTATAAAACTTCAGTGCATGTTATTCTCCCATGACACGCCGATGGTACAAACATTGAAAAGGACCTCTGCTTTCGCATCAGAAGCATGGAAGAAATTATCCCCTCAACACACATTGACAATATAGAAATGGAAAGGATCTCTACCTTCATCCATGGCTCATTTGGTTTGGAGGAGGGCTCATTCGTTTTGGAGGAAATTAAAACGGAGGAATTAGAAGTGGTATAGGAATGTTATAGGATGGCACTTGCCATTCTTAGCAATTGCACAGCCTCGTTCCTACATAAAAGATGAGGTTTGAGTGGATGTGTTTTCCTCCAAAAACATAGGAAATGAATAGTATTGCTAAAAAGGTCCTATACTCGTTTCCTACAAACCGAATGCATCTACACGGATTTTTCCTTTGAAACCCCCTCCCATGTTTCCAAATCAAAGAGGCCATAGTGAGTGAGTTTTCTCCTTCCCTCTCGAACTTGATCACCTTTTTTGAGAGAATAGAAGGACACTCTGGGAAGCAGTGTTTCTCAGCCAGAGATGAAAAGTTGTCAATGTTTGCCACAAAAAAAAAATCAACTTTTTAGTATGTTTCAGGAGTAGAATAGGACTTCTTGGCACTTTGGCCTTATCGCTTCAATGTCATTTTCTTGGCAAAAATGAACACTCCATGTTCAACTTCCATGCAAAAATTCCCGAGACGGGAGGGAGAGGGACGAGAGGGGAGGGAGAGAGAGAGAGGGAGAGAGAGGGAGAGAGGGAGGGAGGGAGGGAGAGGGAGGGAGGGAGGGAGAGAGAGAGAGAGGGAGAGGGAGAGAGAGAGAGAGAGAGAATGTTGATTCCAATTTCAAGTTGAGCACCAGAGCTGTGGAATAAGCATATGTATCGATAGATCTCCTCCCCTGGTCGAGAGGTGAGACTTTCCTCTCGAAAGGTCGAAACTCAATAGGGATGATATGTTAGTATGCTCGTTCACAAGGTGGAGGCCGCGAGGGGGGTGTCCTCTTTAAAAGACACCAATTTGTTTTCCAAAATAAAGTGATTTTGTAGTCTTTTTCAGAAGTACCTTCCCTAATAACTCGAGGGTCCTTCGCTCGAAATGAGCAAATTCTTTCCACTTCGAAATTAATAAATTTCCAAGGTTAGAAAAATCAATCACGTGACTTTACTTGAGTGTATGTCTAAGTGAAATAACTTTGTACCTAAACTCTATACCTCTCCAACACCAACAACATCAACCCTGGCTGCACTTTCAGACTCAAAGGCACTATTCATAGTGTTTTTCTACAAAAAAAGAGATTTTCTTGTTCAAAATGCATGTGTTCTTGTGTCGGACAACTTGCACATGGCAAATCTATAGGGCTTTCGTGCACATCCATATCTTCCCCCGGGAACAATGACTTCATCAAGCCTAAGAGCCGGAGTAGCCGCCGCCATAATACGGGGCATACAACCCTTTCTGCCAAAATATCTCAAGATAGAGAGACATACGAAAATAACAAAACTACGTAGATATGTAATGTTGTTCAAATATGATGCATCCAGAGAAAAATGAAGATAATATACAATGCATAGAGAAAGGTTAATAACAAAGCAAAAGCAAAGAAAAACATGTAACAACCAACTGCTCTATCCTTTCATTTGTTCACCGTTTGTGTTAGAATTAATGGGTCTGGCCCATCTACAAATTCCAAAATCTCAAATTGAGCCCATGAATAAAATGGCAAGTGGTGGTGCTAAAGTTTAGTCCCATGCCGCTAGTTGAGGAAGAGTTGGGCCTCTTAGTTCTCTCCACCACTCTAAGTGTGTGTTGAGAAGAGAAAGGAGAAGATCACACGCGCGCTCGCTCGCCTCGCCTGGCAGGGCGGGGCGGCGCGTGTTGGAAATATGCCCTAGAGGCAATAATAAATTAGTTATTATTATATTTCTTAGTTCATGATAATCGTTTATTATCCATGCTATAATTGTATTGATTGGAAACACAATACTTGTGTGGATACATAGACAAAACACTGTCCCTAGTAAGCCTCTAGTTGACTAGCTCGTTGTTCAAAGATGGTCAAGGTTTCCTGGCCATAGGCAAGTGTTGTCACTTGATAATAGGATCACATCATTAGGAGAATCATGTGATGGACTAGACCCAAACTAATAGACGTAGCATGTTGATCGTGTCATTTTGTTGCTACTGTTTTCTGCGTGTCAAGTATTTGTTCCTATGACCATGAGATCATATAACTCACGAACACCGAAGGAATGCTTTGTGTGTATCAAACGTCGCAACGTAACTGGGTGACTATAAAGATGCTCTACAGGTATCTCCGAAGGTGTTCGTTGAGTTAGTATGGATCAAGACTGGGATTTGTCACTCCGTATGATGGGGAGGTATCTCGGGGCCCACTCGGTAATACAACATCACACACAAGCCTTGCAAGCAATGTAACTTAGTGTAAGTTGCGGGATCTTGTATTACGGAACGAGTAAAGAGACTTGCCGGTGAACGAGATTGAAATAGGTATGCGGATACTGACGATCGAATCTCGGGCAAGTAACATACCGAAGGACAAAGGGAATGACATACGGGATTACACGAATCCTTGACACTGAGGTTCAAACGATAAGATCTTCGTAGAATGTGTAGGATCCAATATGGGCATCCAGGTCCCGCTATTGGATATTGACCGAGGAGTCTCTCTGGTCATGTCTACATAGTTCTCGAACCCGCAGGGTCTGCACACTTAAGGTTCGACGTTGTTTTATGCGTATTTGAGTTATATGGTTGGTTACCGAATGTTGTTCGGAGTCCCGGATGAGATCATGGACGTCACGAGGGTTTCCGGAATGGTCCGGAAACGAAGATTGATATATAGGATGACCTCATTTGGTTACCGGAAGGTTTTCGTGCATTACCGGAAAAGTTTCGGGCTCATCGGTAGTGTACCGGGAGTGCCGGGAGGGGTGTCGGGGACCATCGGGAGGGGTGTCACGCCCCAAGGGGTCTCATGGGCTATGGGAAGAGATAAACCAGCCCCTAGTGGGCTGGAATAAGTTCCCACTAAGGCCCATAAGGTTTGAGAAGGAAAAAACACAAGGTGGAAAGAGTTTCCAAGTGGGAAGGTGGAATCCTACTCCAAGTAGGATTGGAGTAGGACTCCTCCACCTCCAATTTCGGCCAAACCTTTAGGTTTTGAGGCTGCCTCCTCCCCTCCCTCCCACCTATATATACGGAGCTTTTAGGGCTGATTTGAGACGACTTTTCTCACGGCTGCCCGACCACATACCTCCATAGTTTTTCCTCTAGATCGCGTTTCTGCGGAGCTCGGGCGGAGCCCTGCTGAGACAAGATCGTCACCAACCTCCGGAGCGCCGTCACGCTGCCGGAGAACTCTTCTACCTCTCCGTCTCTCTTGCTGGATCAAGAAGGCCGAGATCATCGTCGAGCTGTACGTGTGCTGAACGCGGAGGTGCCGTCCGTTCGGTACTAGATCGTGGGACTGATCGCGGGATTGTTCGCGGGGCGGATCGAGGGACGTGAGGACGTTCCACTACATCAACCGCGTTCTCTAACGCTTCTGCTGTACGATCTACAAGGGTACGTAGATCACTCATCCCCTCTCGTAGATGGACATCACCATGATAGGTCTTCGTGCGCGTAGGAAAATTTTTGTTTCCCATGCGACGTTCCCCAACAGTGGCATCATGAGCTAGGTTCATGCGTAGATGTCTTCTCGAGTAGAACACAAAAGGTTTTGTGGGCGGTGATGTGCGTTTTGCTGCCCTCCTTAGTCTTTTCTTGATTCCGCGGTATTGTTGGATTGAAGCGGCTTGGACCGACATTACTCGTACGCTTACGAGAGACTGGTTTCATCGTTACGAGTAACCCCTTTGCTCAAAGATGACTGGCAAGTGTCGGTTTCTCCAACTTTAGTTGAATCGGATTTGACCGAGGAGGTCCTTGGATGAGGTTAAATAGCAACTCATATATCTCCGTTGTGGTGTTTGCGTAAGTAAGATGCGATCCTACTAGATACCCTTGGTCACCACGTAAAACATGCAACAACAAAATTAGAGGACGTCTAACTTGTTTTTGCAGGGTATGATTGTGATATGATGTGGCCAACGATGTGATGTGATATATTGGATGTATGAGATGATCATGTTGTAATAGAAATATCGACTTGCACGTCGACGGTACGGCAACCGGCAGGAGCCATAGGGTTGTCTTTATACTAACATATGTGCTTGCAGATGCGTTTACTATTTTGCTAGGCTGTAGCTTTAGTAGTGATAGCATAAGTAGCACGACAACCACGATGGCAACACGTTGATGGATGATCATGGTGTGGCGCCGGTGACAAGAAGATCGTGCCGGTGCTTTGGTGATGGAGATCAAGAAGCACGTGATGATGGCCATATCATGTCACTTATGAATTGCATGTGATGTTAATCCTTTTATGCACCTTATTTTGCTTAGAACGACGGTAGCATTATGAGGTGATCTCTCACTAAAATTTCAAGACGAAATTGTGTTCTCCCCGACTGTGCACCGTTGCGACAGTTCTTCGTTTCGAGACACCACGTGATGATCGGGTGTGATAGACTCAACGTTCACATACAACGGGTGCAAAACAGTTGCACACGCGGAACACTCGGGTTAAGCTTGACGAGCCTAGCATGTGCAGACATGGCCTCGGAACACATGAGACCGAAAGGTCGAGCATGAATCGTATAGTTGATATGATTAGCATAGGGATGCTTACCACTGAAACTATTCTCGACTCACGTGATGATCGGACTTGAGATAGCGGATTTGGATCATGTACCACTCAAATGACTAGAGAGATGTACTTTTTGAGTGGGAGTTCTTAAGTAATATGATTAATTGAACTAATTGTCATGAACATAGTCTAATGGTCTTTGCGAATTACGATGTAACTTGCGCTATAGCTCTACTGTTTTTATATGTTCCTAGAGAAAATTTAGTTGAAAATTGATAGTAGCAACCTTTGCAGACTGAGTCTGTAAAACCGAGGATTGTCCTCGTTGCTACGCATAAGGCTTATGTCCTTAATGCACCACTCGGTGTGCTGCACCTCGAGCGTCGTCTGTGGATGCTATGAACATCCGACATACACATTACTGATGACTACACGATAGTTCAGTGCAAGATACTTGATGGCTTAGAAGCAAGGCGCCGAAAACGTTGTAAAACGTCACGGAACATAAGTGATGTTCCAAAGAGATGCAATTGTGATTTCATGCTTGTGCCCTTGTTAAGAGGTACTAGACCTCCAACAAGATTCTTTGACCACAAAGTAAAGGAGAAAAGCTCAATCGTTGAGCATGTGCTCAGATTGTCTGAGTACGACAATCACTTGAATCAAGTGGGAGCTAATCTTCCAGATGAGATAGTGATGGTTCTCCAAAAGTCACTGCCACCAAGCTTTGAGAGCTTCGTGATGAACTATGACATATGAAGGATAGATACAATGATCCTTGAGCGATTCGCGACGTTTGACACTGCGAAAGTAGAAATCAAGAAGGAGCATCAATAGTTGATGGTTTGGAAAACCACTAAGTTTCAAGAAAGGCGAGGGCTAGAAGGGATACTTCGTGAAACGGCAAAACAGTTGCTGCGCTAATGAAGAGACCCAAGATTAAACCCAAACCCGAGACTAAGTGCTTCTGTAATAAGGGGAACAGTCACTGAGGCGGAGCAACTCTAGATACTTGGTAGATAAGAAGGCTGGCAAAAGTCGAAAGAAGTATATTTGATATACATAATGTTGATGTGTACTTTACTAGTACTCCTAGTAGCATGAGGGTATTGGATACCGGTTCGGTTGCTAAGTGATTAGTAACGCGAAATGAAAGCTACGACATAAACGGAGACTAGCTAAAGGCAAGGTGACGATACGTGTTGGAAGTGTTTCCAAGGTTGATATGATCAACCGTCGCACGCTCCCTCTACCATCGGGATTGGTGTTGAACCTAAATAATTGTTATTTGGTGCTTGCGTTAGGCATGAACATGATTGGATCGTGTTTATTGCAATACGATTATTCATTCAAAGAGAATAATGGTTACTCTATTTGCTTGAATAATCACCTTCAATGGTTTATTGAATCTCGATTGTAGTGTTACACATTGGTGCCAAAAGATACGAGTTAAATGATGATAGTACCACTTACTTGTGGCACTGCCGCTTGAGTCATGTTAGTATGAATTGCATGAAGAGGCTACATGCTGATGGATCTTTACTCACCTGATTTCGAATCACTAGTGACATGCAAATCATACCACATGAGCAAGGCCTTGTTTTCATTGAGATGAAACAAGATAGTAACTTGTTGGAAGTGATACATTTTGATGTATGCAGTCCAGTGAGTGCTGAGGCACGCAGTGGATATCATTATGTTCTTACTTCACTGATGACTTGAGTAAATACATGAGTATTTACTTAATGAATCACAAGTCTGAAATATTGAAAAGTTCAATTCTGTTTCAGAGTGAAGTTCGTCGTAACAAGAGGATGAACTGTCTACGATATGATCATAGAAATGAATATCTGAGTTACGAGTTTTTGGTACACAGTTAAGACAATGTGGAAATTGTTTCACAGTTCATGCCACCTGGAACATCATGGTGTGATGATGTGTCTGAACGTCATACCACGCACTATTTAGTATGGTGCATGATGTGATGTATCTTATCGAATTATCACTATCGTTTATGGGTTATGCATTAGAGACAACCACATTCACTTTAAATAGGGCACCGCGTATTTCCGTTGAGATGACACAGTATAGATTGAGGTTTAGAGAAATCTAAACTGTCGTTTCTTGAAAGTTTGGGGCTTCGAAACTTATGTGAAAAAGGTTTTAGTCTGATAAGCTCGAACCCAAAGCGGATAAATGCATCTTCATAGGATATCCAAAACAGTTGGGTACATCTCCTATCTCAGATCCGAAAGCAAAGTGTTTGTTTCTAGAAAAGGATCCTTTCTCGAGAAAAGGTTTATCTCGAAAGAATTGAGTGGGAGGGTAGTAGAACTTGATGAGGTTATTGAACCATCACTTCAACCAGTGTGTAGCAGGGCGTAGGAAGTTGTTCCTGTGGCGCCTACACCAATTGAAGTGGAAGCTGATGATGGTGATCATTGAGCTTCGAATCAAGTTACTACAAACCTCGTAGGTCGACAAGGTCGCGTACTGCTGCAGAGTAGTACGGTAACCCTGTCTTGGAGGTCATGTTGTTGAGCAACAGTGAACCTACGAGTTATGGAGAAAGCGATGGTGGGCCCAGATTCCGACAAATGGCTGGAAGCCATGAAATCCGAGAGAGGATCCATGTGTGAAACCAAAGTGTAGACTTTGGTAGAACTACTTGATGGTCATGGGACTATTGGGTAAAATGGATCTTTAAAAGAAGACAGACGATGATGGTGATAAGTCACTATTAAGAAAAGCTCGACTTGTCGCAAAGATGTTTTCGACAAGATCAAACAGTTAACTATGATGAGACTTTCTCACTCGTAGCGATGCTAAAGGTCTGTTAGAATTATGTTAGTTGTTGATGCATTATTTATGAAATATTGCACGTAGGATGTCAAAACATTGTTTTCTCGACGGTTTCCTTGAGCAAACATTGTATGTGATACAACGAGAAGGTTTTGTCGATCCTAAAGATACTAGCAAGTATGCAAGCTCCAGTGATCCTTCAATGGACTGGTGCAAGCATCTCGGAGTTGGAATATACACTTTGATGAGATGATCAAAGATTTTGGGTGTGTACAATGTTTATGAGAAACTTGTATTTCCAAAGAAGTGAGTAGGAGCACTATAGAATTTCTGATAGGTATATGTGGTTGACATATTGTGGATCAGAAGTAACGTAGAATTTCTGTAAAGCATACAAGATTGTTTGAAAGAAGTTTTCAAAGGAGTACCTGGATTACGCTACTTGAACATTGAGCATCAAAGATCTATGGAGATAGATCGAAAACGCTTAATAGAAGTTTCAACAAGATGCATGCCTTGACAAGTTTTTGAAAGAGTTCAAAATAGATCAGCAAAGAAGGAGTTCTTGGTTGCGTTGTGAGGTGTGAATTTGAGTAAGACTCAAAACCCGACCACGGCAGAATAAAGAGAATAGACGAAGGTCGTCTTCTATGCCTTAGCCGTAGAATCTAAAGTATGCCATGCTGTGTACCGCACCTAATGTGTGCCTTGACTCAAAGTCTGTTGAGGGTACAGAGAGTGATCCATGATTGAATCACTAGCAGCGGTCAAAATTTATCCTTAGTAACTAATGGACTAAGGAATTTTTCTTGATTATGGAGGTGGTTGAAGAGTTCGTCGTAAAGGGTTACGTCGATGTAAGCTTTGACACTAATTCGAATAACTATGAGTAGTGAAACGGATTCGTATAGTAGAGTAGATATTTGGAGCATTTCCGAATAGCATGTAGTAGCAGCATCTATAAGATGACATAAAGATTTGTAAAGAACGCACGGATCTGAAAGTTTCAGAACCGTTGACTAAAACCTCTCTCACGAGCAAGACGTGATCAGACCCCATAACTATATGGGTGTTGGATTCGTTGGAATCACATGGTGATGTGAACTAGATTATTGACTCTAGTGCAAGTGGGAGACTGTTGGAAATATGCCCTAGAGGCAATAATAAATTAGTTATTATTATATTTCTTAGTTCATGATAATCGTTTATTATCCATGCTATAATTGTATTGATTGGAAACACAATACTTGTGTGGATACATAGACAAAACACTGTCCCTAGTAAGCCTCTAGTTGACTAGCTCGTTGTTCAAAGATGGTCAAGGTTTCCTGGCCATAGGCAAGTGTTGTCACTTGATAACAGGATCACATCATTAGGAGAATCATGTGATGGACTAGACCCAAACTAATAGACGTAGCATGTTGATCGTGTCATTTTGTTGCTACTGTTTTCTGCGTGTCAAGTATTTGTTCCTATGACCATGAGATCATATAACTCACGAACACCGAAGGAATGCTTTGTGTGTATCAAACGTCGCAACGTAACTGGGTGACTATAAAGATGCTCTACAGGTATCTCCGAAGGTGTTCGTTGAGTTAGTATGGATCAAGACTGGGATTTGTCACTCCGTATGACGGGGAGGTATCTCGGGGCCCACTCGGTAATACAACATCACACACAAGCCTTGCAAGCAATGTAACTTAGTGTAAGTTGCGGGATCTTGTATTACGGAACGAGTAAAGAGACTTGCCGGTGAACGAGATTGAAATAGGTATGCGGATACTGACGATCGAATCTCGGGCAAGTAACATACCGAAGGACAAAGGGAATGACATACGGGATTACACGAATCCTTGACACTGAGGTTCAAACGATAAGATCTTCGTAGAATGTGTAGGATCCAATATGGGCATCCAGGTCCCGCTATTGGATATTGACCGAGGAGTCTCTCTGGTCATGTCTACATAGTTCTCGAACCCGCAGGGTCTGCACACTTAAGGTTCGACGTTGTTTTATGCGTATTTGAGTTATATGGTTGGTTACCGAATGTTGTTCGGAGTCCCGGATGAGATCACGGACGTCACGAGGGTTTCCGGAATGGTCCGGAAACGAAGATTGATATATAGGATGACCTCATTTGGTTACCGGAAGGTTTTCGTGCATTACCGGAAAAGTTTCGGGCTCATCGGTAGTGTACCGGGAGTGCCGGGAGGGGTGTCGGGGACCATCGGGAGGGGTGTCACGCCCCAAGGGGTCTCATGGGCTATGGGAATAGATAAACCAGCCCCTAGTGGGCTGGAATAAGTTCCCACTAAGGCCCATAAGGTTTGAGAAGGAAAAAACACAAGGTGGAAAGAGTTTCCAAGTGGGAAGGTGGAATCCTACTCCAAGTAGGATTGGAGTAGGACTCCTCCACCTCCAATTTCGGCCAAACCTTTAGGTTTTGAGGCTGCCTCCTCCCCTCCCTCCCACCTATATATACGGTGCTTTTAGGGCTGATTTGAGACGACTTTTCTCACGGCTGCCCGACCACATACCTCCATAGTTTTTCCTCTAGATCGCGTTTCTGCGGAGCTCGGGCGGAGCCCTGCTGAGACAAGATCATCACCAACCTCCGGAGCGCCGTCACGCTGCCGGAGAACTCTTCTACCTCTCCGTCTCTCTTGCTGGATCAAGAAGGCCGAGATCATCGTCGAGCTGTACGTGTGCTGAACGCGGAGGTGCCGTCCGTTCGGTACTAGATCGTGGGACTGATCGCGGGATTGTTCGCGGGGCGGATCGAGGGACGTGAGGACGTTCCACTACATCAACCGCGTTCTCTAACGCTTCTGCTGTACGATCTACAAGGGTACGTAGATCACTCATCCCCTCTCGTAGATGGACATCACCATGATAGGTCTTCGTGCGCGTAGGAAAATTTTTGTTTCCCATGCGACGTTCCCCAACAGCGCGTACATGCGATATGGGCGTGAATGGTCGACCGAATTCCGGTCCATTTCCTTGCGGGGGCACGACTTCTTTTTGCCGTTTTATTTTTATGTCTTGGCAGACAAGTTGAATTTTTTTTGTCCGGTAAGTATACGACTTGGAAACCAAGTCGGTTTGAGACATGATCGCGACACGGTACCAACCTTGGTCCTCCTATATATATTGCTTACTGTGGTTGGCCAAAGACACACCCAAAACATATAGGGTTTTGCCTCATCTCACAACTTGCGCCGCCGTCGTAGTCTACCTCATCTCGAGCGCCGGCGTGCATCGGAGTGCGAGAGAGCAGGTCTCCGAAAACGTTCGTCTTTACGATCCTGCACCAGGAGAGGATGAATTAGGTTTTTGGGAAGCGCTTTGCGCGACTGTTCAAAGTCTTCACCATGGGTCGTCTATCGTCCAAGTCGGGCGGTGCTACTCGTCGTCGTCTTCATCGCCATCAACAAAGGATCGTCGCCAACATCATCATCAACATAGTCGCTCGTGCTTCAACTAAAGAAGAGTACGTTACTCGTAATCTGTTAATGTTCTTCGATGTAGTTGCTCCTTCTTGCACGTTAATGTTGTGCATGTTCGGTTGCTCTACTAGATTGCTAGAGTATTGCATGCTATCTTCTGTTTTAGTTATGGACTATTTATTGGAATTAATCATGAACTTTCCTAATCTTCCAACAGTTTGATGGATTACTATATCATCTATGTTGGAGAGCAAAATGGTTAAAGTACCCATGAGCCCAAGGCCAACCGAATGGGGCAAGGGGTGAGGAATTTCTCAACCGTGTGAGTGGGAAGAGGTGGGCGTCCAGGGGATGATCGAGCTCGTTGACCTTGCCGACGTCGAGTCAGGATTCGACGGAGGCATCGTCAGTCGGGGTCGTTGTCAAAATGTTTGTCCATCCATCTCCATCAGCTTCACCCCCAACAATGCATCCATGCCGCAGTCCTATAGACAACGTGTTCTCCCTCAACTGTCTACAATAACGATGGGGAGTCTAGGAGGTGCGAAGTTCCATGACGGCATGTTCCACGAAGAGGCGAAGAAAAATCAACCAACAAAGACAACGATATGCAGTGTCGATCGTTATTATCCAAAGGAATCAGCAATGAGAGGCGCTAACATGTTGGGCGAGACTCAAAGGACCTCTTGGGATGGACTGAGTTGATTGCAGAAAACCACCACATTGAAGCAAAGGATTGCACAAAACACTCTTCTACACATTCGTTGCAGAAAACACACCAAACTTGCCTAATTTTTTTGCAAAAAAACACTGACCCGTCTGTTGGAGCGTTTTAAGTACGATTATGACATGTAGGACCCATTTTTGGTGACGTGGTGCACGGACCCGTCACTAACGCCGTTGAACGTTGCCGCTAGGTCAGATTATGCCTCGCTTGCATTTTACCCCCTCCTCTCAACATTTCCCGCTCTCCTGGCGGCTCTCTCCTCTGTCTCTCTCTCTCGTTCATGTCAACGGCAAGCTCGGACACCGACGGTGTAGTGGATGGCGTAGGAGGTTTGCTTGGTGGCGGAGATCCAACGCCACCCGAGGAGTTCTGCGGGAGCTCTACCCTAGCGAGGCCCCACGGAGCAGACCATCATCATCGTCGCTGGAGTAAGCTTCCTCCTATCTTATTCTCCCCCCTCGTATTCTTTACATTCTAGGGTTAGCGTTAGGGTTGTGCTCATAGGGTTAGTGTTAGACACTGTGTAACTAATTGGAACTGTTTTTTTTCAGTTTGTGTGATGATAGTTGGGAAGTTAGACTACACTTTCATGATAGGGATAACTTGAAAAGAACTATGTGTGTTTCAGACATCACATTTTACAATCTGTTAGCACTCATGGAGAGTACATGATATGGAAGTAAAGATTATATGTATTATGTGAGGGATGCTGGCTTGGGAATAGCTGGTTTGGAAGATGTAAGAGCACAGTTTCTCGTAAGTAATTTTGGTGGTTGATGACGATACTGTTGTAAATATGCCCTAGAGGCAATAATAAATTAGTTATTATTATATTTCTTTGTTCATGATAATCGTTTATTATCCATGCTATAATTGTATTGATTGGAAACACAGTGCATGTGTGGATACATAGACAAAACAGTGTCCCTAGTAAGCCTCTAGTTGACTAGCTCGTTGATCAAAGATGGTCAAGGTTTCCTGACCATAGGCAAGTGTTGTCACTTGATAACGGGATCACATCATTAGGAGAATCATGTGATGGACTAGACCCAAACTAATAGACGTAGCATGTTGATCGTGTCATTTTGTTGCTACTGTTTTCTGCGTGTCAAATATTTGTTCCTATGACCATGAGATCATATAACTCACTGACACCGGAGGAATGCTTTGTGTGTGTCAAACGTCGCAACGTAACTGGGTGACTATAAAGATGCTCTACAGTTATCTCCGAAGGTGTTCGTTGAGTTAGTATGGATCAAGACTGGGATTTGTCACTCTGTATGACGGGGAGGTATCTCGGGGCCCACTCGGTAATACAACGTCACACACAAGCCTTGCAAGCAATGTAACTTAGTGTAAGTTGCGGGATCTTGTATTACGGAACGAGTAAAGAGACTTGCCGGTGAACGAGATTGAAATAGGTATGCGGATACTGACGATCGAATCTCGGGCAAGTAACATACCGAAGGACAAAGGGAATGACATACGGGATTACACGAATCCTTGACACTGAGGTTCAAACGATAAGATCTTCGTAGAATGTGTAGGATCCAATATGGGCATCCAGGTCCCGCTATTGGATATTGACCGAGGAGTCTCTCTGGTCATGTCTACATAGTTCTCGAACCCGCAGGGTCTGCACACTTAAGGTTCGACGTTGTTTTATGCGTATTTGAGTTATATGGTTGGTTACCGAATGTTGTTCGGAGTCCCGGATGAGATCACGGACGTCACGAGGGTTTCCGAAATGGTCCGGAAACGAAGATTGATATATAGGATGACCTCATTTGGTTACCGGAAGGTTTTCGTGCATTACCGGAAAAGTTTCGGGCTCATCGGTAGTGTACCGGGAGTGCCGGGAGGGGTGTCGGGGACCATCGGGAGGGGTGTCACGCCCCAAGGGGTCTCATGGGCTATGGGAAGAGATAAACCAGCCCCTAGTGGGCTGGAATAAGTTCCCACTAAGGCCCATAAGGTTTGAGAAGGAAAAAACACAAGGTGGAAAGAGTTTCCAAGTGGGAAGGTGGAATCCTACTCCAAGTAGGATTGGAGTAGGACTCCTCCACCTCCAATTTCGGCCAAACCTTTAGGTTTTGAGGCTGCCTCCTCCCCTCCTTCCCTCCTATATATAGTGGGGTTTTAGGGCGGAGCCCTGCTGAGATTAGATCACTACCAACCTCCGGAGCGCCGTCACACTGCCGGAGAACTCATCTACCTCTCCGTCTCTCTTGCTGGATCAAGAAGGCCGAGATCATCGTCGAGCTGTACGTGTGCTGAACGCGGAGGTGCCGTCCGTTCGGCACTAGATCGGAGCGGATCGTGGGACGGATCGCGGGACGGTTCGTGGGCCGGTTCGCGGGGCGGATCGAGGGACGTGAGGACGTTCCACTACATCAACCGCGTTTCTTAACGCTTCTGTTGTGCGATCTACAAGGGTACGTAGATCGGAAATCCCCTCTCGTAGATGGACATCACCATGATAGGTCTTCGTGCGCGTAGGAAAATTTTTGTTTCCCATGCGACGTTCCCCAACAGTGGCATCATGAGCTAGGTTCATGCGTAGATGTCTTCTCGAGTAGAACACAAAAGTTTTTGTGGGCGGTGATGTGCGTTTTGCTGCCCTCCTTAGTCTTTTCTTGATTCGGCGGTATTGTTGGATCGAAGCATCTCGGACCGACATTACTCGTACGCTTACGAGAGACTGGTTTCATCGCCACGAGTAACTCCCTTGCTCAAAGATGACCGGCGAGTGTCGGTTTCTCCAACTTTAGTTGAATCGGATTTGACCGAGGAGGTCCTTGGATGAGGTTAAATAGCAATTCATATATCTCCGTTGTGGTGTTTGCGTAAGTAAGATGCGATCCTACTAGATACCCATGGTCACCACGTAAAACATGCAACAACAATTAGAGGACGTCTAACTTGTTTTTGCAGGGTATGCTTGTGATGTGATATGGCCAACGATGTGATGTGATATATATTGGATGTATGAGATGATCATGTTGTAATAGTTAATATCGACTTGCACGTCGATGGTACGGCAACCGGTAGGAGCCATAGGGTTGTCTTTAAACTAACGCTTGTGCTTGCAGATGCGTTTACTGTATTGCTAGGACGTAGCTTTAGTAGTAATAGCATGAGTAGCGCGACAACCCCGATGGCGACACGTTGATGGAGATCATGGTGTGACGCCGGTGACAAGAAGATCGTGTCGGTGCTTTGGTGATGGAGATCAAGAAGCACATGATGATGGCCATATCATGTCACTTATGAATTGCATGTGATGTTAATCCTTTATGCACCTTAGCTTGCTTAGAACGACGGTAGCATTATGAGGTGATCTCTCACTAAAATTTCAAGACGAAATTGTGTTCTCCCCGACTGTGCACCGTTGCGACAGTTCTTCGTTTCGAGACACCACGTGATGATCATGTGTGATAGACTCAACGTTCACATACAACGGGTGCAAAACAGTTGCACACGCGGAACACTCGAGTTAAGCTTGACGAGCCTAGCATGTGCAGACATGGCCTCGGAACACATGAGACCGAAAGGTCGAGCATGAATCGTATAGTTGATATGATTAGCATAGAGATGCTTACCACTGAAACTATTCTCGACTCACGTGATGATCGGACTTGAGATAGTAGATTTGGATCATGTACCACTCAAATGACTAGAGAGATGTACTTTTTGAGTGGGAGTTCTTAAGTAATATGATTAATTGAACTAATTGTCATGAACATAGTCTAATGGTCTTTGCGAATTACGATGTAGCTTGCGCTATAGCTCTACTGTTTTTATATGTTCCTAGAGAAAATTTAGTTGAAAGTTGATAGTAGCAAACTCTGCAGACTGAGTCTGTAAAACCGAGGATTGTCCTCGTTGCTGCGCAGAAGGCTTATGTCCTTAATGCACCACTCGGTGTGCTGCACCTCGAGCGTCGTTTGTAGATGTTGTGAACATCCGACATATACGTTTCTGATGACTACACGATAGTTCAGTACAAAATACTTAATGGCTTAGAAGCAAGGCGCCGAAGATGTTTTGAAACGTCACAGAACATGAGAGATGTTCTAAAGAGATGAAATTTTGATTTCATGCTTGTGCCCTTGTTAAGAGGTTTGAGACCTCCGACAAGATTCTTTGTCCACGAAGTAAAGGAGAAAAGCTCAATCGTTGAGCGTGTGATCAAATTATCTGGGTACGACAATCGCTTGAATCAAGTGGGAGTTAATCTTCCAGATGAGATAGTGATGGTTCTCCAAAGTCACTGCCACCAAGTTGTGAGAGCTTCGTGATGAACTATAACATATCAAGGATAGATACAATGATCCTTGAGCGATTCGCGATGTTTGACACTGCGAAAGTAGAAGTCAAGAAGGAGCATCAATAGTTGATGGTTAGTAAAACCACTAAGTTTCAAGAAAGGCAAGGGCTAGAAGGGATACTTCGTGAAACAGCAAAACAATTGCTGCACTAATGAAGAGACCCAAGATTAAACCCAAACCCGAGACTAAGTGCTTCTGTAATGAGGGGAACAGTCACTAAGGCGGAGCAACTCTAGATACTTGGTAGATAAGAAGGCTGGCAAAAGTCGAAAGAAGTATATTTGATATACATGATGTTGATGTGTACTTTACTAGTACTCCTAGTAGCACGAGGGTATTGGATACCGGTTCGGTTGCTAAGTGATTAGTAACACGAAATGATAGCTACGGCATAAACGGAGACTAGCTAAAGGCGAGGTGACGATACGTGTTGGAAGTGTTTCCAAGGTTGATATGATCAAAACGTCGCACGCTCCCTCTACCATCGGGATTGGTGTTAAACCGAAATAATTGTTATTTGGTGCTTGCGTTAAGCATGAACATGATTGGATCGTGTTTATTGCAATAAGATTATTCATTTAAAAGAATAATGGTTACTCTATTTGCTTGAATAATCACCTTCAATGGTTTATTGAATCTCGATCGTAGTGTTACACATGTTCATGATATTGGTGCCAAAAGATACGAGGTAATGATGATAGTACCACTTACTTGTGGCACTGCCGCTTGAGTCATGTTGGTATAAATTGCATGAAGAGGCTTCATGATGATGGATCTTTATACTCACCTGATTTTGAATCACCAGTGACATGCAAATCATACCACATGAGCAAGGCCTTGTTTTCATTAAGATGAGACAAGATAGTAACTTGTTGGAAGTAATACATTTTGATGTATGCAGTCCAATGGGCGCTGAGGCACGCAGTGGATATCATTATGTTCTTACTTCAATGACGATTTGAGTGGATACAAGAGTGTTTACTTAATGAATCACAAGTCTGAAATATTGAAAAGTTCAATTCTGTTTCGGAGTGAAGTTTGTCGTAACAAGAGGATAAACTGTCTACGATATGATCATAGAAATGAATATCTGAGTTACGAGTTTTGGTACGCAGTTAAGACAATGTGGAAATTGTTTCGCAGTTCATGCCACCTGGAACATCATAGTGTGATGATGTGTCTGAACGTCATAGCCACGCACTATTTGGTATGGTGCATGCTATGATGTCTCTTATCTAATTACCACTATCGTTTATGGTTTATGCATTAGAGACAACCGCATTCACTTTAAATAGGGCACCGCGTATTTCCGTTGAGATCACACAGTATAAACTCATGTTTAGAGAAATCTAAACTATCGTTTCTTGAAAGTTTGGGGCTTCGACACTTATGTGAAAAAGTTTTAGTCTGATAAGCTCGAACCCAAAGCGGATAAATGCATCTTCATAGGATATCCAAAACAGTTGGGTACATCTCCTATCTCAGATCAGAAAGCAAAGTGTTTGTTTCTAGAAACGGATCCTTTCTCGAGGAAAGGTTTCTCTCGAAAGAATTGAGTGGGAGGGTGGTAGAACTTGATGAGGTTATTGAACCATCACTTCAATCAGTGTGTAGCAGGGCGCAGGAAATTGTTCCTGTGGCGCCTACACCAATTGAAGTGAAAGCTGATGATGGTGATCATCGAGCATCGGATCAAGTTGCTACAAGCCTCGTAGGTTGACAAGGTCGCGTACTACTGCAGAGTGGTACGGTAACCCTGTCTTGGAGGTCATGTTGTTGAGCAACAGTGAACCTACGAGTTATGGAGAAAGCAATGGTGGGCCCGGATTCCGACAAATGGCTGGAAGCCATGAAATTCGAGAGAGGATCCATGTATGAAAACAAAGTGTAGACTTTGGAAGAACTACTTGATGGTCATCGGACTATTGAGTAAAGATGGATCTTTAAAAGGAAGACAGACGACGATGGTGGTAAGTCACTATTAAGAAAAGCTTGACTTGTCGCAAAGATGTTTCCGACATGATCAAACAGTTGACTATGGTGAGACTTTCTCACTCGTAGCGATGCTAAAAGTCTGTTAGAATTATGTTAGTAGTTGTTGCATTATTTTTGAAATATTGCACATAGGATGTCAAAACATTGTTTCCTCGACGGTTTCCTTGAGCAAACATTGTATGTGATACAACCAGAAGGTTTTGTCGATCCTAAAGATACTAACAAGTATGCAAGCTCGAGCGATCCTTCAATGGACTGGTGCAAGCATCTCGGAGTTGGAATATACACTTTGATGAGATGATCAAAGATTTTGGTTTGTACAAGGTTTATGAGAAGCTTGTATTTCCAAAGAAGTGAGGGGGAGCACTATAGAATTTCTGATAAGTATATGTGGTTGACATATTGTGGATCAGAAGTAATGTAGAATTTCTGTAAAGCATACAAGGTTGTTTGAAAGGAGTTTTTCAAAGGAATACCTGGATTACGCTACTTGAACGTTGAGCATCAAAGATCTATGGAGATAGATCGAAAGCGCTTAATAGAAGTTTCAACAAGATGCATGCCTTGACAAGTTTTTGAAGGAGTTCAAAATAGATCAGCAAAGAAGGAGTTCTTGGTTGCATTGTATGGTGTGAATTTGAGTAAGACTCAAAACCCGACCCCGGCAGAATAAAGGGAATAGACGAAGGTCGTCTTCTATGCCTTGGCCGTAGAATCTGAAGTATGCCATGCTGGGTACCGCACCTGATGTGTGCCTTAACTCAAAGTCTGTTGAGAGGTACAGAGAATGATCCATGATTGAATCACTAGCAGCGGTCAAAATTTATCCTTAGTAACTGATGGACTAAGGAATTTTTCTCGATTATGGAGGTGGTTAAAAAGTTCGTCGTAAAGGGTTACGTTGATGCAAGCTTTGACACTAATCCGAATAACTATGAGTAGTGAAACGGATTCGTATAGTAGAGTAGATATTTGGAGTATTTCCGAATAGCACATAGTAGCAGCATCTATAAGATGACATAAAGATTTGTAAAGAACACATGGATCTGAAAGTTTCAGAACCGTTGACTAAAACCTCTCTCACGAGCAAGACATGATCAGACCCTATAACTATATGGGTGTTGGATTCGTTGGAATCACATGGTGATGTGAACTAGATTATTGACTCTAGTGCAAGTGGGAGACTGTTGGAAATATGCCCTAGAGGCAATAATAAATTAGTTATTATTATATTTCTTTGTTCATGATAATCGTTTATTATCCATGCTATAATTGTATTGATTGGAAACACAGTGCATGTGTGGATACATAGACAAAACAGTGTCCCTAGTAAGCCTCTAGTTGACTAGCTCGTTGATCAAAGATGGTCAAGGTTTCCTGACCATAGGCAAGTGTTGTCACTTGATAACGGGATCACATCATTAGGAGAATCATGTGATGGACTAGACCCAAACAAATAGATGTAGCATGTTGATCGTGTCATTTTGTTGCTACTGTTTTCTGCGTGTCAAATATTTGTTCCTATGACCATGAGATCATATAACTCACTGACACTGAAGGAATGCTTTGTGTGTGTCAAACGTCGCAACGTAACTGGGTGACTATAAAGATGCTCTACAGGTATCTCCGAAGGTGTTCGTTGAGTTAGTATGGATCAAGACTGGGATTTGTCACTCCGTATGACGGAGAGGTATCTCGGGGCCCACTCGGTAATACAACATCACACACAAGCCTTGCAAGCAATGTGACTTAGTGTAAGTTGCGGGATCTTGTATTACGGAACGAGTAAAGAGACTTGCCGGTAAACGAGATTGAAATAGGTATGCGGATACTGACGATCGAATCTCAGGCAAGTAACATACCGAAGGACAAAGGGAATGACATACGGGATTATATGAATCCTTGGCACTGAGGTTCAAACGATAAGATCTTCATAGAATATGTAGGATCCAATATGGGCATCCAGGTCCCTTTATTGGATATTGACCAAGGAGTCACTCGGGTCATGTCTACATAGTTCTCGAACCTGCAGGGTCTGCACACTTAGGTTCGACGTTGTTTTATGCGTATTTGAGTTATATAGTTGGTTACTGAATGTTGTTCGGAGTCCCGGATGAGATCACGGACGTCACGAGGGTTTCCGAAATGGTCCGGAAACGAAGATTGATATATAGGATGACCTCATTTGGTTACCGGAAGGTTTTCGTGCATTACCGGAAAAGTTTCGGGCTCATCGGTAGTGTACTGGGAGTGCCGGGAGGGGTGCCGGGGACCATCAGGAGGGGTGTCACGCCCCAAGGGGTCTCATGGGCTATGGGAAGAGATAAACCAGCCCCTAGTGGGCTGGAATAAGTTCCCACTAAGGCCCATAAGGTTTGAGAAGGAAAAAACACAAGGTGGAAAGAGTTTCCAAGTGGGAAGGTGGAATCCTACTCCAAGTAGGATTGGAGTAGGACTCCTCCACCTCCAATTTCGGCCAAACCTTTAGGTTTTGAGGCTGCCTCCTCCCCTCCCTCCCTCCTATATATAGTGGGGTTTTAGGGCTGATTTGAGACAACTTTTGCCACGGCAGCCCGACCACATACCTCCATGGTTTTTCCTCTAGATCGCGTTTGTGCGGAGCTCGGGAGGAGCCCTGCTGAGATTAGATCACCACCAACCTCCGGAGCGCTGTCACGCTGCCGGAGAACTCATCTACCTCTCCGTCTCTCTTACTGGATCAAGAAGGCCGAGATCATCGTCGAGCTGTACGTGTGCTGAACGCGGAGGTGCCGTCCGTTCAGCACTAGATCGGAGCGGATCGTGGGATGGATCGCGGGGCGGATCGAGGGACGTGAGGACGTTCCACGACATCAACCGCGTTTCCTAACGTTTCTGCTGTGCGATCTTCAAGCGTATGTAGATCGGAAATACCCTCTCGTAGATGGACATCACCATGATAAGTCTTCGTGCGCGTAGGAAAATTTTTGTTTCCCATGCGACGTTCCCCAACAGATACCCTTTGCGGACTAATCGTGTGCGATATTCTTTCAAAGAATTATCAGGTGGCACAAGACGGTTATGTTCCTCTTAGTGAGTGAATGTGAATACGGTGCTTAGCTATTGATTTAGGGTTAGTGGACTTGAGTCATAGATAATCCCGTACTATCAAGAGGGGATCCGCGTTTGGAAAGGTTGGGTGGAACAATATCTCTCACTCTTGCACCCCATCCATTTCTCGGAGCAAAGGAGCTCCCGTGAAAAAGTGCCCAGAACTTTGTCTAAGCGGTAGTACTGCTCTGGTGAGCGGTAGTACCGCTCCATCGGTACTGCCGCCCACCAGAGCCAGGCACACTACCGCTTATTTTATACTTCCCGTGTGTTGGGGGTGTTTTTCTATGTTTAGCCGGAAGTACCTCCCACGAGGAGCGGTAGTACCGCTCCAGCGGTACTGCCGGCCACCTCTGCCACTCCCACTTCCGCTTAGAAAAAACGCCTCGTGTCTTACCTCCCCTCGACCAGGCTGAGCGGAAGTACCGCTCACTACAGTACGGTAGTACCACCCCAGCGGTAGTACTGCCCAGGTGCACGGTACTACCGCTTAGCTAAGTCAGTGGGGGCTGGTAACGGCCAGATTTCCCCCACTGTAAGTAGGGGTGTTCTTCCCCAAGGAGACTTCACCTTTTTCCCTAATAAGATCCATTGTTGCTCCAAAGCTCAAACTTGCCCGATCTCCCTCCCTAGCCATCAACTCTTGTTGATTCTCTAGGGTTTGGAGGAGAAGGCCTTCCCCCACACTTCCACCAAGATAAAGGTTGTTCTCCCCATTGATCCCTCACAGATCTTGTTACTCTTGGGAGCACCCTAGACGGAATAAGTCTCCTCGAAGCAATATTCCATTGTGGTGAAGCTTCGTGGTCTCGCTGGGACCCTCCAATTAAGTTGTGAAGATTGTCCCAACCTCATTTGAAAATTTACGATCGCCGTCTTCAAGGGCACCACTTAGTGAAATCACGACACCTCGCATCGTGTGAGGGCGTGAGGAAAATACAGTGGCCTAGTGGCATCTTGGGAGCACTGTGCCTCCATACCGCTCCAACGGAGACGTACTTCCCCTCAAAAGGAAGGAACTTTGCAAACACATCCTTGTCTTCGTCGGTTCCACTTGTAGTTATTTTTTACCTTTACTTGTATTTACTTCTTGCTTACTATTTTTGTTGTTAGCATCATATAGGTTGCTCACTTAGTTGCAGAGCTAGACAACCTATTTGTTGCTAAACTTAATTTGCTAAAAGAAAAGATTAAAATTTATGAGTTGCCTATTCACCCCCCTCTAGTCAACCATATCGATCCTTTCAGAAGAGATATGTGATGATGACAAGGCGGATGAGATGTTGGACCACATTGCCAATAGTGGTCAAAACATAGTAAACCTAACAGTAGTTAGGGGTAGTGAGCCCACCCCTGCAGATTTAAACACAAGTTTTATTTGTGATGAGCAAGTTCCTTTGGCCAATGTTGGAGAGAGCACTCTATATGAGGTCAATGATGCTGGTGTGTTGTACAAGTTACCATCCAAAGTATCAAAAATAACACATGTTGATATGGAGCAAGAGGAGTTGGAAAGAAGTATGGAGCGTAAAAGGAGATAAAAAATTGAGAGGTTTAAGAATTATCAGAAGAATGTTGAGAGGGTGCAGGCATTGAAGAGAAAACTTCTTGTGCTACTAACTGAAGATGACTCTGAGTTAGAGGAAAATGATGATTTCATGGATAGGATGGTTGAGCCGAGGAGGCAGAGTGAGGACCCACTTTTACACTTTGAAGGTGACACTGATGTTGAAGAACCTTATGAGCTAGAAGAAGAGGAAGTGCAAGAGGAACATGGAGAGCAAGATGAGCATGGGGAGGATGAGGAGGTGGTACCACACGAGCCAAATAGGAATAAGTTGAGGGTAGGAAAGGGACCAACCACAAGATCACATGCTAGTGATGAGCAACAGTTTGAGGATGTTTGTATTCCATCTTCTCATGAGGATGATAATCCTGGTGATTTGATGGAGGAAGAAGATGATGGGGCCGTACCCCTTCCATCTGTGCTTGGCAATGAGAGTAGGGCAAAAAAACCAAGGGCAAGGATATGGTATTTTGATGATAGAGAGAACCCGGAGTTGTAGTTTGTTAAGAAGCTTTGTTTTCATGATGTGTACCAATTTAGAAAGGCACTTCTAACTTTTCACATAGCACAGAACTGAAATTATCAGTTTCATAGGAACTGCAACAACAGAATCATAGCTGAATTGTCACTACTAAGTACCACAAAGAGCATCCAAGCAAGAATCAAAGTTTCCATGGTTTGTTCATCTGTTTGAATGCTTGGAAGGAAGGATTTCTGAATGGATGCAGACCACTTGTAGGTGATTGCTATGCTTTTCAACTATGTTGCAGCCTTAGTAGTGCATGCTTTATTTTTAACATGTGTTTTGTGCCATGGCAGGTGTGGATGGATGCTTCATCAAGCTGTCTACTGGCCAAGAAATACTTGCTTCCATAGGAAGGGATGGGAATAATAACATCTATCCCATTGCTTTTGGAGTTGTGGACAAGGATGACACAAATATTTTGACCTGGTTTCTCAGAGAATTAAAGACAACAATTGGTGGAGGAGGGAGATTTGGTTATACACCATAATCTGTGATAGGCAGAAGGTACTATCTTTGTCCTTCCTAGTAGTTGTTATTCATTGGTAATTATTGTTGATATTTCTTGCTTATTAGTAAGTATGGTAATTGTTGGAAATAGGGTCTTCTAAAAGCTGCGAGTCATGTTTTCCCCAATTGCAACAAAAGATTCTGCCTTAGACACATCTACCAAAACTTAGAGACAACTAGTTTAGGGGGGTAGAATTAAACAAGTACATGGACAAGGCAAGTTACTCCTATACTGAACATGACCATATTGCTGCAATGGATGCTCTTAAACTTGAGTGTAAGGATGCTTGGGCTTGGTTAAATAAAATTGCTAGAAATGCTTGGGCTAGATTTTTCATGGACTTGAATTGCAAAACTGACTTAGTTCTCAATAATATTAGTGAGGTGTTTAACAAGATGATATTAGATGTGTGGGGTAAACCAATAAAGACCATGGCATATGGAATCAGGACCAAGTTGATGGTCAGGTTTAAAGGAAATAGGACTAAGACACAGATTGCCAAGTGAGAAATATGCCCAACATATGCTGAGTTGCTTGAAGAGGCAAAGAAAGACTCTAGGAACTGTCAATATTTGATGGCTCGGCCAAATATTTACTAAGTGACAAGCCATGAGAGGACCTATTGAGTTAACTTGCAGCAAATGACATGTGGGTGCAAAAAATGGGATATGACTGAAGTGCCATGCAAGCATGCCGTCTCTGCTATTACCAAAGCCAAACTAAGGCCTCAAGATTATGTACATGACTTCTTAAAAAAGCCTATGTATCTGACAGCATACAATCCCATCATTTTTCTTGTTCCTGGACCTGATATGTGGCCCAAGACCAAAACTAGAGACATAGAACCTCCTGTTATGAAGGATAAACCAGGGAAGCAATAGACAAAGAGGAGAAGGGGCAAGTTTGAGCCACCAACACCTAAAGATACATCTAGGATGGACTCAATTACATGCCACAATTGTAATGTTGTTGGTCACACATATACATCTTGCAAAAAGACCCTCAAGCCAGGCCTAGCAATGAGAAAGAATAAGCATCAGGTTAGTAATTGATGCCATACTTGTTGCTATTATGTGGTGGTTTTGTAAAACATGAATGTATTAACCTGCTATCTGCTACGGCGACAGAAATCCTTCTGTTGTCTCTTGAGCTTGCGTTGGTTTTTCCCTTGAAGAGGAAAGGGCGATGCAGCACAGGAGCAGTAAGTATTTCCCTCAGTTTGAGAACCAAGGTATCAATCTAGTAGGAGAATCGCGTCAAGTCTAGAGTACCTGCGCAAACACAAAATAGCTTGCACCCAACGCTATAAAGGGGTTGTCAATCCCTTCAAGATTGATTGCAAAGTGAGATCTGAAGGCGGAAAGTGCAATGAAGTAAAATTGTAAGGCTGAAAATATGGTGTGAAGTAGACCTGGGGGCCATAGTGTTTGATACATCTCCAACGTATCTATAATTTTTTATGGTTTCATGCTATTATCTTGTCAAACTTTGGATGTTTTGCATGCTTTTTATTTATTTTCTGGGACTAACTTATTAACTCAGTGCCAAGTGCCAGTTCCTGTTTTTTTCCATGTTTTTGACCCCGTTCAGAGGAGATTTTGAAACGGAGTCCAAACGGAAGAAAATCCCGAAAAGATTTTTTCTGGAACGGAAGAAGATCGGAGAACTTGGGAGCCAAGCCATAAGAGCCCCAGGGCCCCCACAAGCCCCCACCCCACGGCCAGGGGGCGCGCCATCCAAGCTTGTGGGCCCCCTTGAGCTCTCCTGACCTAGATCTTGCGCCTATATATTCCCAAATATTCCCAAAAAAATCAAGGGACGATCGCAATCACTTTTCCGCCGCCGCAAGCTTCTGTCTCTGCAAGATCCCATCTAGGGCACGTCCTGGTGCCCTGCCGGAGGGGGGATTCGGAGACGGAGGGCTTCTTCATCAACACCATGACCTCTCCGATGATGCATGAGTAGTTCACCATAGACCTACGGGTCCATAGCTAGTAACTAGATGGCTTCTTCTCTCTCTTGGATCTTCAATACAAAGTTCTCCATGATCTTCATGGAGATCTATCCGATGCAATCTTCTTTTGCGGTGTGTTTGTCGAGATCTGATGAATTGTGGATTTATGATCAGATTATCTATGAACCTTATTTGAGTTTCTTCTGATCTCTCTTATGCATGATTTCATATCCTTGTAATTCTCTTCGAGTTGTGGGTTTTGTTTGGCCAGCTTGATCTATGATTCTTGCAATGGGAGAAGTGCTTGGTTTTGGGTTCATACCGTGCGGTGACCTCACCCAGTGACAGAAGGGGTAGCGAGGCACGCATCGTGTTGTTGCCATCAAGGGTAAAAAGATGGGGTTTTCATCATTGGTTTGAGTTTATCCCTCTACATCATGTCATCTTGCTTAAGGCGTTACTCTGTTCTTCATGAACTCAATACACTAGATGCATGCTGGATAGCGGTCGATGTGTGGAGTAATAGTAGTAGATGCAGAAAGTATCGGTCTACTTGTCTTGGACCTGATGCCTATATGTATGATCATTGCCTTAGATATCGTCATGACTTTGCGCGGTTCTATCAATTGCTCGACAGTAATTTGTTCACCCATCGTAATATTTGCTATTTTGAGAGAAGCCTCTAGTGAACACTATGGCCCCCGGGTCTACTCCACACCATATTTTCAGGCTTACTCTTTTACTTCGTTGCACTTTCCGCCTTCAGATCTCACTTTGCAATCAATCTTGAAGGGATTGACAACCCCTTTATAGCGTTGGGTGCAAGCTCGTTTGTGTTGCGCACGTACTCTGGACTTGACGAGATTCTCCTACTGGATTGATACCTTGGTTCTCAAACTGAGGGAAATACTTACTGCTCCTGTGCTGCACCACCCTTTCCTCTTCAAGGGAAAAAACAACGCAAGCCCAGCCTCCGTCAACGTGTCAATCTCTGGCACTGTTGTGTGTTGCCGCAGCACTGGCCCCTGCCTTGGTTCTCAAGTCTGGCGCGTATCTTCTATTCCGGAAAAAATCTTTTCGGAAGTTTTATTCCGTTTGGACACCGTTTAAATCCCTCCTCTGAAAAGGGTCAAAAACACGGAAAAAATAGGAACTAGCACTTGGCACTGAGTTAATAAGTTAGTCTCAAAAAGATATAAAAGGCATACAAAACATCCAAAGTTTGACAAGATAATAGCATGGAACCATAAAAAATTATAGATACGTTGGAGACGTATCACTATCTTTTCTTAATTGCAGTCAAACATAACACAGGAAGGTACCACATCTGTTGGTGCATCTTATTGTGTTGCTGCACCAACGAGGAGGGCAACTATTGCAGCTTCATCTGTTGGTGCACCACCAACAGCTCCAGCAAGGAGAGCTTCAACAACGTCAACAAGCACCTCAAGAGCTCCAACAAGCAAGGAAAGCAGGACAACAACTGCAGCAACAAGGAGAGCTTCAACACCTGCAACAGGCACCTCAAGAGCTCTAGCAAGCAGGGAAAGCAGCACATCAACAACATCAACCAGGAAAGCTACAACTACTGCTGCAACACCCTTCTTGCCACCAAGATAGAGAAAGAAACCATCAAGGACAAAGTATTACTTTTATGCCTCGGGGAACTGATGTGTCGTGATGTTATTATCCATGTTATGATATTGTTTTTGTGGTACCATAATCGCTGCTAAGTTAATTTGGCACTCTTATGATGATCCTTGATCATATATAATGCATTGTTATGATGATGGTCTCGCTATCATAAATGAGCTAAATGTGACCCTAGGGTTATTTGGTTGAATCGTCGATGAAACATTGGACCATAAAACAACAAGTTGGACTCAAATTCATCAGTCATAGACTACTTGGTTCAAAAATTTAAACAAGTACTTGGTAGATGATTATCATCTACATTACAATAGCTGGAGGATCCAACACCATAGTTCACAAAATACACAATTAAGGTACTTGGTTCACAAATTCATACTAGATAGATGATCATCATCTACATCATGATAGATGATTATCATACGAGAAGGATCCTACTCATCTAACATGGCCTTCACCCCCTGAATCTTCAACTTCATCTTTTCCGCACACTTCTGAAGCTGAGAAATGTGATGTTGCAGTTTATGCCTCTCTTCTGTTAGCCTTTAATTCTGCTTCAAATGATTGTTCTTCAAGTTCCTAATCACTTTGGCTTGAGCAGCTGCCAGGTTCTTAAGAATATCATACTTCTGTTGCAGATTGGTATTGTCCTTCAAGTTGTTCTCTTCCACACTGTCCACAGCCTTGTGTTGCTGATCCAAGAGAGCATTCACATCGCCATACAATTTTTCATAGTTTTCCTCTAGTTTCTTCTTCTCTTCTCTCAGGTTGTGAATTAAAAAGGAATTCTTAAGATTTTTAGTGGTCCTAGCTGCCTTACTCTCCTCATACATATCCCATAATTTGGTCAATGCCTTCTCCACTGAGGCTGGCCATTCAAAATCAATCCACTGAACTACTCCACAATTTATGCCTTCCTATTAAACAAATGAAAAGTACATGAGGTAGACAGTAGATATATTAGTTAACTAGGAGCAAGAAAAAGGTTAAATTAACAGAGCATTAAATAATGGCATCACTAAATAGGGCATTTAACAATGACTCCATTAAAAAATGAGTACCATTATATACTACCAAACACTTAGCACAACTAAACATCATGATAAACAAAGCATTATGCACTAACCCAGATTGAAGAAGTGCACATTAGGAGGTAAACAGAGCCCACTAACAACTTGCAGTACACAGGTTTAGATGTAGACCTTCTCACCACACCCCATAAACCTCCTGCTCGTGTGCATCCCTTAAAATGCAAGTAACGGCTTGCCGTGTTCACACAACACATTCACATCTGCATCAGTCTCGTTGAAATTTGGACCGTTCATAGTAGGAGGAAGCTGCGGGAGAAAACAAAAGCAAACCAAGATTCAAATCGACCTATTTCACACAATCCCCAATTCACAAACCCTAACTCTAGCTCTGTTTGTACGCAACTGCCTTGTTAATATTGTCGCAGGAAGAGCATAAGTTCAGGGTTGAATCCTCACCGGTCTCGCCATCATTCCACGAAACCAGATGGAGAAGCGGTCGGCGTCTGACCGGATGGAGCGGCGGCGGAAGAGAAGAACATAGAGAGGGTGACGAGCGAGAAAGTGAGGACACAGAGCGACTGAGAGAGAGAGCGAGAGAGAGTGGCCAGATGGAATCTAAAAGCACAATTGCTCCCTAAGGTGGTTTTGGTAATTAATCACAACATATGCATCATTGGACTAATGAGTTTTTCCAGGTATATTTCAGAAAAGTTCAAAAGATGCTTTGGTATAGGATTGAGTGGAGATGCCCCTTGATGAAGGAAGGAATAAAATTGGCTAAAGCTTCAAGCAAGAAGACTCTTCATTTTCCACTTTCTGAGAAATCACATTTGAGTCCATAGGAAAGTCAATACTATTAAAAGGGGATGGGGTGTTATGATGAACTGGTTCCTCAAGTGCTTAAAGTTAGCCAACAAAAGTACTCGGCCATTATTCCACAAAATATATCTGTCCCAAGCCAAATATCCAAAATCGGCGCCACCAACAATTTCCACTCGGCCCTACCGATTTCAGACTCGAACAAATCCTAGCCAAACCCTACCACTTCGGTGCAAACGAAACTCCATCGGTGCTACTGAGTTCATGTGACCAACTTTCTGTTGCCTCGGTACACAAAATCGGAATTTCAGAGTTTGAGTATCGGTGTCACCGAGTTGTGTCATCTCACCGTTAGTCACCTTTTCGGTGCCACGGAGTTGTGTATATCGGTTCCACTGAGATTGAAAGTTGCTGCCTTTTGAGCAAGTCGGTACCATCGAGTTTGTAACTTTGGTGTCACCGAGTTAGTTAATCATGGTGTAACAGTTGGATTTTGTGTGCTGCCAATATATACCCCTCCACCTACCTCTCATTCGCACAGGAAGCACTCGGAACACACTTACACTTGACAAATCCATTTTCTGACAGAGGACCACCTACTCATGTGTTGAGATCAAGAGATTCCATTCCTACCATTTGAACCTTGATTTCTAGCCTCCCCAAGTTGCTTTCCTCAAGATCAATCTCTCTTATCCCTGCCAAATCTGAGAGATACTTATTGAGTGTTGAGGAGACTATCTTTAGAAGCACAAGAGCAAGGTGTTCATCGTTCTACCACATCTATTACCTTTTGGAGGGTGGTGCCTCCTAGATTGGTTAGGTGTCGCTTGGGAGCCTCCTACTTCGTGTTGTGGAGTGATAACCCACAAGTATAGGGGATCGCAACAGTTTTCGAGGGTAGAGTATTCAACCCAAATTTATTGATTCGACTCAATGGGAAGCCAAAGAATATTCTCAAGTATTAGCATTTGAGTTGTCAATTCAACCACACCTGAAAGATTTATTATCTGCAGCAAAGTATCAGTAGCAAAGTAGTGTGATAGCAACAGTAGCAACAGTAACCAGTAGCAGCAAAGTGACAGCAGTAGCAGCAAAGTAACAACAGTAGCAACAGAGTAACAGTAGCAGCAGTGACAGCAGTAGCGGCAAAGTAGTAGCAACATCAATCTCAGAACATAGTGGATACTAGGGATCAATCCCTGTCAAAACTAACTCAATTACATGATAGATCTCATCCAACCCATCACCTTCCAGCAAGCCTATGATGAGATTACTCACGAACGATGAAGAGCATCATGGAATTGGCGATGAAGGAAGGTTGGTGATGACGATGGCGACGATTTCCCCTCTCCGGAGCCCAGAACGGACTCCAGATCCGCCCTCCAGAGGAAGAACAGGAGGTGGCGGCGCCTCTGTATCGTAAAATGCGGTGAACTCTTCTCCTTGATTTTTTTCCGGACGAAAGGGACTAAATAGACCTGAGATTGGAGGTGGTGGAGCTTTGTGGGGCCCACAAGCCTGCCAGGCGCGGCCGGGGGGCCTGCGCCTGGTGGGCTTGTGGGCTCCACGCTCCACTTCCTTCGTTGATTCTTGCGCCGGTATTTTTTATATATTCCACAAAAATTCTCCGTAAATTTTTAGGTCATTCCGAGAACTTTTATTTCTGCGCAAAAACAACACCATGGCAATTCTGCTGAAAATAGCGTTAGTCCGGGTTAGTTCCATTCAAATCATGCAAATTAGAGTCCAAAACAAGGGCAACAGAGTTTGGAAAAGTAGATACGACGGAGATGTATCAACTCCTCCAAGCTTACAGCATTGCTTGTCCCCAAGCAATTCAATTGACAAACTGAAAGAGACAAAAGAAAAATCTTTTACGAAGTCTGTTTGATCTTGTTGTTGCAACTATGTCTAACTCATATCCAGAATTTCAGCAAGAACACAAGCTAACCACATAAGCAAATGACATCTAGGTCTCACGGTAAACTCATATCAATGGCATAATCAACTAGCGAGCAAATAATAATAAGTCTCAAACGTCAACGCTTCAATCAAAACAATCATGAAGCAGTACGAACAGATGGTATCTCGTTACCTCTTTCTGAGACCGAAAAACATAAATGCAGAGCACCTTCAAAGACCAAGGGCTGACTAAACATTGTAATTCATGGCAAAGAAGATCCAGTCATAGTCATACTCAATCACAGTTAAAAGCAAAGCATAAAAATGAGAGAGGTGCTCTCTAATTGGTGCTTTTATAAGAAGAGGATGACTCAACAGGAACATAAATAGATAAGCCCTTCGCAGAGGGAAGCATTGATTTGCAGAGGTGCCAGAGCTCAAGCTTTTAAATCAGAGATAATAATTTTGGGTGGCATGCTTTCATTGTCAATGCAATGACCAAGAGTTCTCATCATCTTCCACACTACACATGCTATAGGCGTTTCCCAAACAGAAAAGTAAAGTTTTGACTCCCCCACCACCAATCAATCACACTCCACGACTAGCCTAATACTCGGTTGCCGTCCATACCAACATCAATCCAGGGGGAGTTTTGTTTGCAATTATCTTTTCGATTTGAGCATGGAACTGGGCATTCCAATTATCGGCCCCTTTCTCGTGAATGATAGTGAATAAACACATATCGAGGATAACACGCCTAGCATGGAAGATACTGATAGCCCCCTGTCACCACATGAGCGGTTCGGGCATGCAAAACAGATTATTTCTTGAAGGTTTAGAGAGTGGCACATGCAAATTTACTTGGAACGGCAGGTAGATACCGCATATAGGTAGGTATGGTGGACTCATAAGGAACAACTTTGGGTTTATGGAAGTGCATGCACAAGCAGTATTCCCGCTTAGTACAAGTGAAGGCTAGCAAAAGAATGGGAAGCGACCAACTAGAGAGCGACAGCAGTCATCAAAATGCATTGAGATTAACCAACATTGAGTGCAAGCATGAGTAGGACATAAATCACCATGAACATGAATATCATAGAGGCTATGTTGATTTTGTTTCAACTACACGCGTAAACATGTGCCAAGTCAAGCTACTTGAATCATTCAAAGGAGGATACCATCCTATCATACTACATCATAGTCATCTCAAAATCCATGTTGGCATCCAAAGAAAACCATTATAAGCTCCTAGCTAATTAAGCATGGCATCAGAAACTATGATCTCTAAGTTGTCATTGCAAACATGTTTCTCTCACAACAAAGCTGAATCGGGAACGATGAGCTAGTCATATTTACAAAAACAAAATAGATCGAGTTCATACCAGCTTTTCCAGGCTCAGTCACTTCATCGTATATCGTCATTATTGCCTTTCACTTGCACGACCGAATGATGTGAACAATAAGAAGAGTGCTCGTGCAATGGACTAAGCCGAAATCTGCATGCAAACACAAAGGAGAAGACAAAGTCATATGGCTCTTCGACAGATAAACAAATATGCATGCGAGAGCCACTAAACATTGTAACCATGGTCTTCTACCTTGACCCAAAGAAAAAGAAAACTATTTACGCGGGAAAGCTCCCAACAAGCAAAATAAGAACAAGAAAATCTTTTTGGGTTTTCTCAAACTAGACAAACACATGAAAAGAAAACGAGAAAAGAAATAAACTAGCGTGGATGGTACAGTGGCAAAGTGTGAACACCAACTAACAAAGTGAAAACATAAGCAAGAATATAAAGTCGGTGAGAAACACGTACTCCCCCAAGCTTAGGCTAAGTTGGTCTACTCCCAAGGATGGTCCGGGCGATACCCAAAATCATAATGGGGGTTATACGGGAGCGCTACATCCACTGCCTGAATAGCTGCCTCACGGAGACGAGCAACCTTTGCCTCCCTCTCATACTCCTCTGCCTCTCCTCTGGTTATGTAATATCTCCGTTTTACCTGAAAGTCAAAGAAGGTAGGAGCAGGAAGGGTAATATGGAAAACACGTTGTCGGTTAAATATTAAACGGTATAGGAGGGATTCAGCATCCCTCTCAAGGAACTGGTAGCGTGTCAAAGCGACGCGGTCAAGGAAAGCTGTATGGAGCGGGGGATCTCCTTCACGGATGGGTACTCCAAGAAAATTTGCTATGCGAGTGGCATAGATCCCACCAAAGAAATCCCCTTCATTAGCATTATTATTCAGCCTCCTTGCTATTATAGCTCCCATGTTGAAACTTCTATCACCCGTTACTGCGCTCTTAAGAATACTAAGGTCGGGTGCGCAGAGGTGACAATGCTCAAGCTTGCCGTTAATGCATCTACCTATGAAGAGGGCAAAGTAATGCAAGGCAGGAAAATGAATGCTCCCCATGGTAGCCTGCGTAATATCTCTAGTTTCTCCGACAGTTATACCAGAGAAAAAAAATCTCTAACCGAAGATTTAGGAGGGTCATTGAGACTACCCCAAACAGGTATCTTGCAAATTCTATTGAAATCCTCTAAATCCATGGTATACAATTTGTCATAGAGACCAAACAGTATAGATGTGTCACGGCCAACTGAATATTTGAATCTACGAACAAAAGAGGCAGTGAGAGTAACATACTGTTCACATTTATCGGAGATGAATTCTTCGAGTCCGACGTTGTGAACAAGTGTATCGAACTCGTCTTTGAAACCTGCCTCAATCATGAATTCATTAGAAGGCCATTCACATGGTTGTACCTGTGCGTTCCTCTGTTGGTAAGGATCGGGCTCCCGAATCGCGAGACGGGGACCTCTCTTGCTTGAGGAACCACCATGATAGTTTCTCCTGAACATCTTTCTTTTCTGAAATTTTCAGTGACTCAAAGGAAAAGTGAACAAGGCTCAACTAAACTCGTAGCAACTACTCCAACAAGTGCCTAGAGGCCATATTACGCATCAAAACTATTTGGGACCAGCTAAAATTAGCATGCAAAGCTCAAGAACAGGGTCACCAAGGCAGCAAAAATACGCGATGTATAAGGCACTAGAGCAAAAACTAATTGGACCAACGGAGGAGTCACTTACCAAGGAGTAATTTCCCTAAAACAGTTTGGTGAATGGTACTTTGCACAAGGAGATCGGAAATCCCAGCAAGAAGAGCAAGAACACGGGTTTGAGCTGCGAAACGATTTTTTCTGGAGGTACGAGAAGCAGATGGGAGCTAGAATGAGTGGAGGGGCGCATGTGGGCCCCACAAGCCTGGGTGGCGCGGCCAGGGGGGTGCCCGCGCCTCCAGGGCTTGTGGCCCACTGGTGCAGCCCCCTGACTAGCTCTCTGTTTCAGTATTTTTCAAAAATTCCTGAAAAAATCATACTTGATTTTCACGGCATTCGGAGAACTTTTATTTTCGGGGTACTTTCTACGGGACGCTAAAAGCAGAAAACAGGGAAAACTAAACTAAATCTATCTTTTTTCTTCTAAGCAACCGAAGGTGAAAGCTTGGAACAGAGGTTTGTGACTCCTCGATTCATCCATCTCATGGTCATCGAAAGAAATCCGTCAATGAGGTTGATCAAGTCTCCTTGGCAAACTTTTTCGAATCGTAAAAGAGAACGGAGAATTTTCGAATAGTCACTAGGTTACCTCAATGGGGATGTGCATCTCCCCAACAAGCAAATCATACTTCATCTTACCAGGAGGTATAGGGCATTCAAAGCTCCCAATAAGAATCGACGAAGTTTTTTCGATAGTATTGATGCAATGTACTCGATATTGTTTCTTCGGAAAGTGCATCGTATGCTCATTACCGTTGACATGGAAAGTGACATTGCCTTTGTTGCAATCTATAACAGCCCCTGCAGTGTTTAAAAAGGGTCTTCCAAGGATGACCGCCATGGCATCATCCTCGGGAATATCCAGAATAACAAAGTCCGTCAAGATAGTAACGTTGGCAACCACAACAGGCACATCCTCACAAATGCCGATAGGGAAAGCAGTTGATTTGTCGGCCATTTCCAGAGAGATTTCAGTGGGTGTCAACTTATCCAGTTCAAGCCTACGATAAAGAGAGAGAGGCATAACACTAACACCGGCTCCAAGGTAGCATAAAGCAGTTCTAACATAGTTTCTGTTGGAATTATGCCCACCCCGGGGAAGCCCATAGGCTTTGGGGAGACACACCAGCCCTTAGTGGGCTGGTGGGACAGCCCCAAGGGGGCCTATGCGCCAAGAGAAAGAAATCAAAGGAAAAGAAAAAAAAGGAGGGAAGAAGTGGGAAGGGAGGGGGACTCCTCCCACCAAACCAAGTCCAACTCGGTTTGGGGGGGAGTCCTCCCCCCCTTGGCTCGGCCGACCCCTTGGGAGTCCCTTGGACCCCAAGGCAAGGTCCCCCTCCCTCCTCCTATATATATGGGGCTTTTAGGGCAGATTTGAGACGACTTTCTCACGGCTGCCCGACCACATACCTCCATAGTTTTTCCTCTAGATCGCGTTTCTGCGGAGCTCGGGCGGAGCCCTGCTGAGACGAGATCATCACCAACCTCCAGAGCGCCGTCACGCTGCCGGAGAACTCTTCTACCTCTCCGTCTCTCTTGCTGGATCTAGAAGGCCGAGATCATCGTCGAGCTGTACGTGTGTTGAACGCGGAGGTGCCGTCCGTTCGGTACTAGATCGTGGGACTGATCGCGGGATTGTTCGCGGGGCGGATCGAGGGACGTGAGGACGTTCCACTACATCAACCGCGTTCTCTAACGCTTCTGCTGTACGATCTACAAGGGTACGTAGATCACTCATCCCCTCTCGTAGATGGACATCACCATGATAGGTCTTCGTGCGCGTAGGAAAAATTTTGTTTCCCATGCGACGTTCCCCAACAGTGGCATCATGAGCTAGGTTCATGCGTAGATGTCTTCTCGAGTAGAACACAAAAGGTTTTGTGGGCGGTGATGTGCGTTTTGCTGCCCTCCTTAGTCTTTTCTTGATTCCGCGGTATTGTTGGATTGAAGCGGCTTGGACCGACATTACTCGTACGCTTACGAGAGACTGGTTTCATCGTTACGAGTAACCCCCTTTGCTCAAAGATGACTGGCAAGTGTCGGTTTCTCCAACTTTAGTTGAATCGGATTTGACCGAGGAGGTCCTTGGATGAGGTTAAATAGCAACTCATATATCTCCGTTGTGGTGTTTGCGTAAGTAAGATGCGATCCTACTAGATACCCTTGGTCACCACGTAAAACTTGCAGCAACAAAATTAGAGGACGTCTAACTTGTTTTTGCAGGGTATGATTGTGATGTGATATGGCCAACGATGTGATGTGATATATTGGATGTATGAGATGATCATGTTGTAATAGAAATATCGACTTGCACGTCGATGGTACGGCAACCGGCAGGAGCCATAGGGTTGTCTTTATACTAACATATGTGCTTGCAGATGCGTTTACTATTTTGCTAGGATGTAGCTATAGTAGTAATAGCATAAGTAGCACGACAACCACGATGGCAACACGTTGATGGATGATCATGGTGTGGCGCCGGTGACAAGAAGATCGTGCCGGTGCTTTGGTGATGGAGATCAAGAAGCACGTGATGATGGCCATATCATGTCACTTATGAATTGCATGTGATGTTAATCCTTTTATGCACCTTATTTTGCTTAGAACGACGGTAGCATTATGAGGTGATCTCTCACTAAAATTTCAAGACGAAATTGTGTTCTTCCTGACTGTGCACCGTTGCTACAGTTCGTCGTTTCGAGACACCACGTGATGATCGGGTGTGATAGACTCAACGTTCACATACAACGGGTGCAAAACAGTTGCGCACGCGGAACACTCGGGTTAAGCTTGACGAGCCTAGCATGTGCAGACATGGCCTCGGAACACATGAGACCGAAAGGTCGATCATGAATCATATAGCTGATATGATTAGCATAGGGATGCTTACCACTGAAACTACACTCAACTCACGTGATGATCGGACGTGGGATAGTGTAAGTGGATCATGAACCACTCAAATGACTAGAGAGATGTACTTTTTGAGTGGGAGTTTAGCATATAATTTGATTAAGTTGAACTCTAATTATCTTGAACATAGTCTAAGTCCACTTTGAATATATTTGTGTTGTAGATCATGGCTCACGCAAGTGTCATCCTGAATTTTAATATGTTCCTAGAGAAAGCTAAGTTGAAAGATGATGGAAGCAACTTTGTAGACTGGGCTCGTAATCTTAAGCTAATCTTACAAGCTGGAAAGAAGGATTATGTCCTTAATGCTGCGCTAGGAGATGAACCACCCGCTACGGCTGATCAGGATGTTAAAGAACGCTTGGTTAGCACGTAAGGAGGACTACTCAATAGTTCAATGTGCAGTCTTGTATGGCTTAGAACCGGGACTTCAACGTCGCTTTGAGCATCATGGAGCATTTGAGATGTTCCAGGAGTTGAAGTTTATCTTTCAGAAGAACGCCCGGATCGAGAGGTATGAGACCTCCGATAAATTCTATGCTTGCAAGATGGAGGAAAACTCGTCTGTCAGTGAACATGTGCTCAAAATATCTGGGTACTCAAACCGTCTAGCTGAACTGGGGATTGAACTCCCGCAAGAAGCTATCACTGACAGAATCCTTCAATCACTGCCGCCAAGCTATAAAGGCTTTGTGTTGAACTACAACATGCAAGGGATGAACAAGTCTCTCGGCGAGTTGTTTGCGATGCTGAAAGTCGCAGACTCTGAACTCCGTAAAGAGCATCAAGTGTTGATGGTGAGCAAGACCACTAGTTTCAAGAGAAACGGCAAAGGCAAGAAGGGCAATTCGAAGAAGAGCGGCAAGCCTGTTGCCAATCCGCCGAAGAAACCCAAGGCTGGACCTAAGCCTAAAACAGAGTGCTTCTATTGCAAGGGTGTGGGTCACTGGAAGCGCAATTGCCCCAAGTATCTGGCAGATAAGAAGGCGGGCAAAGAAAAATCAGGTATATTTGATATACATGTTATTGATGTGTACTTAACCGGCTCTCGTAGTAGTGCCTGGGTATTTGATACCGGTTCTGTTGCTCACATTTGCAACTCGAAGCAGGAACTGCGGAATAGACGAAGGCTGGCGAAAGACGAAGTGACGATGCGCGTAGGAAACGGTTCCAAGGTTGATGCAATCGCCGTCGGCACAGTGTCACTTCAACTACCATAGGGATTAGTGATGAACTTAAATCATTGTTATTTAGTGCCTGCGTTGAGCATGAACATTATATCTGGATCTTGTTTATTGCGAGACGGTTACTCTTTTAAGTCTGAGAATAATGGTTGTTCTATTTCTATGAGTAACATCTTTTATGGTCATGCACCGAATGTGAGAGGATTGTTCATATCGAATCTTGATAGCGATACGCATATACATAACATTGAGACCAAAAGAGTTAGAGTAAACAATGATAGCGCCATATTTTTGTGGCACTGCCGCCTAGGTCATATTGGTGTAAAGCGCATGAAGAAACTCCATGCTGATGGACTTTTGGAGTCACTTGACTTTGATTCACTTGACACGTGCGAACCATGCCTCATGGGCAAGATGACTAAGACTCCGTTCTCCGGAACAATGGAGCGTGCAAGTGACTTGTTGGAAACCATACATACCAATGTGTGTGGTCCAATGAGCGTAGAGGCACGCGGCGGATATCGTTATTTCCTCACCTTCACTGACGATTTAAGTAGATATGGTTATGTCTACTTGATGAAGCACAAGTCTGAAACATTTGAAAAGTTCAAGCAATTTCAGAGTGAAGTGGAAAATCATCGTAACAAGAAGATCAAGTTCCTACGGTCTGATCGTGGGGGTGAATATCTGAGTTTCGAGTTTGGTACTCACTTAAGACAATGTGGAATTGTTTCGCAGTTAACACCGCCTGGAACACCACAGCGTAATGGTGTGTCCGAACGTCGTAATCGTACTTTGTTAGAGATGGTGCGATCTATGATGTCTCTTACTGATTTGCCATTATCATTTTGGGGTTATGCATTAGAAACAGCTGCATTCACTTTAAATAGGGCACCATCGAAATCCGTTGAGACGACACCATACGAATTGTGGTATGGCAAAAGGCCAAAGTTGTTGTTTCTTAAATTTTGGGGATGTGATGCTTATGTCAAAAAGCTTCAGCCTGAAAAGCTGGAACCCAAAGCGGAAAAGTGCGTCTTCATAGGTTACCCAAAAGAGACAGTTGGGTACACCTTCTATCTCAAAACCGAGGGCAAAGTGTTTGTTGCTAAGAACGGAACTTTTCTCGAGAAGGAGTTTCTCTCGAGAGAATTGAGTGGGAGGAAGATAGAACTTGACGAGGTTGTCGAACCTCTCATCCCTCTAAATGGTGGCACAGGGCAAAGGGAAACCTCTGTCGTTGCGACGCCGGTTGAGGAGGAAGTTAATGATGATGATCATGAAACTCCAGTTCAAGTTTCTTTTGAACCACGCAGGTCGACGAGATCACGCGCTGCTCCAGAGTGGTACGGTAATCCCGTCTTGTCAATCATGTTGTTAGACAACAATGAACCTGCAAATTATGAAGAAGCAATGGTGGGCCCAGATTCCAACAAATGGCTAGAAGCCATGAAATCTGCGATAGGATCCATGTATGAGAACAAAGTGTGGACTTTGGAGATACTACCTGAGGGCCGCAAGGCTATTCAGAACAAATGGATCTTTAAGAAGAAGACGGACGCTGACGGTAATGTGACCGTTTATAAAGCTCGACTTGTGGCAAAGGGTTTTTCACAAGTTCCAGGAGTTGACTACGATGAGACCTTCTCACCCGTAGCGATGCTTAAGTCCGTCAGAATCATGTTAGCAATAGCTGCATTTTTCGATTATGAAATCTGGCAGATGGATGTCAAAACGGCGTTCCTTAACGGTTTCCTTAAGGAAGAGTTGTATATGATGCAACCCGAAGGTTTTGTCGATCCTAAAAATGCTGACAAGGTGTGCAAGCTCCAGCGATCCATTTATGGACTGGTGCAAGCATCTCGGAGTTGGAACAAACGCTTTGATGAGGTGATCAAAGCATTTGGGTTTATACAAGTGGTTGGAGAATCTTGTATTTACAAGAAAGTGAGTGGGAGCTCTGTGGCGTTTCTAATATTATATGTGGATGACATATTACTGATTGGAAACAACGTAGAGCTTTTGGAGAGCATCAAAGGTTACTTGAATAAAAGTTTCTCTATGAAGGACCTAGGAGAAGCTGCTTACATTCTAGGCATTAAGATCTATAGGGATAGATCGAAACGCCTGATAGGACTTTCACAAAGCACATACCTTGATAAAGTTTTGAAGAGGTTCAAAATGGAACAGTCCAAGAAAGGGTTCTTGCCAGTTTTACAAGGTACGAGATTGAGTAAGACTCAGTGCCCAGCAACTGATGAAGATAGAGAGCATATGCGCTCCGTCCCCTATGCTTCAGCCATAGGCTCTATCATGTATGCAATGCTGTGCACTAGACCGGATGTTAGCCTGGCCATAAGTATGGCAGGTAGGTTCCAGAGTAATCCAGGAGTGGATCACTTGACGGCGGTCAAGAATAGCCTGAAGTACCTGAAAAGGACTAAGGAGATGTTTCTCGTGTATGGAGGTGACGAAGAGCTCGCCGTAAAAGGTTACGTCGATGCAAGCTTTGACACAGATCCGGATGACTCTAAAGTCGCAAACCGAATACGTATTTATTCTTAATGGGGGTGCAGTAAGCTGGTGCAGTTCCAAGCAAAGCGTCATAGCAGATTCTACATGTGAAGCGGAGTACATGGCTGCCTCGGAGGCGGCTAAGGAGGGTGTCTCGATGAAGCAGTTCATGACGGATCTTGGAGTAGTGCCAAGTGCACTGGATCCAATAACCTTGTTCTGTGACAACACTGGTGCCATTGCCTTAGCAAAGGAACCAAGGTTTCACAAGAAGACCAGACACATCAAACGACGCTTCAACCTCATCCGCGACTACGTCGAGGAGGAGGATGTAAATATATGCAAGGTGCACACGGATCTGAATGTAGCAGACCCGCTGACTAAACCTCTTCCACGGCCAAAACATGATCGACACCAGAACTGTATGGGTGTTAGATTTATTACAATGTAATTCACATGGTGATGTGAGGGCTAGATTATTGACTCTAGTGCAAGTGGGAGACTGTTGGAATTATGCCCTAGAGGCAATAATAAATGTATAGTTGTTATTATAATTCCTGTATCAAGATAATAGTTTATTATCCGTGCTATAATTGTATTGAATGAAGACTCATTTACATGTGTGGATACATAGACAAAACACCGTCCCTAGCATGCCTCTAGTTGGCTAGCCAGTTGATCGATGATAGTCAGTGTCTTCTGATTATGAACAAGGTGTTGTTGCTTGATAACTGGATCACGTCATTGGGAGAATCACGTGATGGACTAGACCCAAACTAATAGACGTAGCATGTTGATCGTGTCATTTTGTTGCTACTGTTTTCTGCGTGTCAAGTATTTATTCCTATGACCATGAGATCATATAACTCACTGACACCGGAGGAATGCTTTGTGTGTATCAAACGTCGCAACGTAACTGGGTGACTATAAAGATGCTCTACAGGTATCTCCGAAGGTGTTAGTTGAGTTAGTATGGATCAAGACTGGGATTTGTCACTCCGTGTGACGGAGAGGTATCTCGGGGCCCACTCGGTAATACAACATCACACACAAGCCTTGCAAGCAATGTAACTTAGTGTAAGTTGCGGGATCTTGTATTACGGAACGAGTAAAGAGACTTGCCGGTAAACGAGATTGAAATAGGTATGCGGATACTGACGATCGAATCTCGGGCAAGTAACATACCGAAGGACAAAGGGAATGACATACGGGATTATACGAATCCTTGGCACTGAGGTTCAAACGATAAGATCTTCATAGAATATGTAGGATCCAATATGGGCATCCAGGTCCCGCTATTGGATATTGACCGAGGAACCTCTCGGGTCATGTCTACATAGTTCTCGAACCCGCAGGGTCTGCACACTTAAGGTTCGACGTTGTTTTATGCGTATTTGAGTTATATGGTTGGTTACCGAATGTTGTTCGGAGTCCCGGATGAGATCACGTACGTCACGAGGGTTTACGGAATGGTCCGGAAATGAAGATTGATATATAGGATGACCTCATTTGATTATCGGAAGGTTTTCGGAGTTACCGGGAATGTACCGGGAATGACGAATGGGTTCCGAGAGCTCACCGGGGGGGGGGGGGCAACCCACCCCGGGGAAGCCCATAGGCTTTGGGGAGACACACCAGCCCTTAGTGGGCTGGTGGGACAGCCCCAAGGGGGCCTATGCGCGAAGAGAAAAAAATCAAAGGAAAAGAAAAAAAAGGAGGGAAGAAGTGGGAAGGGAGGGGGACTCCTCCCACCAAACCAAGTCCAACTCGGTTTGGGGGGGAGTCCTCCCCCCCTTGGCTCGGCCGACCCCTTGGGAGTCCCTTGGACCCCAAGGCAAGGTCCCCCTCCCTCCTCCTATATATATGGGGCTTTTAGGGCAGATTTCAAACGACTTTCTCACGGCTGCCCGACCACATACCTCCATAGTTTTTCCTCTAGATCGCGTTTCTGCGGAGCTCGGGCGGAGCCCTGCTGAGACGAGATCATCACCAACCTCCGGAGCACCGTCACGCTGCCGGAGAACTCTTCTACCTCTCCGTCTCTCTTGCTGGATCAAGAAGGCCGAGATCATCGTCGAGCTGTACGTGTGCTGAACGCGGAGGTGCCGTCCGTTCGGTACTAGATCGTGGGACTGATCGCGGGATTGTTCGCGGGGCGGATCGAGGGACGTGAGGACGTTCCACTACATCAACCGCGTTCTCTAACGCTTCTGCTGTACGATCTACAAGGGTACGTAGATCACTCATCCCCTCTCGTAGATGGACATCACCATGATAGGTCGTCGTGCGCGTAGGAAAATTTTTGTTTCCCATGCGACATTCCCCAACAGTTTCCTTTAATGGAGCAAGGTATAGTGGGCACTCCGGGATCACCTAGTTTCTTAGGAGTTCCACCCTTGAAGGTATAGTTAGCAAGCATGGTGGAAATCTCAACCTCAGGTATCCTCCTCTTATTAGTCACAATATCCTTCATGTACTTAGCATACGGAGACATTTTGAGCATATCTGTCAAACACATTTGCAGAAAGACAGGTCTAACCATTTCAACGAATCGCTCAGAATCCTCATCATCCTTTTTCTTGGATGGTTTGGGAGGAAAGGGCATAGGTTTCTGAAACCATGGTTCTCTTTCTTTACCATGCTTCCTAGCAGCGAAGTCATTCTTATCGTATCTCCTAGTCTTAGGTTGTGGGTTATCAAGATCAACAGGTTCAATCTCCACATCCTTATTGTTGCTAGGTTGAGCATCATCATGAACATCACTATCGATGTTATCATTAGGCTCATGTTCATCACCAGATTGTGTTTCAGCATCAGAAACAGAGAGATCGTTAGTATTCTCGGGTGTAGCAGCAACAGGGTTGCTAGCATGCAAGTTCCTATCATCTTTCTTCTTTTTTCTAGGATGACTAGGTGCATCAGTGCTAACTCCTTGAGAATCTTGTTCAATTCTCTTAGGATGACCCTCAGGATACAAAGGTTCCTGGGTCATTCTACCGCCTCTAGTGACGACTCTAACAGAATTGTCATTCAACTCATTGAGCAAGTCATTTTGAGCCTTAAGTACTTGTTCTACTTGAGTAGTAACGATAGAGGCATGTTTACTCAGGAGCTTAAGATCATTGACATTTCTGTCCACACAAGCACTTAAATGACTAAGCATATGAGCATTCTGTTCCAATTGTCTGCCAACATAATCATTGAAACTTTGTTGTTTGGCAAAAAAGTTATCAAATTCATCCACGCATAAGCTAGCAGGTTTATCAAAAGGAATATCACTCTCATTGAATCTACGAAGAGGATTTACTTCTACTACCTGTATCGGGTTATCGAGACCATGGATCTCTTCGATAGGTGGTAGATTTTTGACATCTTCAGATTTAATGCCTTTCTCTTTCATAGATTTCTTAGCTTCTTGCATATCTTCAGGACTGAGGAGTAGAATACCTCTTTTCTTAGGAGTTGGATTTGGAGGTGGTTCGGGAATAGTCCAAGCATTCTCATTGCACAAGATATTATTCAGTAGGATCTCAGCTTGTTATACAGTTCGTTTCCTAAAAACACAACCGGCACAACTATCTAGGTGGTCTCTAGAAGCATCGGTAAGTCCATTATAGAAGATATAAAGTATTTCATTCTTCTCAAGAGGGTGATCAGGCAAAGCATTCAGTAGCTGGACGAGCCTCCCCCAAGCTTGTGGGAGACTTTCTTCTTCAAGTTGTGCAAAGTTGTATATTTCCTGCAAGGCAGCTTGCATCTTATGGGCAGGGAAATATTTTTCAGAGAAGTAGTAGATCATATCCTGGGGGCTATGCAGGCAACCAGGAGCAAGAGAAGTGAACCAGGTCTTAGCATCATCCTTTAGCGAGAAAGGAAACAACTTGAGGATATAGTAGTGGCGAATCTTTTCCTCACTAGTGAATAGGGTGGCTATATCGTGCAGTTTGGTAAGATGGCCCACAACCGTTTCAGACTCATAACCGTGAAAAGGATAAGATTCGACCAGAGTGATTAACTCAGGGTCGACAGAGAATTCATAATCCTTATCGGTCACAAAGATAGGCGAAGTAGCAAACTTCGGGTCGTATTTCATCCTAACGTTCAGAGATTTTTCTTTCCACTTGAGCAGTAATTTCTCAACATCATAGCTATCCTTACAAGCAAGAAACTCCTCAGCTATCTCTCCCTCCATAACATAACCCTCAGGCATATCAGGCAATTCATATCTAGGAGAGCTAGTTATAACAGGCAAAATAGCAGGTTCTACTTCAATAGTATCAGCAGTTTCAGAAGTATCATCACATCTAGCAGCTGTTGGAATTATGCCCTAGAGGCAATAATAAATATAGTTATTATTATAATTCGTGTATCAAGATAATCGTTTATTATCCATGCTATAATTGTATTGAATGAAGACTCATTTACATGTGTGGATACATAGACAAAACACCGTCCCTATCAAGCCTCTAGTTGGCTAGCCAGTTGATCAAAGATAGTCAGTGTCTTCTGATTATGAACAAGGTGTTGTTGCTTGATTACTGGATCACGTCATTAGGAGAATCACGTGATGGACTAGACCCAAACTAATAGACGTAGCATGTTGATCGTGTCATTTTATTGCTACTGTTTTCTGCGTGTCAAGTATTTATTCCTATGACCATGAGATCATATAACTCACTGACACCGGAGGAATACTTTGTGTGTATCAAACGTCGCAACGTAACTGGGTGACTATAAAGATGCTCTACAGGTATCTCCGAAGGTGTTAGTTGAGTTAGTATGGATCAAGACTGGGATTTGTCACTCCGTGTGACGGAGAGGTATCTCGGGGCCCACTCGGTAATACAACATCACACACAAGCCTTGCAAGCAATGTGACTTAGTGTAAGTTGCGGGATCTTGTATTACGGAACGAGTAAAGAGACTTGCCGGTAAACGAGATTGAAATAGGTATGCGGATACTGACGATCGAATCTCGGGCAAGTAACATACCGAAGGACAAAGGGAATGATATACGGGATTATATGAATCCTTGGCACTGAGGTTCAAACGATAAGATCTTCGTAGAATATGTAGGATCCAATATGGGCATCCAGGTCCCGCTATTGGATATTGACCGAGGAGTCTCTCGGGTCATGTCTACATGGTTCTCAAACCCGCAGGGTCTGCACACTTAAGGTTCGACGTTGTTTTATGCGTATTTGAGTTATATGGTTGGTTACCGAATGTTGTTCGGAGTCCCGGATGAGATCACGGACGTCACGAGGGTTTCCGGAATGGCCGGAAACGAAGATTCATATATAGGATGACCTCATTTGATTACGGGAAGGTTTTTGGAGTTACCGGGAATGACGAATGGGTTCCGGGAGTTCACCCGGGGGGGGGGCAACCCACCCCGGGGAAGCCCATTGGCCACAAGGGTGGCGCACCAGCCCTTAGTGGGCTGGTGGGACAGCCCAAAAGGGCCCTATGCGCCGTACAAAGGAAAATCAAAGAGAAAGAAAAAAAAGGGAGGTGGGAAGGAAGGGAAGGACTCCCACCCACCAAACCAAGTCCAACTCGGTTTGGGGGGGAGCCTTCCCCCCTTGGACTCGGCCGACCCCCTTGGGGCTCCTTGAGACCCAAGGAAAGGTCCCCTCCCTCCCACCTATATATATGGAGGTATTGGGGCTGATTTGAGACGACTTTTCCACGACAGCCCGACCACATACCTCCACGGTTTTTCCTCTAGATCGCGTTTCTGCGGAGCTCAGGCGGAGCCCTGCTGAGACAAGGTCATCACCAACCTCCGGAGCGCCGTCACGCTGCCGGAGAACTCTTCTACCTCTCCGTCTCTCTTGCTGGATCAAGAAGGCCGAGATCATCGTCGAGTTGTACGTGTGCTGAACGCGGAGGTGCCGTCCGTTCGGTACTAGATCGTGGGACTGATCGCCGGATTGTTCACGGGGTGGATCGAGGGACGTGAGGACGTTCCACTACATCAACCGCGTTCACTAACGCTTCTGCTCTACGACCTACAAGGGTACGTAGATCACTCATCCCCTCTCGTAGATGGACATCACCATGATAGGTCTTCGTGCGCGTAGGAAATTTTTTGTTTCCCATTCGACGTTCCCCAACAGTGGCATCATGAGCTAGGTTCATGCGTAGATGTCTTCTCGAGTAGAACACAAAAGTTTTTGTGGGCGGTGATGTGCATTTTGCTGCCCTCCTTAGTCTTTTCTTGATTCCGTGGTATTGTTGGATTGAAGCGGCTTGGACCGACATTACTCGTACGCTTACGAGAGACTGGTTTCATCGTTACGAGTAACCCCGTTGCTCAAAGATGACTGGCAAGTGTCGGTTTCTCCAACTTTAGTTGAATCGGATTTGACCGAGGAGGTCCTTGGATAAGGTTAAATAGCAACTCATATATCTCCGTTGTGGTGTGTGCGTAAGTAAGATGCGATCCTACTAGATACCCATGGTCACCACGTAAAACATGCAACAACAAAATTAGAGAACGTCTAACTTGTTTTTGCAGGGTATGCTTGTGATGTGATATGGCCTACGATGTGATGTGATATATTGGATGTATGAGATGATCATGTTGTAATAGAAATATCGACTTGCACGTCGATGGTACGGCAACCGGCAGGAGCCATAGGGTTGTCTTTATACTAACATATGTGCTTGCAGATGCGTTTACTATTTTGCTAGGATGTAGCTTTAGTAGTAATAGCATGAGTAGCACGACAACCCCGATGGCAACACGTTGATGGAGATCATGGCGTTGCGCCGGTGACAAGAAGATCGTGCCGGTCCTTTGGTGATGGAGATCAAGAACCATGTGATGATGGCCATATCATGTCACTTATGAATTGCATGTGATGTTAATCCTTTTATGCACCTTATTTTGCTTAGAACGACGGTAGCATTATGAGGTGATCTCTCACTAAAATTTCAAGACGAAATTGTGTTCTCCCCGACTGTGCACCGTGGCTACAGTTCGTCGTTTCGAGACACCACGTGATGATCGGGTGTGATAGACTCAACGTTCACATATAACGGGTGCAAAACAGTTGCGCACGCGGAACACTCGGATTAAGCTTGACGAGCCTAGCATGTGCAGACATGGCCTCGGAACACATGAGACCGAAAGGTCGATCATGAATCATATAGATGATATGATTAGCATAGGGATGCTTACCACTGAAACTACACTCAACTCACGTGATGATCGGACTTGAGCTAGTGTAAGTGGATCATGAACCACTCAAATGACTAGAGAGATGTACTTTTTGAGTGGGAGTTTAGCAAATAATTTGATTAAGTTAAACTCTAATTATCTTGAACATAGTCTAAGTCCACTTTGAATATATTTGTGTTGTAGATCATGGCTCACGCGACAGTCATCCTGAATTTTAATACGTTCCTAGAGAAAGCTAAGTTGAAAGCTGATGGAAGCAACTTTGTAGACTGGGCTCGTAATCTTAAGCTAATCTTACAAGCTGGGAAGAAGGATTATGTCCTTAATGCTGCGCTAGGAGATGAACCACCCGCTACGGCTGATCAGGATGTTAAGAATGATTGGTTAGCACGTAAGGAGGACTACTCAATAGTTCAATGTGCAGTCTTGTATGGCTTAGAACCGGGACTTCAACGTCGCTTTGAGCGTCATGGAGCATTTGAGATGTTCCAGGAGTTGAAGTTTATCTTTCATAAGAACGCCCGGATCGATAGGTATGAGACCTCCGATAAATTATATGCTTGCAAGATGGAGGAAAACTCGTCTGTCAGTGAACATGTGCTCAAAATGTCTGGGTACTCAAACCGTCTAGCTGAGCTGGGGATTGAACTCCCGCAAGAGGCTATCACTGACAGAATCCTTCAATCACTACCGCCAAGCTATAAAGGCTTTGTGTTGAACTACAACATGGAAGGGATGAACAAGTCTCCCGGCGAGTTGTTTGCGATGCTGAAAGTCGCAGAGTCTGAACTCCGTAAAGAGCATCAAGTGTTGATGGTGAATAAGCCCACTTGTATCAAGAGAAACGGCAAAGGCAAGAAGGGTAATTCGAAGGAGAGCGGCAAGCCTGTTGCCTATCCGCCGAAGAAACCCAAAGCTGGACCTAAGCCTGAAATGGAGTGTTACTATTGCAAGGGTATGGGTCACTGGAAGCGCAATTGCCCCGGCAGATAATAAGGCGGCCAAAGAAAAATCAGGTATATTTGATATACATGTTATTGATGTGTAATTAACCGGCTCTCGTAGTAGTGCGTGGGTATTCGATACCGGTTCTGTTGCTCATATTTGCAACTCGAAACAGGAACTGCGGAATAGACGAAGGCTGGCGAAAGATGAAGTGTCGATGCGCGTAGGAAATGGTTCCAAGGTTGATGCAATCGCCGTCGGCACAGTTTCACTTCAGTTACCATCAGGATTAGTGATGAACTTAAATCATTGTTATTTAGTGCCTGCGTTGAGCATGAACATTATATCTGGATCTTGTTTATTGCGAGACGGTTACTCTTTTAAGTCAGAGAATAATGGTTGTTCTATTTCTATGAGTAACATCTTTTATGGTCATGCACCGAATGTGAGAGGATTGTTCATATTGAATCTTGATAGCGATACGCATATACATAACATTGAGACCAAAAGAGTTAGAGTTAACAATGATAGCGCCATATTTCTGTGGCACTGCCGCTTAGGTCATATTGGTATAAAGCGCATGAAGAAACTCCATGCTGATGGACTTCTGAAGTCACTTGACTTTGATTCACTTGACACGTGTGAACCATGCCTCATGGGCAAGATGACTAAGACTCCGTTCTCCGGAACGATGGAGCGTGCAAGTGACTTGTTGGAAATCATACATACCGATGTGTGTGGTCCGATGAGCGTGGAGGCACGCGGCGGATATCGTTATTTTCTCACCTTCACTGATGATTTGAGTAGATATGGTTATGTCTACTTGATGAAGCACAAGTCTGAAACATTTGAAAAGTTCAAACAATTTCAGAGTGAAGTGGAAAATCATCGTAACAAGAAGATCAAGTTCCTACGGTCTGATCGTGGGGGTGAATATCTGAGTTTCGAGTTTGGTACTCACTTAAGACAATGTGGCATTGTTTCACAGTTAACACCGCCTGGAACACCACAGCGTAATGGTGTGTCCGAACGTCGTAATCGTACTCTATTAGAGATGGTGCGATCTATGATGTCTCTTACTGATTTGCCGTTATCATTTTGGGGTTATGCATTAGAAACAACTGCATTCACTTTAAACAGGGCACCATCAAAATCCGTTGAGACGACACCATACGAACTGTGGTATGGCAAAAGGCCAAAGTTGTCGTTTCTTAAAGTTTCGGGATGTGATGCTTATGTCAAAAAGCTTCAGCCTGAAAAGCTGGAACCCAAAGCGGAAAAATGCGTCTTCATAGGTTACCCAAAAGAGACAGTTGGGTACACCTTCTATCTCAAATCCGAGGGCAAAGTGTTTGTTGCTAAAAACGGAGCTTTTCTCGAGAAGGAGTTTCTCTCGAGAGAATTGAGTGGGAGGAAGATAGAACTTGACGAGGTTGTCGAACCTCTCATCCCTCTGGATGGTGGCGCAGGGCAAGGGGAAACCTCTGTTGTTGTGACGCCGGTTGAGGAGGAAGTTAATGATGATGATCATGAAACTCCGGTTCAAGTTTCTGTCGAACCACGCGGGTCGACGAGACCATGTGCTGCTCCAGAGTGGTACGGTAATCCCGTCTTGTCAATCATGTTGTTAGACAACAATGAACCTGCAAATTATGAAGAAGCAATGGTGGGCCCAGATTCCAACAAATGGCTAGAAGCCATGATGTCCGAGATAGGATCCATGTATGAGAACAAAGTGTGGACTTTGGAGGTACTACCTGAGGGCCGCAAGGCTATTCAGAACAAATGGATCTTTAAGAGGAAGACGGATGCTGACGGCAATGTGACCGTTTATAAAGCTCGACTTGTGGCAAAGGGTTTTTCACAAGTTCAAGGAGTTGACTACGATGAGACATTCTCACCTGTAGCGATGCTTAAGTCCGTCAGAATCATGTTAGCAATAGCTGCATTTTTTGATTATGAAATCTAGCAGATGGATGTCAAAACGGCGTTCCTTAACGGTTTCCTTAAGGAAGAGTTGTATATGATACAACCCGAAGGTTTTGTCGATCCTAAGAATGCTAACAAGGTGTGCAAGCTCCAGCGATCCATTTATGGACTGGTCCAAGCATCTCGGAGTTGGAACAAACGTTTTGATGAGGTGATCAAAGCATTTTGGTTTATACAAGTGGTTGGAGAATCTTGTATTTACAAGAAAGTGAGTGGGAGCTCTGTGGCGTTTCTAATATTATATGTGGATGACATATTGCTGATTGGAAACAACGTGGAGTTTTTGGAGAGCATAAATGATTACTTGAATAAGAGTTTCTCTATGAAGGACCTAGGAGAAGCTGCTTACATTCTAGGCATTAAGATCTATAGGGATAGATCAAAACGCCTGATAGGACTTTCACAAAGCACATACCTTGATAAAGTTTTGAAGAGATTCAAAATGGAACAATCCAAGAAAGGGTTCTTGCCAGTTTTACAAGGTACGAGATTGAGTAAGACTCAGTGCCCAGCAACTGATGAAGATAGAGAGCATATGCGCTCCGTCCCCTATGCTTCAGCCATAGGTTCTATCATGTATGCAATGCTGTGCACTAGACCGGATGTTAGCCTGGCCATAAGTATGGCAGGTAGGTTCCAGAGTAATCCAGGAGTGGATCATTGGACAGCGGTCAAGAATATCCTGAAGTACCTAAAAAGGACTAAGGAGATGTTTCTCGTGTATGGAGGTGACGAAGAGCTCGCCGTAAAAGGTTACGTCGATGCAAGCTTTGACACAGATCCGGACGACTCTAAGTCGCAAACCGGATACGTATTTATTCTTAATGGGGGTGCGGTAAGCTGGTGCAGTTCCAAGCAAAGCGTCGTAGCAGATTCTACATGTGAAGCGGAGTACATGGCTGCCTCGTAGGCGGCTAAGGAGGGTGTCTGGATGAAGCAATTCATGACGGATCTTGGAGTGGTGCCAAGCGCACTGAATCCAATAACCTTGTTCTGTGACAACACGGGTGCCCTTGCCTTAGCAAAGGAACCGCGGTTTCACAAGAAGACCAGACACATCAAACGACGCTTCAACCTCATCCGCGACTACGTCGAGGGAGAGGACGTAAATATATGCAAAGTGCACACGGATCTGAATGTAGCAGACCCGCTGACTAAACCTCTTCCACGGCCAAAACATGATCAACACCAGAACTGTATGGGTGTTAGATTTATTACAATGTAATTCACATGATGATGTGAGGGCTGGATTATTGACTCTAGTGCAAGTGCAAGACTGTTGGAATTATGCCCTAGAGGCAATAATAAATATAGTTATTATTATAATTCCTGTATCAAGATAATCGTTTATTATCCATGCTATAATTTTATTGAATGAAGACTCATTTACATGTGTGGATACATAGACAAAACACCGTCCCTAGCAAGCCTCTAGTTGGCTAGCCAGTTGATCAAAGATAGTCAGTGTCTTCTGATTATGAACAAGGTGTTGTTGCTTGATTACTGGATCACGTCATTAGGAGAATCACGTGATGGACTAGACCTAAACTAATAGACGTAGCATGTTGATCGTGTCATTTTATTGCTACTGTTTTCTGCGTGTCAAGTATTTATTCCTATGACCATGAGATCATATAACTCACTGACACCGGAGGAATACTTTGTGTGTATCAAACGTCGCAACGTAACTGGGTGACTATAAAGATGCTCTACAGGTATCTCCGAAGGTGTTAGTTGAGTTAGTATGGATCAAGACTGGGATTTGTCACTCCGTGTGACGGAGAGGTATCTCGGGGCCCACTCGGTAATACAACATCACACACAAGCCTTGCAAGCAATGTGACTTAGTGTAAGTTGCGGGATCTTGTATTACGGAACGAGTAAAGAGACTTGCCGGTAAACGAGATTGAAATAGGTATGCGGATACTGACGATCGAATCTCGGGCAAGTAACATACCGAAGGACAAAGGGAATGATATACGGGATTATATGAATCCTTGGCACTGAGGTTCAAACGATAAGATCTTCGTAGAATATGTAGGATCCAATATGGGAATCCAGGTCCCGCTATTGTATATTGACCGAGGAGTCTCTCGGGTCATGTCTACATGGTTCTCGAACCCACAGGGTCTGCACACTTAAGGTTCGACGTTGTTTTATGCGTATTTGAGTTATATGGTTGGTTACCGAATGTTGTTCGGAGTCCCGGATGAGATCACGGACGTCACGAGGGTTTCCGGAATGGTCCGGAAACGAAGATTGATATATAGGATGACCTCATTTGATTACCGGAAGGTTTTCGGAGTAACCGGGAATGTACCGGGAATGACGAATGGGTTCCGGGAGTTCACCGGGGGGGTGGGGGGGCAACCCACCCCGGGGAAGCCCATAGGCCATAAGGGTGGCGCACCAGCCCTTAGTGGGCTGGTGGGACAGCCCAAAAGGGCCCTATGCGCCATACAAAGGAAAATCAAAGAGAAAGAAAAAAAAAGGAGGTGGGAAGGAAGGGAAGGACTCCCACCCACCAAACCAAGTCCAACTCGGTTTGGGGGGGGAGCCTTCCCCCATTGGACTCAGCCGACCCCCTTGGGGCTCCTTGAGCCCCAAGGCAAGGTCCCCTCCCTCCCACCTATATATACGGAGGTATTGGGGATGATTTGAGACGACTTTTCCACGGCAGCCCGACCACATACCTCCACGGTTTTTCCTCTAGATCGCGTTTCTGCGGAGCTCGGGCGGAGCCCTGCTGAGACAAGGTCATCACCAACCTCCGGAGCGCCGTCACGCTGCCGGAGAACTCTTCTACCTCTCCGTCTCTCTTGCTGGATCAAGAAGGCCGAGATCATCGTCAAGCTGTACGTGTGCTGAACGCGGAGGTGCCGTCCGTTCGGTACTAGATCGTGGGACTGATCGCGGGATTGTTCGTGGGGCGGATCGAGGGACGTGAGGACGTTCCACTACATCAACCGCGTTCACTAACGCTTCTGCTGTATGATCTACAAGGGTACGTAGATCACTCATCCCCTCTCGTAGATGGACATCACCATGATAGGTCTTCGTGCGTGTAGGAAAATTTTTGTTTCCCATGCGACGTTCCCCAACAGCAGCAACTCTAGCAATTTGTGCATCAAGGAATGCACCAAGTGGCAAAGCAGTATCAAGCATAGCATCATCATAAGCATCATGGGCAGCAGAAGTAGCATCATCAAGCACAGGCGACATACCAAGATTTCTAGCAGGAGGTGGTGTCGCAAACTTACTCATAACTGAAAGTGAATCAAGTGCAGAGCTAGATGGCAGTTCCTTACCTGTCCTCGTAGTTGAGGGCAAGACTTTAGTTCTTGGATCTTTCAGATTCCTCATAGTGACCAGCAGACGTAAATCCCAAGTGACTCAGAGAATATAGTTGTGCTTCCCCGGCAACGGTGCCAGAAAAAGGTCTTGATAACCCACAAGCATAGGGGATCGCAACAGTTTTCGAGGGTAGAGTATTCAACCCAAATTTATTGATTCGACTCAAGGGGAAGCCAAATAATATTCTCAAGTATTAGTAGTTGAGTTGTCAATTCAAACACACCTGAAAGATTTAGTATCTGTAGCAAAGTATCAGTAGCAAAGTAGTGTGATAGCAACAGTAGCAACAGTAACCAGTAGCAGCAAAGTGACAAGAGTAGCAGCAAAGTAACATGAGTAGCAACAGAGTAACAGTAGCAACAGTGACATCAGTAGCGGCAAAGTAGTAGCAACATCAATCTCAGAACATAGTGGATACTAGGGATCAATCCCCGTCAAAACTAACTCAATTATATGATAGATCTTATCCAACCCATCACCGTCCAGCAAGCCTATGATGAGATTACTCACGAACGGTGAAGAGCATCATGGAATTGGTGATGAAGAAAGGTTGGTGATGACGATGGCGATGATTTCCCCTCTCCGGAGCCCAGAACGGACTCCAGATCTGCCCTCCAGAGGAAGAACGGGAGGTGGCAACGCCTCCGTATCGTAAAACGCGATGAACTCTTCTTGATTTTTTTCCGGGCGAAAGGGACTAAATAGACCTGAGATTGGAGGCGGTGGAGCTTTGTGAAAGTGCATTATATCGACTAGAGGGGGGTGAATAGGAGATTTTTAGAATTTCATCACTGAGGAAATTCCTCACTGATGACTAACTTACAGCGGAAACAATAAAGGATGAGGAGTGCAAAGTTTCACTACAACAGTTTTTCAGTATGAGGAATGTGAAAACAGATTGCACAGTAAGCAGGCATGCAGAAAACAGATGAGGATTAACTTGCGTGAAGAATTTGGGGTTGAGGAATTTCAGAGAAAGTCTTCAGCAAATTCTTCAAACACTGACAATGAAAATTATCAACACATAATCTGAGGAATATAAAGAGTTGAGGAATTAGAACCCGTTTCACAGCGAAGACAGTAGTTGATGACCCAGTTCCAACTGTTGTGACAGTTGTACATCTGGTTTGGAACGGCTTGGTATTGAAACCAAAAGACACACAGTCCCGGGACACGCAGTCCCTACCGTATTCTCCTTGGGCTAAGAACACACAGTCCTTGCCCAACACTCGTGGTAAGTCTTCAGGGCAGACTTCCAAACCCTCACAAACTTGGTCACCCGGCGATCCACAATTGACTGCTGGATTGCTCTAGACCATGACGCCTAACCGTCTGGAGGATGCACAGTCCTCAAAGGTAAAAGGCTTCAGTCCCACACAGGAACAACTTCTTTAGTGATGCTCAATCACTTGGTTTTCGGTTTGTGGTTTGGTGTTTGGGGTATTTCCTCACTGATGAATTACTCTCGAAGACTCTGAGGAATTTGGATTGCTCTTTTGACAAGTGTGAGTTTCTAACGGATTAGCCAACCAGCTAATGGTTGTGGGGGCGGCTATTTATAGCCTGGGAGCATCCCGACATGATTTGACATTAATGCCCTTAACTAATATGACCGTTGGTGTGGATAAGACCACAACGATGTGGCGTGGCTATCGAAACGGTCGGGACCCTGAACTGTGAGAGTCCTCGTGTCACTCATATTCCTCACTTGAGGCTTTTGGTAGGATTAGGCTTGGGTTGAGCATCATGAGGAAATTCATTCCAATGTGTTACCTCGACCCCCTTTAACAGTACGGTGTTCCTATTACTCAAGTGTGAAGAAAACAAAACAGAAAGAGTAAATCTTCATGCTTCAAAGTCTTCAGAATGAGTTTCTTCGGGACACACCGAATTCCTCAATTTCAATATCTTCATGAGGAATATCAATTTCATCGCAAGTTCTTCGCGATTCAAATCTTCAGCTTCAGAGCAATTTCTTCAACCGAAGATATACATTTTTAGGGGTCAATATTCATTGAATATTTCAAACTCCTTAGCGACTTATAGATCCTGTGTACACTCATGAACACATTAGATACTTAACCTATAAGTCTTCAAACCACCAAAATTACTAAGGGGCACTAGATCCACTTACAATCTCCCCCTTTTTGGTGGTTGATGACCATTAGGTTAAGTATTCAACAGGGATAAAAATATTAAGTGTAAATACTCATTTGAGGAATTTGAAATCAAGATTCAGAGAGACTCCCCCTGAAGATGTGCATATCTTGAGGATTTTGCTTTTCACAGCAAATGCACATTGATGATTTATATCATGGAGATCTCCCCCTAAGTCTTGTAAATCATGCATGCATACGACATATAGTATGAAGAAATTGAGGATGCATGATGACAAATGGTATCTGACGAATTCCAGCATGCGTGCATTAAAATTTTGAGGAATAAGCATGCGAAGAAAAACGTTCAAAAGCGTCAAAGTACCATCGGGCTTAAGTTACAACTCATTACATAAACACTTCAGAAGAGCCAAGAGTTTCTAACTTAAATATAGTTCATAAGCCCCAAAATATCCCGCGTGAAGACTAACTCTCAAGTTTCTCCCCCTTTGTCATCAAGTGACAAAAAGGGACAAACTGAGGATTAACGCCCGTGAAGACTTCACTCCTTGGTAGTTGATGAAGACGCGTGAGGATTCTTGGGAGCAGTCTTCTTCCTTGGACTGGTGGCAGTGTCTTGTTGTTCTTCATCAGATTCAGCAGTGCGGAATGAAGAAAACGAACTGTCCTCAAGGTATGGAACTGGAATTGGCCTGAATTTCTTCTTTGGTGGCCACGACCAGTCAAAGTCTCGCTCAAACTCCAATTCTTCAAGTTCTGCCGGAGTCTTCAAATGAGCAAGTGTAGCCCAGGTGCGATAAAAAACCTCATGAAGATAATGATGGTTAAGCTTCACAGCATTCTGCGTTTCATTGAGGGTTTTCACAATGGCGCCGAACTGGCGTTTGACCCACTTGTGATTTCGATCCACCTTCTGGTGAAGACTGAGAAGAAGCTCTCTGGTATTCAGCACACGAGGAGCAACAGGGCTTGGAGGATGAGTCTCAGTATGATCCCATGAAGAATATGCTTCGGGCTCTCTGAACTGGCCATCAAGGGGCCTACGGACTTCATCAATGACAGACTTGCCTTTTCCTTTAGCCAAAGGCTTCATGAGGACTTCCATCATCTTGTTAGGCAGCTCACGCTCATCATAAAGCTTCACGGCTTTCTCAGAGGGAATTGAAACTGGCAGTTCACGCAGTAGCTCAATGTCAGGAGCCTTGTGGTGTGTGTTTTGCGTCATCCAGTCAAACACCCAGGTGTTGATATCTGCAGGATCTCCAGATATGTGAAGAGTGGCATAAAATTGAAGAATAAGCTCACTGTTCCAGTCACAGATATCTGAGCACATTGGGAGGAGTCCAGCTTCATGAAGGACGTTGAGGACTGGAGCAATGCATGGTATTTCTTCAAGCTCAACGTGAGGAATCTGCCTGTGCTGGAAAATCTTGTTTCTTCCACACAGCACAGAGGCATAGTAGTTGAGATGGGTCCTTGTCGAAAACTTCAAATGCCTGATGCGAGGCTTGTCATAGAGATTTTCTCCGATGAAGAACATGCGTTCTTCAAAGAAGGACTCCTTTTGAAACTTTGGACGCTTGGAGAATAGTTGACGCTGCATGGGCTAAAGGTTTGGCTGTTGGACCTGAGGGGAGACAACAATTGCAGACTCTGGGTTGAGGACGACGAAGGCATTGTCTGGGTGTGGTGCATTTTCCTCAGCATGGTCCTCAGGGTGAGGAATTTCATCAGCTTGAGCTTCAGGCTGAGGAGCATTCTCTTGTTGCGCTTCAGGCTGAGGAATGGGGTCTGGTTGAGCTTCAGGCTGAGGAATGTCGTCAACTGGAGCATCATGTTGAGGGTTTTTCTCCGAAGGAGGAATGGGTTCATCCTGAGCCTCAACTTGAGGATCTTGCTCAGGAGGAAGAGTTGGGTCAGCCTGATCCTCAGGTTGAGGATTTTGCTCAGGACTATGACTTTCATCAGCTTGAGGATTTTCACTTTGTTCTTCCTCAGCTTGCTTGGTGACGGAGCCAGATTCATCAGCTGGTGCAGCTGATCCTTGTGTAGTTTCTTCATGAGGAATGGAAGGCTGAGGACTGTCGTCAATGCGAATTCCCTCATCAGTATGCTCCTCAGATTCAGCATCCTTCATTTCCTCATCTCGTCCTTTCTCCTGGTCTTCTCTTGCGAAGGTAACCATTTCATAAGATGGAGCGTTGTTAAGAGGCACATGATCTAGTGGAGCATTTTCTTCAAGTGCTTTGAGGCGCTTGGCCTCTGTGTGTTCTTCTGGTGATGAAGCTTTTCTCTTCTTGGCTTCCTTTTCAGCGGCCCTTGTCTTTTTCACGTCTGATGTAGACGGAGTCATTTTCTTCACCTTTGAAGCTTTTGGTGAAGGTGTTTTCTCAGCAGAGACATTTTCATCAGCTGGCTTTGAGGAACCATCTGGAGCAGAGTCATCGGCTGGCTTTGAAGAAGCAGGTGGAGCAGAGTCATGAGCTGGCTTTGAAGCAGCAGTTGGAGCAGGGTCAGTCTCACCAGCTGTAGCAGATTCATCAGCTGGATTTTCCGTGGTGATTTCCTCAATTGCCGGTTCATCCACACGGCTTCCTTGAGGGATTTCCTCAGCATGAGCAGTTTCATCAACTGGTTCTTCAATCAGAGGCTGATGAGTTGATACTAGAGGGTCAACTTTCTTGTTGTAGTTGTTAACAGCATCAGTAGCAAGTTTGATGAAACTGTTTTTGAGACTTTGACGGTCAGAAAGCTTGGAGTACTGATCTATCAAAGTCTTCAACTCTGCCTGTTTTGACACCAGGTCATCAGGCGTCAGGTTGAGGAGATTCTGCCTGAGGAATTTCTCCTTTTTGAGCTTAGCAACCTTGGCCTGTTTGGCTTGCTGCTCCTTCCACTTGGCCTCGTTGATGAATGTGGCCACCATGTGGATGATGCCTGGGGGAAGTTTCAAATCATCAAGTGGAGTGTTGGGGTCCTCATACCAGATATTGATGTAGTCGAGGAGGATTTTTGGGTCCATGGCCAGAGGAATGGAGCTGCCAGAAGCTTGAGCTACCCTCTCTTGCTTGTTTCTGATCATTGCTTGCAGAGTATCATCATCAAATTCATCACTACCTTCTGATGCAGAAGGGACCGTGATAATTTTTCTTGGACTGGGTCTTGTTCCTCACCCAGCAGTCACCTTAGTCTTCAGAGGAGTTCGTGAAGACTTTGTCTCCGAGCTTGTTGCAGCTGGGAGTGAGGAGCTGGAGGTAGCAGGCAGTGGCTTCACTACCGGCTTCTCTTCAGGTTTTGAAGCGTGTGGTGGTGCTGAGGATTTTGGTGCTGAGGGTCTTGTTGCTGATGGTTTTGGTGCTGATGCTGGAGTTGTTTTCTCTTGAGGCTTTGGAGCCTTTGGTTTTGGTGGCACAGACTTTTGTTGAGGAATTGCCGAGCCAGAAGTCTCAGCGGCAGAGGAAGTAGCGGCAGTTGAAGCAGCAGCAGATGATTCGTTCAATTTCCTCACAGCAGCTTCTGCCTGCTTCTTGAGCTTTGCCAAGTGTTTTTCCTTTTCACCAGGATAATCAGCAAGTGTTTTGAGGCTTGAGGGATCTGCTGCTTGATAATCCTCAAGTGGAGCCCGTTTGCCAAGAGGCTTCAGAGCGAATTTCTTCGCATATTTGGGAGTGAAGAATCTGTACTCCTTCCATTCCTTAGCCCGTCGGCGTTCTATCTTCTGAAGCCGAATCTTTCTCTTGGGAATAGTTTCATTTTCATCAGGAGTGCAGTAATCCAGTTATATATCCTTAGGGATATCTACGGCTGTATTCTGCTCAAGTTTCTTGCCTCCCTTTTGCTTCCTGTCATCCTCCATTTTCTTCAGCTCAGGATTTTACTGATGAGATTGAACTCTCGAGGACTCTGCTGAGACTTGAAGATTTTCCTCAAGAAACGCTGCAAATGAGTTAATTTGATGAGAACCGAGAGATTCATCAGCTGCCATGTGTGTACCTGTGAACAGAGTATAGTTGCGAGGAATTTGGAGAGGTCATATGCGTTCTCAGATTTGAAGAAAATGAAAAAAATTGACAATTGAGGAATTTGACCAGTGGTTGAGGAATTTGCCTAAGCATACTGTTCTTGGGTTCCAGAGTTGTACAGATCTGAAAATTCGCACAACTGAGGAATCTCGTGAAAATCTTAGATGCTTAGTGAAGTCCATCAATAGTGTGGTGATAGGCAGTGTTTGAGGAAAAGAAACGGATGGATTCTTGAGGAAAAACAGATTTCACATCTCAGAAGTAAAATAGTAGATCAAACTTGCTGTAAAAATAGGGTTTTTATTTACCCTAGATGGCGCGCACGAAGAACAGAGAAGAGTAGCAGGGAGAAGCTCTTTCGGTGCGGGTCCAATGCACCCTAACTTGGCAGCAGAGGACGTCTACAGCGGCGGCGGACGAGGATGGTCCGACTCCGGCGTGGTTTCGGCGACGGAAAAGTCGAGGCAGTGAAACTTTTCTTCGCCGGCGTCGAGACTTCCCACGGTCGCGCTAGGGTTTGGAGCTTTGCTGTAGTAGGAGAGCGAGGGAGCGAAGAAGTGTTTACCGAGGGGGATGGGGACATATTTATAGCGAGACAGTTACTGTTGGCGCGAGGAAATCGGACCAAATAGCCCCTGCCTCTACGTCTCCGCAGGAGACGTGTAGCTTACGAGCGAAGCGGTGAAGATCGTGGTTATCCGAACGAGGAAAGTGGGGTTCAGTTACTGTTCATTAAAAATATTTTTGAAGATTTGAGGATTTTGTTACAAAATCATCAGCTGACAAGGACGCGGTGAGGATTTCGAACAAAGTTTCAAGTAGAACGCATATGAAGAATTGAATAGACTGGATGAGAATAGCATAGAGGGAAAGTAGGGTCCGATCACATTCACTTAGATGAAATATCAACTTGAAGAAATAGCTATAAGTGAATGATATTGAGGACTTGAAATCATAGTCTATCTAGGTAAACGAAAGTCATCAAGTGTTTTTGAAGATTTGACTAACTTGAGGATTTTCTGATAAATCGTGACAATGATGAATTTCAATTTTGAAAAAAAATGATTTTGAAGAACAACTGATTTGAAGAAAATCATTTTTTTGAAGAAATGAGACTTTGAAGAAATTCAACTTGAGGAATTTCACGTTGGGCGGTGGCGTGACCCACCATATAAGAATGTTGATTACACACGCCGCGTACAATTATCGTAGGGCCTTGAGAATCAATTTCTTCGTTGATTTCTTCACACTCGGAGTGATATTCTTCATTAGTTGAAGAAAATTGATTCATCATGTGTTGCACATCTAAGTCATCAATTTTGCATAAGTGTTAGGATGTGTGCATGTTTTTACAAAACATTTGAAGATTCTAAGATATTTAGCTCACACCGCAACTTGCAAAACCTTTTCTCATCCAAGGGCTTAGTGAATATCTGCCAGTTGATCATCAGTCTTCACATGGTCGATGAGGATATTGCCCTTGAGGACATGGTCCCGAAGAAAATGATGACGAATCTGGATGTGCTTGGTCTTCAAGTGTTGTACTGGGTTGTATGCAATCTTGATTGCACTCTCATTGTCGCAGTAGAGAGGCACATTCTTCATGTTGATGCCGTAGTCCTTGAGGGTTTGCTTCATCCACAACAATTGAGCACAACATGAACCAGCAACAATGTACTCAGCTTCGGCAGTGGAGAGTGATACGCAGTTCTGCTTCTTTGAGGACCAGCAAACTAGTGATCTTCCGAGGAAATGGCATGTGCCAGATGTTGACTTGCGATCCACATGGTCACCAGCATAGTCAGAATCAGAATACCCTACCAGATGAAGATGGAGCGTTGTGGGGCACCATAATCCTAGTGTTGGTGTGTGAGCTAAGTATCGAAGAATATGCTTCACAGCCTTATGGTGTGATTCCTTCGGTTTTGCTTGAAAACGTGCACACATGCAAACACTAACCATTATATCTGGCCTAGATGCACATATATACAATAAAGAGCCAATCATAGAGCGATATACCTGCTGATCGAATTCTTTACCATTTTCGTCACAGCCAAGGTGGCCGTTGGTAGGCATTGGAGTCTTGGCACCTTTGCATTCATGCATGTCGAATTTCCTCAGAACATCCTTGAGGTATTTCTCATGCGATATGAAGATTCCATTGCGTTGTTGACGAATTTGAAGACCTAAGAAGAATTTCAGCTCTCCCATCATAGACATCTGATGTTCTTCACTCATCATGTAAGCAAATTCATCACTGTATCGTTTGTCAGTACAGCCAAATATAATGTCATCAACATATATCTGGCACACAAATAGCTCATTATCATAGGATTTAGTGAAAAGAGTTGGATCGAGTGAACCAGGTTTGAAGCCTTTGTTCATGAGGAATTCCTTCAATGTATCATACCACGCCCGGGGGGCTTGCTTGAGACCATAGAGCGCCTTTTTGAGTCCGAAGACTTTGTCTGGATTCTTTGGATCCTCAAAACCTAGGGGCTGAGCAACATATACTTCTTCCTCAAGCTTACCATTGAGGAATGCACTTTTCACATCCATTTGATATAAGATGATGTTATGATGATTAGCATAAGCAAGTAGTATTCAAATAGCTTGAAGTCTAGCAACAGGTGCAAAAGTTTCATCGAAATCTATTCCTTCAACCTGGGTGTAGCCTTGGGCTACAAGTCATGCCTTATTCCTCACCACTTGACCATCCTCATCTTGCTTGTTTCGGAAAATCCACTTGGTTCCGATGATATTGTGCGTGCGAGGATCTGGTCGTTTGACGAGCTCCCATACGTCATTCAGCTTGAATTGAAGAAGTTCGTCTTGCATAGCTTGGATCCACTCCGGTTCCAGGAAAGCCTCAACAACTTTTGAGGGTTCTGTGATAGATACAAATTAGAAATGCCCACAAAAGTTAACTAAGTGTGAAGCTTTTGAGCGAGTGAGAGGACCTGGCGTGTTGATGTCATTGAGGATTTTTTTCAAGTTCCACTTCATTTGCTGATGGGGTTATAGTCCCAGAGTAGGGTCATAGGTCTGTCCTATAGGTCCTACCCAAGGACTACCCTTCAAAGAGGACAAGACCCTTAGACAGTTCCGACTGAACTAAAGACGCCCCCATCATCCAGTCGGCGACAATCCACTCGGAGCATATCTAACGTACCGACTGGAATTCACTCTGTACATCGTAACTTCTCAGGAGGGCAACAATCATACATTTTCATACACCATAACTAGCATTTAAGGCTTACGTTACTAGTAACGCTAGCCTTTAATCGCCACTATTCCACCCCTGTCCACCGGGCCATTATGAAGGGCAGCGCACTCTATATAAGCCGCCCTTCATCACTGGTACAGGGGTTGGCACTTGCTATAATCCCACAATACACTCGACACAAAGCTCCCAAGAGCACTGAGACGTAGGGCTTTTACCTCCACCGTAGAGGGGCCTAAACTCATACATCATCGCCATAGCTAAGGCTCTGCCCATATACTTTCGTACCCCATACTTCTATTGTCAGATTTATACCCACGACAGTTGGCGCCCACCGTGGGCAGGCGTCTAAGCGACTTCCGGCGAGTTTGCGATTTCATCTTTTCGTCATGTCATCCGGTGGAGATCTGCGCATGGGTCATGAGATCCTCTTCGGTGCACTCTCCTTCATCGCCGACGATTCGGCATGGCTTCAGGATGCGCCCCTCGACATCGAGACGCTTTCGAGTCGCGGAGCTACGCACTTTCGTGCTAGTTCCTGCGGCGCTCTTCTTCTCCAGCCATCGACCCCGGTGTCGATCTCCGTCCCCGTCACGCGCCGCAACAAGCGATCCGGTCGCTCGTGGCTCCAGCGTTGGGTGCGACACACCCTAGCGCGACAGAACATGTCTTCTCAAGTGGCGGTGCTCGAATCGGTTGTGGTCCCGCCATCATCCTAGTGCTTGGAGTCAGTTCCGACTGAACTACCTTCCGAGTATCAGGGTCACGGGCCTGCAACCGAAGTGCTCATGGCCAATTCCCACGAAAGTCCCCCCGGGACTGGTCGGAACGAGCGTGAGTTCGAAGAATCATCCGACGCTCGTTGTCAGCACCTTCGTTCCTCCAGTCGACGCACTCGCCAGAGCAACGTCGAGGTGTTCCGCACACCCATCCTCAACTTGGCTGCAGCCGCCAGGATCGTGGATTCTCTCCAGCCGACCGATTCGGAGGCTGGTAGAGGAATCGAGCAAATCCGTGCCTTGTTACATACGGCGCAACAGCAAAACTCGGCGGTCTCCGAGTCGCACAACAAGATCCACAACAGTTTCGTTCAAGCGAACACGCATCGGTCGGTTTTCAGTCCCGACTCTCACCAGCGACGTAGAGGGGGCAGCCGTTCCAGGGACCCGAGTCGGAATCCGCTTTCCATTCGGTCCCATCCTGAAGATCGTCACCGTTCGCGTACTCCCCCGTGGAGTAGGCCTTACGGACCCCGGCATTACGATGATCATCGTTCGGGCGGTGGCGCGTATGATCCAAGGCCTGATGCAAGAGGGTATATCACTCAGAAGAAGGTCGATAGAAGTCGAGCCCACCGTGATGGTCACAATAGAGACCGTCCGAGTGGAAGCAGGACCGTTGTTTCTGGTCCCGAGTGCTTCAGTCAGGCCATCCGCTCGGCTGACATCCCTCCCAACTTCCGATTGGCGACGGGAATCAGCAAATTCACAGGAGAGTCCAAACCAAAAACTTGGTTAGACGACTACAGAGTGGCGGTCCAGATCGGTGGCGGAGATGACCATGTCGCCATGAAACATCTTCCACTGATGCTCGACGGTTCGGCTCGAGCTTGGCTGAACCAGTTAGCTCCATCAAGCATTTACAGTTGGGCAGATCTGTCCCGAGTCTTCATCAGGACCTTCGAGGGTACGTGCAAATGCCCTGCTGGTCTCACAGAGCTTCAGCACTGTGTTCAGAAGCAAAACGAGCCCCTGCGCAATTTCATCCAGTGCTGGACAACCCTCTACCACACGGTGGAGAACGTTACAGAACACCAAGCAGTCTGCGCCTTCAAGGCAGGCGTTTGGTACAGAGAGCTATACCTGAAGTTTGGTCAGACAGGCGACATCTCCATGAGCAAGATGATGGAGATAGCCACGCGCTATGCAAATGGCGAAGAGGAGGACCGCATACGTAGCAGCAAGCATAAGTCAGTCGCCGACGGAGATGGGAGCAACGCTCGGAAGCAGAAACAGAAAGCCCAATCCACTCCGCAAGCAGAGGCGACAGTCGTTACAAACGCTAAGTTCAAAGGCAAGGGGAAACAACAGTACACCCCCAAGAAGAAGCAGTCAGGAAATCCCATCCTAGATCAACCGTGTCCAATCCACATGAAGACGGATGAAGAAGGCAATGTCATATTGCTGAAACATACCACTCGGGAGTGTCGCCTCCTGATCCAAGGATTCGGTGAAGGACAACCGAGTGAGAAAGACACCGAGCAGGATGGCGAAGAGGAGGATTCGTTCCCTCAAGTCCATGCAACTTAATGATTTTTGCTGACGTAGAAAGCAAAAGTCGACTAAAGCTGGTCAACAGGGAGGTAAACATGGCAACCCCGTCCACTCCCACGTTCCTTAAGTGGTCACAGACTGCGATCACCTTTGATCAGTCAGACCACCCAGCACACGTACCCACCCCAGGGAGGCAAGCTCTGGTCGTCGATCCGTTGGTGGAAGGAGTTAGGCTGCGCAAAGTCCTCATGGACGGCGGCAGCGGCTTGAATATCATCTACGCCAATACTCTCAAGGGGATGGGCATTTCGATGTCCAGGCTTAGCGAGAGCAGTATGCAGCTCCATGGAGTCGTCCCAGGAAGAAAGGCCAAATCACTCAGCCAGATTGCGTTGGATGTCGTTTTCGGCTCTGACAAGAACTTCCGCAAAGAGAAGTTCACATTCGAGGTGGTAGACTTCCAGAGTGCATACCATGCCATTCTGGGCCGTCCGGCATACGTATGTTTCATGGCCCGTCCATGTTACGTATATTTGAAGCTGAAGATGCCTGGTCCCAAAGGCATGATTACTGTCACACGCAATCGACAGCGGGCCGAGGAGTGTTTGCAGCAGGGGTCGAGAATTGCAGACCAGCAGATAGTTGTACTCGAGTTGGATGAGTACAAGAAGATTGCCGACCCCGCCGACCTGATGCTTTCAAAGAAGCCAGCTTCCGAGTCCGCGTTCCAGTCGGCGGGAGACACGAAGAAAGTAAGCGTCCACCCGAGGGATGCCACCGCTGCCCCAACAAACATCTCCACCACCCTTGATCCAAAATAGGAAGCCGAGCTCATCCAATTCCTCCATAAGAACTGGGACATTTTTGCATGGAAGACTGCTGACATGCCAGGTGTACCCAGGGAGTTGGCTGAGCACCGACTGCACGTGGATCCTGCCGCTCGGCCCGTCCGAGAACGCCTGCGTCGGTCCGCCGCGCACAAGAGAAAAGCAATCGGAGAGGAGGTAGCTAAACTTCTAGCAGCCAACTTCATTCGCGAGGTACACCACTCCGAGTGGCTCGCCAATGTGGTCATGGTGCCCAAGAAGGACAAGTCTCTCCGTATGTGCATCGATTTCAAGCACCTTAATAAGGTATGTCTGAAAGACCACTTCCCGCTCCCCCGCATTGATCAAATTGTTGATTCGACTGTGGCTGCGAGCGCTTATCCTTCCTTGATGCCTATATGGTCCAGATGAATTAAAGACATCTTTCATCACCCCATTCGGGTGCTTTTGTTACATCACTATGCCATTCGGTTTAAAGAATGCAGGAGCAACTTTTATGCGAATGATCCAAAAATGCCTCCTGGATCAGATTGGTCGAAATGTGGAGGCATATATGGACAATATCGTAGTCAAGTCACGCAAAGGTTTCGACCTGCTGACTGACTTGGCAGAAACATTCGCCAACCTACGAAGGTACGATATCAAGCTCAACCCAGCCAAGTGTTCATTCGGCGTTCCCAGCGGGAAGTTACTCGGTTTCTTCGTTTCCGAACGAGGGATCGATGTCAACCCCGAAAAGATCGGGACCATTGTTCGAATGGAGCGGCCGGTAAGAGTACATGACGTACAAAAGCTCACAGGTTGCCTAGCGGCTTTGAGCAGGTTTATCGCTCGACTCGGTGAGAAGGCGTTACCTCTGTACCGACTCATGAAGAAGTCAGATACATTCGAGTGGACAGACGAAGCCCAAACTGCATTCGACGACCTCAAAGCCCTGCTTTCCACCCAGTCGGTTCTTACTACGCCGCTCAGTAAAGAACCCCTTCTTCTGTACATCGCGGCTACAAATCAAGTCGTCAGCACCGTTCTGACAGTCGAACGCGAAGAAGAAGGCAAAGCGTACAAGGTTCAGCGGCCAGTGTATTATGTTTCCGAAGTCCTGACTCCTTCCAAGCAGAGGTATCCCTATTATCAGAAGCTTATTTATGGGATCTACATGACTGCAAAGAAGGTGGCTCATTATTTCCAAGACCACTCGGTATCTGTCATATCTGATGCTCCGCTGTCGGAAATTATCCACAATCGGGACGCATCAGGCCGAGTGGCAAAGTGGGCAATGGAGATGCTATACTGCGACGTCAAATTCGAAGCCAAGAAAGCTATAAAGTCTCAAGCTCTTGCTGACTTCATAGCAGAATGGGTAGAACAACATCAACCGACTCACATCTACTTGGTCTCATTCGACCATGTTCTTCGATGGGTCCAAGATGTTGAATGGCTCCGGCGCCGGCGTAGTGCTCATATCCCCAAAAGGTGATAAACTCAAGTATGTGTTGCAGATCCATTTTGATTCTTCCAACAACGAAGCAGAGTATGAAGCTCTCCTATATGGGCTGCGCATGGCAATCACACTCGGTGTCCGTCGCCTGATGGTCTATGGCGACTCAGATCTGGTGGTTAATCAAGTAATGAAGGAGTGGGATGTAAGGAACCCCACCATGACTGCATACTGCAACGCAATAAGGAAGCTCGAAAAGAAGTTCGAAGGTCTGGAACTTCACCATGTTCCCCGACTGAAAAACCAAGCAGCAGATGAATTGGCGAAACTTGGATCCACTCGGAGACCTATCCCGAGTGATGTCTGCCTCGAGCACCTATACCTCCCCTCGGTAAAAGAAGATCCTTTTACAGAAGAACCTGTGCAATCGAAGAGCTCAACAGACCAGACTAAAGTCGAGGTTCCCGTTGTGGTTGACCTGGTCATGGAGATTCTAGTTGTCACTCCCGAATGGACGGTGCCTTTCATTGTGTACATCCTGAGGCAAGAGTTACCGGAAGATGAGGTCCAACCTAGGCAGATCATTCGCAGGTCGAAGTCCTTCACCGTCATTGATGACCAGTTATACAGAGAAAGTATTTCAGGCGTCTTTCAGCGTTGTGTCTCTCCTGAGGAAGGACAGTTAATTTTGGAAGAAATCCATTCGGGAACCTGCGGTCATCATGCCTCCTCGAGGGCGATCGTCGCCAAAGCATTCAGAGCTGGTTTCTTGTGGTTGCAGGCGAATGAAATGGCAAAAGAAATAGTCGACCGTTGCGAGGGTTGTCAGTTCTATTCAAACAAATCCCACAAGCCAACGTCCGCGCTGAAGACAATTCCCCTTGCTTGGCCATTCGCCGTGTGGGGATTAGATACAGTCGAACCATTCAGAACAGGCCAAGGAGGATTCACCCATCTGCTGGTAGCAGTCGACAAATTTACCAAGTGGATTGAAGCCAAGCCAATCAAGCAGCTTGATGCCCTTACGGCCATCAAATTTATCAGAGACATCATCGCCAGATACGGGGTTCCACACAGCATAATCACCGACAATGGCACAAACTTTGACTCGGACAGGTTCAAAGGTTTCTGCGCAGGCCAAGGTATCCGAGTGGATTTTGCATCCGTTGCGCACCCCAAACAAACGGACAAGCGGAGCGGGCGAATGGACTCATTCTTCAAGGGTTGAAGCCTCGACTCCTGCGGGAAGTGGGGCATGCCGCCGGCGCATGGGTCACTGAGCTGCCTTCGGTGCTGTGGGGCCTCCGAACAACTCCGAATAGATCGACAGGGCGATCCCCGTTTTTCCTCGTTTATGGAGCAGAGGTAGTCCTTCCGAGTGACTTGCTTCACAACTCTCCACGAGTCGAACTCTTCTCCGAAGCCGAAGCAGAGCAAGCCAGGCCAGACGGAGTGGACCTTTTAGAAGAGGAGCACGAGATGGAATTGATCCGTTCAACAATTTATCAACAAGATCTACGGCGATTTCATGCGCGGCACGTCAGGAGCCGCACGTTCCAAGCAGGTGACCTGGTGCTCCGAGTGGATCAACAGAGACCACACAAGTTGGCTCCCGCCTGGGAAGGATCGTTCATCATTTCTAAGGTGTTGAACAACGGAGCATATCGACTCTACAAACTCGACAGGGAAACGGACGAGCCACGAGCATGGAATGGAGATCTACTAAAACGCTTCTACACATAACCGCCGACAGAGACGATGTAAAGAACAAGTATCACCGAAGTAATACAAAGCGGATTAGTTTCTTGCCGATTCAAAATTCTTCCGCGTTTGCAGACTCTGGTTTGAAAAAACTAACTCCGAGTGTGCGCCAAAAGTCACACTCGGGGACTTAGCTGCGACTCAGAGTCGCCTAAGTAAAAAGCTTCCTCCGAGTGTACACTCGAGATACACTCGGAGGCTTAGCAGATCCTCATTGAGACTCATGTGGATGTGAAGACAACTGACAACTACATGAGTAACAACTCGCTCCGAGTGTGCACGAAAAGTCACACTCGGAGACTTAGCTGCAACCCAGAGTCGCCTAAGTAAACAACTCGCTCCGAGTGTGCACTAAAAGTCACACTCGGGGACTTAGCTGCGACCCAGAGTCGCCTAAGTAAAAACTCGCTCCGAGTGTGCACCAAAAGTCACACTCGGAGACTTAGCTGCGACCCAGAGTCACCTAAGTAAAAACTCGCTCCGAGTGTGCACTAAAAGTCACACTCGGAGACTTAGCTGCGACCCAGAGTCGCCTAAGTAAAAACTCGCTCCGAGTGTGCACCAAAAGTCACACTCGGAGACTTAGCTGCGACCCAGAGTCGCCTAAGTAAACAACTCGCTCCGAATGTGCACTAAAAGTCACACTCGGGGACTTAGCTGCGACCCAGAGTCGCCTAAGTAAACAAATCGCTCCGAGTGTGCACTAAAAGTCACACTCGGGGACTTAGCTGCGACCCAGAGTCGCCTAAGTAAAAACTCGCTCCGAGTGTGCACCAAAAGTCACACTCGGGGACTTGGCTACGACTCAGAGTCGCCTAAGTAAACAACTTGCTCCGAGTGTGCATTTCAAGTCACACTCGGAGACTTAGATGCGAACCAGAGTCGCCTAAGTAAAAAGCTTCCTCCGAGTGGGCACTCGAGATACACTCGGAGGCTTAGCAGACCCTCATTGAGGCTCATGTGGATGTGAAGACAACTGACAACTACATGCTCCGCATGTTTGCCATTGGCTTCACCAAGAGACACCCAAACAAAAACCACAAGCCAAAAACGTGTCAAAAAAAACTCAGCAAAAGATCCAATTCGAATTCAAATTGGATCTACGATCAGTCGGCTCGGTGTGAATCAAGTTTATCCACGCCGAACTACGAATGTACCGGCCAACAGCAGTGGCCAAAGTTTAATCCAGACTCCACTCGACATACTGAGGTAAATGTGCGTTCAGCATAAAGTTTATCAAGCGTCGCCGGGACTGGCAGGCTCCACAAAGGTGTGGAGGTCGATTCCATCTACAATCCGAGTGGCTGTGTCGAGGAAGGTCTCCATGAAATCTTCAAATTGAAGCTTCTTGGTGTTGGCGACCTGCAACGTCTTCAGCTTGTCTTCATGGGCTTCCTTGCAGTGCACTCAGACCAGAGACAGCGCCACGTCCGCACCACACCGAGCGGCAGACTTCTTCCATGCCTGTACTCTGCTTGGAACGTCCTCCAGTCGAGTCATCAACCCCTCTATCTCGTTTCGGGAGTCATCTTCAGGCCACAGCTCCTTGTCGATTCGGCCGACAACTCCTCTCAGGCGACCAATGAAAGGACCCACCCTGTTAAGGCGAGAATTCACTCGGAACATGTCCCGGTTAGCTTCATCGCCAAGTGGAACATTCGGTTGCCCAAGCGACCGTTCAATTTCGGTTGTTTCGGCCTCAACGTCCCGACAGAAATCGGCAAAGAAAACACAGGGAGAAAATAAGCGTCGGGTGAACTCCAAAGTCAAAAAGCAGTCGGCAAGCAACTTACCACCAAGCAGTGCGACCATCTTCTTCGCCCAGTCGCCGACGTAGTTCTCCTCCGCTCTGCACCGAGTGTTCATCAACTTCAGCTGGCCCATCCATTCGGATCTCTCCCTCTTCATTTTTTCTACTTCGGCTAGCAGTGCCTTGTTAGCCTCCCGAGATTCCTCCAAAGGTTTTTCTCGTCCAGCGAGAGCCTCCTTCATGCCAGCCAGGTCATTCGCAGCTACCTCCAAGTCGGCAGCAAGTTGGGTCTTCTCAGCCTTCAGAGCATTATAAGCCGATCCCATTTCACAAGTCTTCTGCCAAAGAGACACAAAGGGAGGATCAGCCAGATTCAACAAGGAAAAAGTGTCGACGGATATGACAAAACAATCAAAACTCAAAATTCTTCAGACCCCTGCCGATGCAAGCAATCGACAGCGGTCTCGGGGACTACACCCAGTGGGTTCATTGAGAGTGACCCCACTGGTATGAAGCTCGAACAGGTCGGTCCCATTGAACTCCATAGCAAACCAACAACACTATGAGTAACACTACTCTCGGAGATTACACCCAGTAGGTGCACCCGGCGTGCCCCCACTTGTAACATTCGGGCAGATCAACTCTGATCTGTATAGATTATGGAAAATACATATAAAGACAATTGCCGGTGCAAGCACTCAACAGAAGTCTCGGGGACTACACCCACTGGGTTCACTCGGAGTGAACCCACTGGAAAATCAACCTACTGTATCCGAGTATCTCGCTGAAACCCCCAGTGGGTACCAAGAGGAATGTAAACACTTACTAGTGCACTTACTCGGATATCATCCCGAAGCTCCAAGCTCTTCTTGTACAAGGACGCGATGGAGTCATATGCTCCCTTGGCGTCGCCCACCATCAGCTCCACTTGCACCATGGCATCCTTGGCGGCTCCTACCTGATCTTCTGGGAGGCGTCAGGCATCATATTGAACAGCCGACGGACCCGGCGTGGCAGAAGGCTCCCTGGGCATCCCGAGCTCCGCTCCAGTCGATTTCGCCGTGAGGGCCACCGTCTCAGTCGGCGGTACATTCATGGCGGGATTGGTAGCAGGTTGGATAACCCCAGGGACAGGCGCCAAAGCTGGTTCCGACCTCCTTTGGTCGTCGTCGTCCAGATGGATCACCTCCGAAGGAAGCCCGACTGAACAAAATAAAAACACAGAAAAAGGTCAAGATCAAAGACAACACTCGCGAAATGGTAATGCAGCTCTCGGAGTCGTGACAACGTACCTTGCTGGGACGTGGCGGCGTTATCAGTTTCCATGGGGTCATCATCCTGACGCGGCAGAGAGGTGGCGGAGGTAGCAGCTCTGTTGAGTGAATTCCACTCGACGGGTAAACATGAATTCCCAAAAAGAAGAGTCCAATCGGATACTGAAGGAAGATGGAAGAGCAAAGATACTTACGCTGAGGCGACCGGAACAGCAATCCTCATCCGGGGCAAGGCTTTCCGAGGTTTAGACCCGCTAGGTTTAGACACCTTGGACGGCTGGTTCACAGGCTCGGCAGAAGCACCCCTGGTTCTCTTCACACTCCGAGCACTCGGGGCCACGGGAGGAGCCGGTGGAGCAGCGGGGTCATGACGGCGCTTGGTTCGGTGTTCTGGTGGTGAGGGTGACGAGCTCTGCTCTCCACTCTCCTCCTCCTCCTATTCTGTCTCCTCCTCCGTCTCCCCACTGTCAGAGACGTACTCGGCGCTATCCGCGCTGCCCTCCATGCTGCCTTCCTCTTCCTCGACTGGATTCCCATTCGAGACTGCAAAATGCCAGTTCGTCCACTCCTGCACAAAACACAGTCGGCAACGTCAGTCAGCGAGACAAGAAGAGCGGTAAAGCTGAGAAGGTTAAAAGCACTCGACGACATGTACTCACCTCATTCGGAGGAGGATTTTCGGCGCGGAAGGCCTTCACCCGCCGGGCTCCCACGGGGTTATCACATGTGCCCGTGATGCTGCGGACCCATGCACTCACGGTCTCCTCGCTCACGTCTTCGGGATGGGACCGAGTGGTATCTGAAGGCGTCGTGTGATGCCACATAGCGTGGTCTCGGGCCTGCAGCGGCTGGATGCGTCGACCCAGAAAAGTCTCCAGCAGGTCCACGCCTGTGACTCCCCTCCGGACAACGGCTATCAGCGCGTCGACCAAAGGCTGGATCTGGTTTCTTTCTCCCTTAGAGAGCGCAAGCTTCCTGGGAGGGCCCGGACGGTCTAAACTGAAGGGTGGCAGCCCACTCGAAGCATTCGGGCAGGCAATGTCCTGGCAATAGAACCAGGACGATTGCCAGTTCCTAACCGACTCGGATAGTTGAAGGGAGGGATAACTACTCTTTGTTTTCTTCTGAAAGCCTAAACCCCCGCAAAGCTGGAGGATGTGTGTCTTATCATCCCACTGGCTAAGCTTCTTAACAGTTTGAGATCTAGCGGAGAAGACATATTTAAAGAGCCCCCAGTGGGGAGGACATCCTATGAAGCACTCGCAGAGGGTGATGAATGCGAAAAGATGAGCTATTGCATTCGGCGGGAAGTCATGGAGCTGCGCACCGAAGTAATTCATGATACCTCGGAAGAAAGGATGGGGAGGCAAGGAGAAACCTCTGGCCATGTGGCTGAGCAGCAGAACGCGCTCCCCCTCCTTCGGCGCCGGCTCCATCTCGCCTTCCGGCAACCTCCAAGACTTGTTGACGACCATGCCGTGCTCCACCAGCTCCAGCACGTCGTTATCCCTCACCGTGGAAGGGAGGAAGTCCCCCTGGATCCAGCCCGCCGGCAACGCCCGCTGCCGCCGCTGAGTGGAGGCCGCCCCCTTCTTCTTCTGCGCCTCGAGCTTGCTGGTCTGCCCCTTCGTCATGGCGAGGGCGATGGATCCGCAGAGGAGGAGGGGAAGGAGGTGGCTTGAGGTATGCAGAGAGTTGCGGGAGGGGCGAGATTAATGGGAGGAGGATGAGCAGCGCAACAGGAAGTCCCATCGGGGAGGCTTTAATAGGCCTCTGACTGGGTCACCTACAGGTGGGCCCAAGATCTTATCCTCCCATCGGCAGCAGCAAGATTAGTGAAGAAGATAACGGCATGGTGATCGAGGAGGCAAAATCTACTCGATGACGATGTCGTCATCCCCGCTGAGTGCGCGGCAACCGAAATTTGAGGATCCCGGAAAATCCGGCGCTGTCAGTATGACCGGTCACGTCAAAAGATTCCGCAGAAGCAATCGGTCCCTCACGGTTCGTTTCGCTCGCATATCCACTCGGATCGCTAGCCGCAAAGATAAAATGGATCGAGGCAAACAACGTTGAGATCACCTCAATACCAGTCGGCTCCAAACTCCGAACATCACTTCATCGTTCCAAGATCGATCCATTCGGGGACTAATGATGGGGTTATAGTCCCAGGGTAGGGTCATAGGTCTGTCCTATAGGTCCTACCCAAGGACTACCCATCATAGAGGACGAGACCCTTAGACAGTTCCGACTGAACTAAAGACACCCTCATCATCCAGTCGGCGACGATCCACTCGGAGCATATCTAACGTACCGACTGGAATTCACTCTGTACATCGTAACTTCTCAGGAGGGCAACAGTCATACGTTTTCATACACCATAACTAGCATTTAAGGCTTACGTTACCAGTAACGCTAGCCTTTAATCTCCACTATTCCACCCCTGTCCACCGGGCCATTATGAAGGGCAGCGCACTCTATATAAGCCGCCCTTCATCACTGGTACACGGGTTGGCACTTGCTGTAATCCCACAATACACTCGACACAAAGCTCCCAAGAGCACTGAGACGTAGGGATTTTACCTCCACCGTAGAGGGGCCTGAACTCATACATCCTCGTCGTAGCTAAGGCTCTGCCCATATACTTTCGTACCCCATACTTCTACTGTCAGACTTATACCCATGACATTTGTAATCCTCGGATGAGTTGGTTGAGGATTTCGTGTGGGCTGAGGAATTGGTTCTGGAGCAATTTCCTCAGGAGCACCTTCTTGATTTTCATCAGTGATGGGGATGATTTCTTCATCATTTTCCTCAGTGGGAACAATGTCTTCGGTAGGTTTGAGCTTAATTGCTTCCTCAGGAGACAGCTTATCTGGATCAGAAGGCAATTGCTCTCTTTGCGAGCCATTAGTTTCATCGAACCGCACATCTACAGTCTCAACAACTTTGTTGTGATAGTTGTTGAAGACTCTGTAGGTGTGCGAGTCCTTTCCATAACCGAGCATAAAACCCTCATGTGCCTTAGGTGCAAATTTTGAGCTATGGTGAGGATCTCTAATCCAACATTTTGCACCGAAGACTTTGAAATAACTTACATTGGGTTTCTTATCAGTGAGGAGTTCATATGAGGTTTTCTTAAGGAATTTGTGAAGATATACCCTGTTGATCATATGGCATGCAGTGTTGATTGCTTCAGGCCAAAAGCGACGAGGAGTCTGATATTCTTCAAGCGTGGTTCTTGCCATCTCAACCAGAGTCATGTTCTTCCTTTCAACGACACCGTTCTGTTGAGGAGTATAAGGAGCACATAATTCATGAGTAATACCAAGTTCATCAAGATAATCATCAAGACCAGTGTTTTTGAACTCTGTTCCATTATCACTCCTGATATGTTTGATCTTGATGCCGAAGTTCGTCGAGGCCCTTGAAGAAAATCGTTTGAAGATTTCCTGCACTTCAGTTTTATATAAGATGATATGCACCCACATATATCTAGAATAATCATGAACTATGATGAAGCCATATAAAGATGTTGCATTTGTTAGTGTGGCATAATGAGTAGGTCCAAATAGATCCATGTGAAGCAATTCGAATGGACGAGTAGTAGTCATGATAGTCTTCGAGGGATGCTTGGATCTGGTCATTTTCCCAGATTCACATGCACCACAGAGATGATCCTTGAGGAATTTGACTGATTCGATGCTGATGACATGCTTCTTCTTCGCGAGCGTGTGCAAATTCCTCATGCCTGCATGACCGAGTCTTCGATGCCACAGCCACCCTTCTGAGGTTTTTGCTAGTAAGCAAGTGGCTGGTTGAGGACCTGTAGAGAAATCAACAATGTACAAATCCCCTCTTCTGACACCTTCGAAGACTTTGGATTTGTCAGATTCCATGATCACAACACATCTATATCTACCAAAGATAACAATCATATCAAGATCACAAAGCATCAAGACTGACATGAGGTTAAATCCAAGGGATTCAACAAGCATCACTTTGTCCATACGCCTATCCTTGGAAATAGCGACTTTGCCAAGTCCCAATACCTTGCTTTTACCTTTGTCAGCATATGTGATTTGCTTCAGAGGTGATGGAATTAGTGGCATATTCATCAGCAAGCTTTTATCACCAGTCATGTGATGTGTGCAGCCACTATCAAGAACCCACTCAGTACTCTTGGGTTTGTCATCCTGCAGATGAATTAATACAACTTACCATCTCATATGCTTCAGATTTGAAGAATATGATATCAATTTCATCAGATAGGAATTTCATCATAACATAATTATAAGGACGTGTGAAATATTTCTATTTCATCAATATTAGCATGCGTCCTATCAAGCATTTCCTCAGGTCTCCAGCAAATTCTTTAGATGATGATTTTCATCTGGAGACCTGGCCTGCAGAAGTGATTAGTTCAATTTCTTCACCACCCACATCTGAAGGGGTGGTAAAGCATTCATCATCCTGCGAGCACCATATGAGAAAGGAGGCATTGAAGCTAATGCACTTCTCTTAGCAGTAGGGAGGTTAAAGTACTCATATGAATATGCAGAGAACTGGTTTGAGGATTTATGAACATAATGATTTGAAGAGTAACGCTCATATTCATATTCCTTGTAGTTTCCCTGCACGTTAGAAGCATTTGCACGGGTACGAGCAAAATTTTGACCAGTTGAGGATTTTTGTCCTCTTGAAGACTTTGGTCCTCCTGAGGAATTTGAACTGGGGTTCAAATTCTTGATCGGTGATGTCATGAGAACATTCACCTGAAGATTTTCAAGACAACTTTTGGGAACCCAGATTTTCCTCAAGGGAGGGCCATTCCTGCAGTTAGTTCCAACATATCGAGCAAATACTTCACCAGATTGATTTTTGAATAGTTTATAGTTGGAATCAAATGACTCATCTGAGGAATAGGATAATTCACATGAAAAACCAGTTAGATTGGATGGATCAAAAGGAGGCCCAGTAGCAGCAACCCATGAGGTTTTGGGATACTGTTTAGGTTTCCAATAAGATCCATCAGCATTTAATTTCCTCTCAAAGGCAATTCCTTCTTTCCTCGGGTTCCTGTTCAAGATTTTCTTTTTGAGCACATCACAAAGGGTTTGATGTCCTTTGAGGCTTTTGTATATGCCTGTCACATACAATTCCTTCAGCCCTGCATTTTCATCAGTGACATTTGTGTTTTCCTCAAGTAAGGAATTTGACACTACAGGAGCAGTTGAAGAATTTGTAGCAATTGAAGCATTTGATGATTCTGGTGAAGAATTAACAGTTTCACGTTCAATGCATTTAAGACATGGAGGAATGAATTCAGCTTGAGAAACGCTGATCTGTTGAGCTAGTAATGAATCATTTTCCATTCGAAGATCATCATGAGAAATCCTCAACTTCTCTAGATCAAGCTTCCTTTGAAGAAATTCATAGGAAAGTTTCTCATGATCAGCGAGGAGTGTAACGTGACGATCTTGAAGATTATCAAATTTAGACTGAAGACTTTTCATGTCATCATTGAGGATTTGGGTAAGATTCATTTCATCATTCAACAGATCATCGCTTCTATCTAGTAGTTTCTGATGCTTTTCCACGGCAGTTTGTTGCTTAGTGGAAATGATAGCAAGTTTACTGTAACTGGGTTTTTTATAATCATCAGGTTCACAGTTACTTGAATCAGAGGAGGAAGCATCATTCGGTACCTTTGAACCTTTTGCCATGAAACAATAGGTTGGAGCGAAGTCATCAGCATAGTCATCAGTGTGGATGGTGTTATCATCTTCTTCAAGGTTGAAGATTGACTTGGTGACGAAAGTGGTTGCTAGTGCAAGACTAGCCTGTCCGGATTTTGAGTCTTCATCAGAACCCTCCTCTTCATCACATTCCTCTGATTCTGCCTTGTAATCCATTTCCTTGCTGATAAGTGCCCGAGCTTTTCTAAAACTAGTCTTCTTGTGCGATGAGGATTTTGAAGATTTCTTCTTCTTCTTCGAGTCATCAGAACTGTCATCCGTATATTTCTTCTTCTTTGATTCCTTTCCCCAACGGGGACAATCAGCAATGTAGTGATCCAATTTCTTGCATTTGTGGCAGGTTCTTTTCTTGTAGTCCTCAGATCAAGATTCTGATTTCCTCATATCTCTTCTTGAAGATTTACCGAACTGGCCACGTCGTGTAAACCTCTGGAATTTCCTCACGAGCATTGCAAGCTCCTGTCCAAATTCTTCAGGGTCACCAATGCTATCATCCGAGTCTTCTTCATCAGATGAGGAAATTGCTCTAGCCTTCAGTGCACGTGGTCTAGAATAGCTTGGTCCATATAGATCTTTCTTTTCTTCTTGCTGGAATTCATGAGTATTGAGTCTTTCGAGTATATCAGCTGGATCAAGCATCTTGTAGTCTGGTCTTTCTTGAATCATCAGAACTAAAGTATCAAATGAAAAATCCAAAGATCTTAGCAGTTTCTTCACAACTTCGTGATCGGTAATGTCTCGAGCTCCCAGTGCTTGCAGTTCATTTGATATGTCAGTGAGGCGATCAAAAGTATCTTGGCAGCTTTCATTGTCAAGCCTCTTGAAGTGATTGAAGAGATTGCGAAGAACATCAACACGAGAATCACGATGGGTTGATACTCCTTCATTTACTTTGCACAGTCTCTCCGAGATAAGTGTCGCTAAGCCCAAAGCACTCACTCTTCCAAACTGGCCTGGGCTCAGATGGCCACAGATGATATTCTTCGCTTGAGAATCAAGTTGCTTAAATTTCTTCACATCAGCAGCAGAGATACTAGCAGAGATGATGGGGACACCATGTTCCACAATATACCAGAGATCATTGTCAATATCTTGTAGATGCATGTGCATCTTGGGCTTCCAGAAGGGAAAGTTCTTTCCTTCGAAAGTAGGACATGCTGCAGTAACCTTAATCATGCCTGCAGTCGACATAACTAAAACTCCAGGTGGTTAAACCAAAATCACACAGAACAAGGGAGTACGTTGCTCTGATACCAATTGAAAGTGCGTTATATCGACTAGAGGGGGGTGAATAGGAGATTTTTAGAATTTCATCACTGAGGAAATTCCATTTGAGGAAATTCCTCACTAATGACTAACTTACAGCGGAAACAGTAAAGGATCAGGAGTGCAAAGTTTCACTACAGCAGTTTTTCAGTATGAGGAATGTGAAAACAGATTGCACAGTAAGCAGGCATGCAGAAAACAGATGAGGATTAACTTGCGTGAAGAATTTGGGGTTGAGGAATTTCAGAGAAAGTCTTCAGCAAATTCTTCAAACAGTGACAGTGAAAATCATCAACACATAATCTGAGGAATATAAAGAGTTGAGGAATTAGAACCCGTTTCACAGCGAAGACAGTAGTTGATGACCCAGTTCCAACTGTTGTGACAGTTGTACATCTGGTTTGGAGCGGCTTGGTATTGAAACCAAAAGACACACAGTCCCGGGACACTCAGTCCCTACCGTATTCTCCTTGGGCTAAGAACACACAGTCCTCGCCCAACACTCATGGTAAGTCTTCAGGGCAGACTTCCAAACCCTCACAAACTTGGTCACCCGGCGATCCACAATTGACTGCTGGATTGCTCTAGACCATGACGCCTAACCGTCTGGAGGATGCACAGTCCTCAAAGGTAAAAGGCTTCAGTCCCACACAGGAACAACTTCTTCAATGATGCTCAATCACTTGGTTTTCGATTTGTGGTTTGGTGTTTGGGGTATTTCCTCACTAATGAATTACTCTCGAAGACTCTGAGGAATTTGGGTTGCTCTTATGACAAGTGTCAGTTTCTAACGGAGCAGCCAACCAGCTAATGGTTGTGGGGGCGGCTATTTATAGCCTGGGAGCATCCCGACATGATTTGACATTAATGCCCTTAACTAATATGACCGTTGGTGTGGATAAGACCACAACGATGTGGCGTGGCTATCGAAACGGTCGGGACCCTGAACTGTGAGAGTCCTCGTGTCACTCATATTCCTCACTTGAGGCTTTTGGTAGGATTAGGCTTGGGTTGAGCATCATGAGAAAATTCATTCCAATGTGTTACCTCGACCCCCTTTAACAGTACGGTGTTCCTATTACTCAAGTGTGAAGAAAACAAAACAGAAAGAGTAAATCTTCATGCTTCAAAGTCTTCAGAATGATTTTCTTCAGGACACACCGAATTCCTCAATTTCAATATCTTCATGAGGAATATCAATTTCATCGCAAGTTCTTCGCGATTCAAATCTTCAGCTTCAGACCAATTTCTTCAACCGAAGATATACATTTTTAGGGGTCGATATTCATCGAATATTTTAAACTCCTCGGCGACTTATAGATCCTGTGTACACTCATGAACACATTAGATACTTAACCTATAAGTCTTCAAACCACCAAAATCACTAAGGGGCACTAGATGCACTTACACTTTGTGGGCCCCACAAGCCTGCCAGGGGCGGCCAGGGGGGCGCCTGGTGGGCTTGTGGGCTCCCCGCTCCACTTCCTCCGTTGATTCTTGCGCTAGTATTTTTGATATATTCCACACAAATTCTCCGTAAATTTTCAGGTCATTCCGAGAACTTTTATTTCTGCGCAAAAATAACACCATGACAATTCTGCTAAAAACAGCGTTACTCCGGGTTAGTTCCACTGAAATCATGCAAATTAGAGTCCAAAACAAGGGCAAAAGAGTTTGGAAAAGTACATACGACGGAGACGTACCATGGAGTTGAACCAAGATGTTTGTAAGGGCAAGGAGATCGCCTATTTCGTGAAGATCTATTGTGAGTGAGGCTAGTCCTGTGTGGACGGAGGCCGTGGTGGAATAGACAAGGCCGCTTCTTCGTGGACCCCTTGTGGTTGGAGCCCTCCATGGACTCTCCGAGTCGTTACCCTCCGTGGGTTGAAGTCTCCACTAACATGAACGTACGCTAGTGCCACCTATCGGAACCATGTCAAAAATCGTCGTGTCAACCTCATGTGTTTGATCTCCCTACCCTTTCTTACTTTACACTTGCATGTTTTACTCTCTGATGGTATATACTCTTAGATGTGCATGTGTAGGGTGTACTTGACTAGTCATAATTGCTAAAACTGCCCAACACTAAAAATTGGAAAAGGCTAAGTTTTATCTTGTCAAGTAGTATAATCACCCCCCTCTAGACATATTTTCGATCCTACAAAATCGGTTTTGACCGAGCCAGCGCGTCGATGGAGCTAGAGGCAACGTTCGACGAAGCTAGAGGAAATGTTCGACGGCGTTAGTGACGGGTCTATAACGCCATGTCACCGAAAATGGGCCCCACATGTCATAATCGTGCTTAAAACGCTCCAACAAACGGATCAATGTTTTTTGCAAAAAATTAGGTAACTTTGATGTGTTTTCTGCAACAAATGTGTAAAAGAGTGGTTTTTTGTAATCCTTCACTTTAATGTGGTGGTTTTCTGCAATTAACTCGGGTGGACTAGTATCTACACATGCCATACCACAACTCATTGCATATAGGAGGACTCGAGGGACACTCTTGTACACTGCACCCACTTGAGTTTTCTCCAGCATGTGAGCCCACCTTGAAACCATCTGCACATAAACAATGGTGTATATCAATCAATAAATTGAAAGAAGGCAGCCCTCCAGGTTCTCTTTATTGACATGGTGCAGAAACTATCCAAAGACCCACACGAATCCCATACTCATGGCAAGGTAAACGGATGTGCATATGATTTATATCTTCGGGCTCACTTTGATCTGCATCATGTGTTGAGAGTTCTTGCGGAGATAATCTCCAGAAAGCTACCAGGGTTACCAATGTAGATATGCATATGGTACCAAGAGCTTGTAACCGTTGTCCGGATGGTATTGCACCGGATATATTGTTGTATGATAAAATTAGAGGTGACAAACTTGATGGTATTGCTCAAATAAGCTCATGTGTTGTGCTGCTACATCTTTTTTTCTTTCTTCCATAGTCCCTTTCCTCAAATAGACGGCGTATAAATTCAATGAAAAAAGTCAACTGTTTCTATGTTTGACCAAATATATAGAAACAAATATCAATAATTGCAATATAAAATAAATAATTATACATCTAATGGTAATATATTGGTATTGACTAGAAAAAATGCCCGTGCGTTGCGACGGGTATAAAATGAATCTGAGAATTCGCGTGGTGTTTACTTAAATAATACTACCTTCGTTCCAAAATAAATGACTCAAAAATGACTCGACTTTGCACTAAAGTTAGTGCAAAGTTGAGTCACTCCTTCGTCCCAAGATAAATGACTTAAAAGTGACTCAACTTTACACAGAGTTGAGTCACTCCTTCATGCCAATATGATCACTTCACTGGACATTATCAACGGATGGTGATCAGGATTAGGGTACACAGAGCCGTGGGATAGATGGTACAACGATCGCACTCTCTCTACTCTTCATCCCTCCCTCTCTCCTCACAATCTCATCAAGACGTCGATGACGTGCAAAGTTAAGGAATATCATGATGTTTAGAAAATATCTTCTCCTTAATAATTTCTTCTTAATATTTTACTCACTTTTAATTATTACTCACTCTGTTTCTAAATGTAAGTGTTTTTTAAGATTTGAATATGGACAACGTACAGATGAATGTAAATGTATTTTAGAATGTAGATTTATTCATTTTATTTCGTATCTAGTACATATTAGAATCTTAAACGATATATTTAGCAACGGAGCGAGTAAGATATGATAGGCATGAATATGTATTAAACTAACAAACAATCAACAGCAAGTAGGTGTTCATCCCGATTTTTTTTATAATCGATGCATGATTCAACAACTTCTGATCGGTCCAGCACAACATCTAGCAGAACACTCACTACCCACCACGTGTCCCTTATCCACACAACATCCAGCAACACACACATCACATTCCTCGACCTCTTTTCCATTCTACCCGACGCGTTGTTGCCCCTTCTCTATCGAGAGTGCCCAAGAATGTGCGGTCGTGGTGGCTGGCCAGAGCCAGACAGCAACCTCGCCCCTCCCCTATCGGTGATGAACTGAGAACAACATGGATGGTGCCTTGGAGCTCATCTGTCATCGTGTGATCTGGCCGGCCGCCCGTCGAGTGCTCTGGATCAGGCCAGCAACTTCGCCTCCAACCGTCAGTTGCCTCGCCTTCGTCCCGATTCAGACGCCCACAGGCCACAACCTCCACCACCTGCGTGTCATGGTGCCCCCACCAGGTCTGACCGATCCTGTGCCTCTCATCCTGACTGCTTCCCCTGCTCGTGCCTCGCGTTGACCACGAGGAGGCCAGCGACTCGTTCAGCCGCGACCAACTGCGCCATGCATGCCCCCCTTCATCTACCTCTTGAATACCACCTGCTGATGTTGATGCCCCCTTCATTAGCACCATAGAATATCAACACCTGATGGTGTCGTTGCTGGCTCCTCGTTCCCTCCTCCATCGGCACCAGAGAGCAGCTCGTGCCTCTTCTCCTCGAACAGGAGCCTCTGCATCCAGCGGTTCAGGACTTGGCCTAGATCAGCTTCACGGGCGCGGCGGCAAAGAGGCGGAGTAGGTCCTGGGCGGGGGAGGCGCGGGCAATAGTGAAGAGGAGGGCCACCGGGAGTGGGCGCGCGTCGACCACCTCGCAGTCGCCGGGGATCTGGACGTCGGCCAGCGGAGATCACTACCTCTGTTTTCTATCAGGCGGTGGGTTGGTGGCTACGGGGGCGTTGCGTCCGTCCGGCTCCAGTGAAGGAGCGATTCAATTTTTTTATTACTGTAAGAATAACTTACATCTGAAGTGCGGGTTGAATAGTCAAAACGTCAGGGCTTTTCTGCAAAATGGCCACGACAGGTTTTCGGGCAGAAGCGCAGTTTAGAGCATGTCCAACAGGCGTCCAAAAACTGCTTCGCGCGTTAAACGATTTTTTTTTTGACGCCGCACAGCTCCAACAGACGCTACAAAACAGTGCGTGCGCTAAAAACTTTTGGGCGCGCGCTCAAAAGCACTATCGCGCGCAGCATATTTGATGCGCCGGCGCGCGCAGCAAACTCTGTGCTGCTGCCGGTGGGGTCGCTGGATTGGGCTAGATTGGACGCCCCACTAGCGCGCGTCTCTTGGAGATACTCCGTTCCCCACGCTTTATAAGTGCTACATTGACGCGCTAAAAAAATTATTGAACGCGATATTTTTGTGCTGCTGTTGGAGATGATCTTAGTATTAGGTAAAGATTTGATGTTCTTTATCTTCATTTTTTTGTACATATAGTTGATCAAACCTAGAAATCCTTGACTTTTTGACTGAATTTATATGCCATCTATTTAGGGACGAAGGTAGTATCCGTCATCTTTAACTCAAAAACCTGAACAATCGCACTGCAATGATTTACAATTTTCATCTGAGAGCTCTTCTAGGCCATGAACTACGGTGGGCGCACCTGGCTGTGCTGCTACCTGCTAGTGGGAAAATAATTTAGCACCAAAACCACACAACACGACGAACATTTGATTTTGCTGTACACCAATATGACTCGTTATTACGTCCTCTTGGGATTAATCAGCTGCAGCTGCATCGACAATTCTAGGTTCCATAGAACGTCACCCATGGCTGGCCGCTCCGTGCCTTGGTGCGCGAGGCACTCCGCGGCCATCCCAGCGAACTTCTCGAGGCACTCGGGCGCGACCTGGCCCTTGATCGCCGCGTCGACGGCGTCCGGCAGGGTGCCGTTCCGGTGGCATGCCAGCGCGTGCCCGGCGAGGCCGACGGCCTGGTCCCCTGGCAGCAGCGCCGGTCGCCACGCCATGAGCGCCTCGAAGAGGACGACGCCGAAGGAATAGACGTCGGACTCCATCGTGGCGTGCTTGGAGTTGGAGAGGCCGAAGTCCGAGAGCTTGGCGACCCAGTTCTCGTCGACGAGGATGGTGGTGGTCCTGACGTCGCCGTGGACGACGCCGCCGGCGTGGAGGCAGTGCAGGCCCCGCGCGGCGCCCATGCACGCGTCGAGGCGACGCCACCACGGCATCGCCGGCTTGCCGCTCTTGCCGTGCAGGTGCTCCCGTAGCGTGCCGCGCGGCATGTGCCGGTACACGAGGATCGTTTCCTCCCTGTCCGAGCAGAAGCCTAGGAGCGGGACGAGGTGCCGGTGCCGCAGGTTGGACAGCGTCTCGATCTCCGCCCGGAACTCGCGCGCGCTCCGGCCCGGCGACGGGTTGGCCAGCTTGATGGCCACCGCGGTGCCGCCGTCCACGACGCCGCGGAACACCTTCCCCTGCCGGCCCACTCCGACCACCAGTGCCTCCCTGAAGTTCTCGGTCGCCGCCTTGATCTCGGCCAACGAGAACGACCTGCCACCGCCGCCGCCGGTGGCGGGAGAGCGGTACTCCAGCAGCCGCTCGACGTTGCTGAGCTCCCCGTTCCTCGTCTTCTTTTTCCTCTTGTGGACGTACAGGCATGCTGCCATCGCCACGCAACAGATGGCCGCGGCGGCGCCGCCCATGACCGCCGCCAGCACGTGCATCGGATGTACGTACGTCGGTGCAGCAGTGCAGAGGGAGATCTGTGGTCTTAGGCAGAGAGGAGCGATCGAGTTGAAGAGACGAGCGCCGGTGTTGGGGAGCGTTTGGCGGGTACCAAGTCCTGTGCATCTGCATGGGCGAATCAGTCTGCCATTGACACGGGGACGGGGTGCAGCCGTGCGTGCAGGCGCGCCATGCGTGCTGCACGAGGCGAGACCGGTCGTGCCGTCGCGAAAATTTCCGGAAAAAGGTTCCTTTTAAATCCTTAAAATCAAAATCCATTTTATTATACTCTGAACTATGTAATTTCGGTCAAAATCAAACCGTGAGATTGTTTGACAAATCGGGATTGTAAATGATGGTCGGGATTGTTTTTTCCACACAGCGGACCGTGTTGGTTGCGCTGCGCGCGGGAAAAAATCTAGTCACGTCCAGTTCATTGATTACTTTAAGCCCATTGTTCGGTAACGTAGCATAAAATCAAAAAATTTTCTACGCATATTTAGATCTTCTTATGAAGAGACCAGCAACGAAAGAGGGGTGAGTGCATCTTCATATCTTTGAAGATCGCTAAGCGGAAGCGTTGCTAGAACGCGGTTGATGGAGTCGTACTCGCGGCGATTTAGATCGCGGTGTGATTCCGATCTAGTGCCGAACCACGGCACCTCCGCGTTTAACACACGTGCAGCCCGGTGACGTCTCCCGCACCTTGATCCAGCAAAGAGGAGGGAGAAGTTGGGGAAGATCTCCGGTAGCACGACGGCGTGGTGTCTATAGAGAGACGAGGTCTCCCGGCAGGGCTTCGCCAAGCACCGGCAGAGATGAGGAGAAGGAAGAGCAGGGCTGCGCCAAAGGAAAGGAAGATTGGTGTCTCCAACAACCCAAAGTGCCCACTATATATAGGGGGGGAGAGGGGCTGCGCCCCCTTGAGGGTTTCCCTCTCCTGGGAGGGGCGGCAACCCTAGGATGCGGGGGAGGTGCGGCGGCCAGGAGGGGAGGAGGGGTGGCGCACCCTTCTGATGGGCCTTAGGCCCACCTGCGCTAGGGTCCCCCTCTTCCCTCTTCTAGCGCCATGGGCTGAGTGTGGGGCGCACCAGCCCACCTAGGGGCTGGTTCTCTCCCGCACTTGGCCCATCTAGCCTCCCGGGGTGGTGGCCCCCTTCCGGTGGACCCTCGGGGCCACTTTCGGTGGTCCCGGTACGTTACCGGCGACGTCCGAAACACTTCCGGTGTCCAAAACCATCCGTCCTATATATCAATCTTTACCTCCGGACCATTACGGAGCTCCTCGTGATGTCCGGGATCTCATCCGAGACTCCGAACAACTTTCAATAACCTCGTATAACAATTCCCTATAACCCTAGCGTCATCGAACCTTAAGTGTGTAGACCCTACGGGTTCGGGAGACAGGCAGACATGACCGAGACACCTCTCCGGCCAATAACCATCAGCGGGGCCTGGATGCCCATGGTGGCTCCCACTTGCTCCACGATGATCTCATCGGATGAACCACGATGTCAAGGATTCAATCAATCCCGTATACAATTCCCTTTGTCTGTCGGTATAGAACTTGCCCGAGATTCGATCGTCGGTATACCTATACCTTGTTCAATCTCGTTACCGGTAAGTCTCTTTACTCGTTCCGTAGCACGTCATCGTGTGACTAACTCCTTAGTCACATTGAGCTCATGATGATGTTCTACCGAGTGGGCCCAGAGATACCTCTCCGTCACGCGGAGTGACAAATCCCGATCTCAATTCATACCAACCCAACAGACACTTTCAGAGATACCCGTAGTGCACCTTTATAGTCACCCAGTTACGTTGTGACGTTTGATACACCCAAAGCACTCCTACGGTATCCGGGAGTTGCACAATCTCACAGTCGAAAGAAAAGGCACTTGACATTAGAAAAGCTTTAGCATACGAACAATACGATCTAGTGCTACGCTTAGGATTGGGTCTTGTCCATCACATCATTCTCCCAATGATGTAATCCCGTTATCAATGACATCCAATGCCCATGATCAGGAAACCATGATCATCTATTGATCAACGAGCTAGCCAACTACAGGCTTGCTAGGGACACATTGTGATCTATTTATTCACACATGTATTATTGTTTCCTGTTAATACAATTATAGCATGAACAATAGACGATTATCATGAATAAGGAAATATGATAATAACCATTTTATTATTGCCTCTAGGGCATATTTCCAATAGTCTCCCACTTGCACTATTGTCAATAATCTAGTTACATTGTGATGTATCGAACACCCATAGCATTATGGTGCTGATCATGTTTTGCTCGTGGAAGAGGTTTAGTCAACGGGTCTGCAACATTCAAATCCGTATGTACTTTACAAATCTCTATTACTCCACTCTGGACATGGTCCTGGATGGAGTTGTAGCGGCGTTTGATGTGCTTTCTCTTTCGGTGAAACCTGGGCTCCTTGGCTATGGCAATGACCCCAGTGTTATCATAGAAGAGTGTCATTGGACCCGACGCGCTTGGAACCACTCCAAGGTCGGTGATGAGCTCCTTCATCCAAATTCCTTCATGAGCTGCTTTTGAAGCAGCTATGTACTCCGCTTCACATGTAGATGCTGCCACGACTTCTTGCTTGCTGCTGCACCAGCTCACTGCCCCACCATTCAAAACATATATGTATCCGGTCTGTGACTTAGAGTCATCCGGATCTGTGTCGAAGCTAGCGTCGACGTAACCCTTTACGACGAGCTCTTCGTCACCTCCATAAACGAGAAACATCTCCTTAGTCCTCTTCAGGTACTTAAGGATATTCTTGACCGCTGTCCAGTGTTTCATACCGGGATCACTTTGGTACCTCCCTACCAAACTTATGGCAAGGTTTATATCAGGTCTGGTACACAGCATGGCATACATTAGAGAGCCTACGGCTGAAGCGTAGGGGACAATACTCATCTTCTCTCTATCTGCTGCCGTGGTCGGTGACTGAGTCTTACTCAATCTCATAATTTGCAAAACTGGCAAGAACCATTTCTTTGAGTTTTCCATATTGAACTTCTTCAATATCTTGTCAAGGTATGTACTTTGCGAAAGACCTGTGAGGCGTCTTGATCTATCTCTATAGATCTTGATGCCTAATATGTATGCAGCTTCTCCAAGGTCCTTCATTGAAAAACTCTTGTTCAAATAGGCCTTTATGCTCTCCAACATCTCTATATTATTCCCCATCAATAATATGTCATCCACATACAGTACAAGGAAAGCTACAGAGCTCCCACTCACTTTTTTGTACAGACAGGCTTCTCTATAAACCTGTATGAACCCAAACGCTTTAATCACCTCATTAAAGTGAATGTTCCAACTCCGATATGCTTGCACCAGCCCATAGATGGAGCGCTGGAGCTTGCACACTTTTTTAGCACCCTTAGGGTCGACAAAACCTTCTGGTTGCATCATATACAACTCTTCCTTAAGGTTCCCGTTAAGGAACGCTGTTTTGACGTCCATTTGCCAAATTTCATAATCATAAAAGGCGGCAATTGCTAACATGATTCGGACTGATTTCAGCTTCGCTACGGGAGAGAAAGTCTCTTCGTAGTCAATTCCTTGAATTTGTCAAAAACCCTTTGCGACAAGTCGAGCTTTATAAACGGTTACATTACCGTTTGCATCAGTCTTCTTCTTGAATATCCATTTATTTTCTATGGCTCGCCGGTCATCGGGCAAGTCCACCAAAGTCCATACTTTGTTCTCATACATGGATCCTATCTCGGATTTCATAGCTTCAAGCCATTTGTTGGAATCCGGGCCCGCCATCACTTCTTCATAGTTTGTAGGTTCACCGTTATCTAACAACATGATTTTCATCACAGGGTTGTCGTACCACTCTGGTGCGGAGCGTGCCCTTGTGGACCTCGCGGTTCGGTAGTAACTTGATCCGAAGCTTCATGATCATTATCATTAACTTTCTCTTCAGTTGGTGCAGGCGCCACATGAACAATTTCCCGCGCTGCGCTACTTTCCTGTTCGAGAGGGGGTGTAATTACCTCATCAAGTTCTACCTTCCTCCCACTTACTTCTTTCGAGAGAAACTCTTTCTCTAGAAAGGATCCGTTCTTGGCAACAAAGGTTTTACCTTCGGATCTAAGATAGAAGGTATACCCAATAGTTTCCTTAAGGTATCCTATGAATACACATTTCTCCGCTTTGGGTTCGAGCTTTTCTGATTGAAGTTTCTTCACATAAGCATCGTAGCCCCAAACTTTAAGAAACGACAACTTAGGTTTCTTGCCAAACCAAAGTTCATACGGTGTCGTCTCAACGGATTTAGACGGTGCCCTATTTAAAGTGAATGCTGCAGTTTCTAATGTGTATCCCCAAAATGATAGCGGTAAGTCAGTAAGAGACATCATAGATCGTACCATATCTAATAAAGTACGATTACGACGTTCAGACACTCTGTTGCGTTGCGGTGTGCCAGGCGGTGTCAGTTGTGAAACGATTCCACACTTCCTTAGGTGTGTGCCAAACTCGTGACTCAAATATTCTCCTCCACGGTCATATCGTAGACACTTAATTTTTCTGTCATGTTGATTCTCGACCTCACTCTGAAATTCCTTGAACTTTTCAAACGTCTCAGATTTGTGCTTCATCAAGTAGATATACCCATACCTACTCAAATCATCGGTGAGAGTGAGAACATAACGATAGCCACCGCGAGCTTCAATGTTCATTGGACCACACACATCAGTATGTATTATTTCCAGTAAGTCGGTTGCTCTCTCCATTATTCCTGAGAATGGAGTCTTAGTCATCTTGCTCATGAGGCATGGTTCGCATGTGTCAAATGATTCAAAGTCAAGAGAATCTAATAGTCCATCAGTATGGAGCTTCTTCATGCGCTTAACACCGATATGACCAAGGCGGCAGTGCCACAAGTATGTGGGACTATCATTATCAACTTTACATCTTTTGGTACTCACACTATGAATATGTGTAACATCATGATCGATATTCATCAAGAATAAACCATTCACCAGCAGAGCATGATCATAAAACATATCACTCATATAAATAGAACAACCATTATTCTCTGAGTTAAATGAGTAGCCGTCTCGCATTAAGCAAGACCCTGATACAATATTCATGCTTAAAGTTGGTACTAAATAACAATTATTAAGGTTTAAAACTAATCCCGACGGTAGATGTAGAGGTAGCGTGCCGACGGCGATCACATCGACCTTGGAGCCATTCCCGACGCGCATCGTCACCTCGTCCTTGGCCAGTCTCCGCTTATTCCGCAGTTCCTGCTTTGAGTTGCAAATGTGAGCAACAGCACCGATATCAAATACCGAGGAGCTACTACGAGCGCTGGTAAGGTACACATCAATAACATGTATATCACATATACCTTTAACGTTGCCGGCCTTCTTGTCCGCTAAGTATTTGGGGCAGTTCCGCTTCGAGTGACCTTTTCCCTTGCAATAGAAGCACTCAGTCTCAAGCTTGGGTCCATTCTTTTTCTTCTTCCCGGCATCTGGCTTACCGAGCGCAGCAACGGCTTTGCCGTCTTTCTTGAAGTTCTTCTTACCCTTGCCCTTCTTGAAACTAGTGGTCTTGTTGACCATCAACACTTCATGCTCTTTCTTGATTTCTACTTCTGCAGACTTGAGCATTGAGTACAACTCGGGAATGGTCTTCTCCATCCCTTGCATGTTGTAGTTCAGCACAAAACCTTTGTAGCTTGGTGGGAGAGACTGGAGGATTCTGTCAATTATAGCATCATCCGGAAGTTCGACTCCAAGTGAAGTCAGACGACCGTGTAACCCAGACATTTTGAGTATGTGCTCACTGACAGAACTGTTCTCCTCCATCTTACAGCTAAAGAACTTGTCGGAGACTTCATATCTCTCGACACGGGCATGAGCTTGAAAAACTAGTTTCAGCTCTTGGAACATCTCATATGCACCGTGTTGCTCAAAACGCCTTTGGAGCCCCGTTTCCAAACTGTATAACATGCCACACCTAACCAGAGAGTAGTCATCACTCCGCATTTGCCAGACGTTCAGAATGTCCTGGGCCGCTACGGGTGCGAGAGGTTCACCTAGCGGCGCATCAAGGACATAAGCCTTTTTAGCTGCTTCAAGGATGAGCTTCAAGTTGCGAACCCAGTCCGCATAGTTGCTACCATCATCTTTCAGCTTGTTTTTCTCTAGGAATGCGTTGAAATTGAGGTTGACGTTGGCCATCTACAATATTTATAAAGACAACTTTTAGACTAAGTTCATGACAATTAAGTTCATTTAATCAAATTAAGTATGAACTCCCACTTAAATCGACATCCCTCTAGTCATCTAAGTGATACATGATCCATGTTGACTAACCCGTGTCCGATCATCACGTGAGACGGACTAGTCACCATGGTGAGCAACTTCATGCTGATCGTATTCAACCATACGACTCATGTTCGACCTTTCGGTCTCTTGTATTCGAGGTCATGTCTGTACATGCTAAGCTCGTCGAGTCAACCTAGGTGTTTCGCGTGTGTAAATATGGCTTACACCCGTTGTATGCGAACGTTAGAATCTGTCACACCCGATCATCACGTGGTGCTTCGAGACAACGAACCTTCTCAACGGTGCACACTTAGGGGAATACGTTCTCGAAATTTTAAGAGGGATCATCTTATTATGCTACCGTCGTTCTAAGCAATAAGATGTAAAACATGATAAACATCACAATGTAATCATATAGTGACATGATATGGCCATTATCATCTTTGCTCTTTCGATCTCCATCTTCAGGCATCGCATGATCATCATCGTCACCGGCGTGACACCATGATCTCCATCATCATGACCTCCATCATCGTGTCTCCGTGAAGTCGTCACGCCAACTATTACTATCACTACTACTATAGCTAATCGTTAGCAATGAAGTAAAAGTAGTAAGCACATGGCGTTGCATCTCATACAATAAATTAAGACAACTCCTATGGCTCCGGCCGGTTGTCATACTCATCGACATGCAAGTCGTGAAACCTATTACAATAACATGATCATCTCATACATTATACATGCAACATCACAACTTTGGCCATATCACATCACATGTCAAACCCTGCAAAACAAGTTAGACGTCCTCTAATTGTTGTTGCAAGTTTTACGTGGCAGACTTGGGTTTCTAGCAAGAACGCCTTCTTACCTACATGACAGCCACAACGATGATATGCCAAAGCTATTTACATGACAGCCACCTTTATGCACGGTGTGCATGTCTGTCGGTGGAACCAGTCTCACGTAAGCGTACGTGTAATGTTGGTCCGGGCCGCTTCATCCCACAATACCGCCGGAAAAGAATAAGACTAGTAGCGGCAAGCAATTGACCAATCATCGCCCACAACCTTTTGTGTTCTACTCGTGTAGAGAATCTAAGCATAGAAAACCTGGCTCTGATGCCACTGTTGGGTAACATAGCATAAAATCAAAAAAAATCCTACGCATATTCAGATCTTCCTATGGAGAGACCAGCAACGAGAGAGGGGTGAGTGCATCTTCATACCTTTGAAGATCGCTAAGCGGAAGCGTTGCTAGAACGCGGTTGATGGAGTCGTACTCGCGACGATTCAGATCGCGGTGTGATTCTGATCTAGTGCCGAACCACGGCACCTCCGCGTTCAACACACGTGCAGCCCGGTAACGTCTCCCGCATCTTGATCCAGCAAGGAGGAGGGAGAGGTTGGGGAAGATCTCCGGCAGCACCGGCAGAGATGAGGAGAAGGAAGAGCAGGGCTGCGCCAAGGGAGAGGAAGATTGGTGTCTCCAACAGCCCAAAGTGCCCACTATATATAGGGGGAGAGAGGGGTTGCGCCCCCTTGAGGGTTTCCCTCTCCTGGGAGGGGCGGCAGCCCTAGATGGGGGGAGGTGCGGCGGCCAGGAGGGGAGGAGGGGTTGCGCACCCTTCTGGTGGGCCTTAGGCCCACCTGCGCTAGGGTTCCCCCCCTCTCCCCTCTTCTTGCGCCATGGGCTGAGTGTGGGGCGCACCAGCCCACCTAGGGGCTGGTTCCCTCCCGCACTTGGCCCATCTAGCCTCCCGGGGTGGTGGCCCCCTTCCGGTGGACCCCCGGGGCCATTTCCGGTGGTCCCGGTGGTCCCGGTACGTTACCAGCGACGCCCGAAACACTTCCGGTGTCCAAAACCATCCATCCTATATATCAATCTTTACCTCCGGACCATTCCGGAGCTCCTTGTGACGTCCGGGATCTCATACGGGAGTCCGAACAACTTTAAATAACCTCGTATAACAATTCCCTATAACCCTAGCGTCATCGAACCTTAAGTGTGTAGACCCTACGGGTTCGGGAGACAGGCAGACATGACCGAGACACCTCTCCGGCCAATAACCATCAGCAGGGTCTGGATACCCATGGTGGCTCCCACTTGCTCCACGATGATCTCATCAGATGAACCACGATGTCAAGGATTCAATCAATCCCGTATACAATTCCCTTTGTCTGTCGGTATAGAACATGCCCGAGATTCGATCGTCGGTATACCTATACCTTGTTCAATCTCGTTACCGGTAAGTCTCTTTACTCGTCCGTAGCACATCATCGTGTGACTAACTCCTTAGTCACATTGAGCTCATGATGATGTTCTACCGAGTGGGCCCAGAGATACCTCTCCGTCACGCGGAGTGACAAATCCCGATCTTGATTCGTACCAACCCAACACACACTTTCAGAGATACCCGTAGTGCACCTTTATAGTCACCCAGTTACGTTGTGACATTTGATACACCCAAAGCACTCCTACGGTATCCGGGAGTTGCACAATCTCACGGTCGAAGGAAAAGACACTTGACATTAGAAAAGCTTTAGCATACGAACAATACGATCTAGTGCTACGTTTAGGATTGGGTCTTGTCCATCACATCATTCTTCCAATGACGTGATCCCGTTATCAATGACATCCAATGCCCATGATCAGGAAACCATGATCATCTATTGATCAATGAGCTAGCCAACTAGAGGCTTGCTAGGGACACATTGTGATCTATTTATTCACACATGTATTACTGTTTCCTGTTAATACAATTATAGCATGAACAATAAACGGTTATCATGAATAAGGAAATATGATAATAACCATTTTATTATTGCCTCTAGGGCATATTTCCAACACCCATCAACCTAGTTGGCTGGTTCTTTCTTTTTGTTTTTATTTCTATTTCTATTTCTATTTTTTTAATGTGTATTTGTCCTTATTTTTATGAAATGTCAGTGTTCAAAAAAAATGTTTCTCTATTTAAAAAAATGTTCAAGTTTTTCAGCATAATGTCGCAATTCGAAAAAACGTTCATCTTCGTGAAAAATGTTCGCGCTTTCAAAAGAACTTGTCCAAATTTTCAACAATGTTCTCGTTTTCCTGTTTCTTTTGTTTGACGAGAATGTGCCCAATTTTTCAGAAAAATGTTCGCGCTTACAAAACAATGTGTCCAATATTTGATATTTTTAATTTTAAAAATGTCCGTATTTCAGAAAAAGTGCAGAAATTGTCAAAATTGTTATTGCGTTAAAAAATGTTCTTGCATTCAAAATATTTGTGTTACTGTAATTCAAAACTATTTAAAAATGTTCTGCATATTCAAGAAATTCTTCGTATTTTCAAAAAATGTTCTTATTTTCATTTTGTTCCTTTTTAAAATGTTTGCTATTACCAAAAATGATTCGAATTTTAGTTTTTTTGCTATGTTATTTAGGAAATCCCAGGAGGTCCTCGGTTTGACTACTCATACTGATTTTTTTTTTAATTGTTGTTTAAGTTTTGTCGTTATCGTGTATTACTTCTAGGATGGCGCTGTAATTGTGACACAAGAATTTGTGCGTCACAACGGTTATTGTAACGCATATTCCTCTACGAAGTGTGGCACAGCAAATGGATTGGCCCAGTTTACCCGCCCCTGTGCGAAACGCAGGCATTTGAAAAATTTAAGTGGGCCAGTCCAGCAGGGAGTAGGGAGTGCGCCTGTTGGAATTTTTTAAAACAAAAAAATTAAAAACGGGCCGGCATAGTTCAAGGTACAATCTCAGTTGACAGGATGTCAATGTTCGATTTAGACCGGGATTGCATAATTCAGGGTATAATTGACCGGAATTCCGATTTGGGGATTCATTCCGTCCGATCAATACAAGTTCAAGGTTTAAATTAAACATTTTCCAAATCTCCGACACACTTGGCTTCTCCGGTAAAAGTTCCTACCCTCAGGCCTTTTTGGTTACTCGCAGCATTTTTATTTTCTCTGCGAGCCTGATGGAGCCTAACCGAGGAAAGGGGCGGAAAACCAATTCGGCTCCCAAGTGTATATGCGTCTGTACGCAGAAATACCTTTTGAAATGTCATAAAATATCTAAAAAAATTATATGTGTTCTTACTTCTTGGTTACATCTAAATGCTACCTGAAATTTTTTAAGCAAAAAGGTTAAACATTTTTTGCTTGTGCAAAAAAAAAATTAAACACCAAATATCACCCCCAAAATAGTTTTTTTCAATGACAAAAAACTGCGGCTCATGCGAATTTGGTCAAAGCATGCTTGCCACACTAAGATGAAATCTATAAAAACTTCAGCATTTTTTAAAAACATTTAGTATTTTTTGAGATACTGCTCATCGGAAAACAAATGCTCTCAAGAACCAAAATGCCTGCCCGAGGAAAGGGATAAGTATATTTTTGTCCTCGAGCTCTTAGGAAAGTTTAGAAATCATCACTCAACTTCAAAACCACCAAAAATCGGCTCAACTAATAAACCCGGATACTTATTGTCCTGGTAACGCTTAAGGTGGCTTTACTATGACGTGGTGATTGAGGGGGCAAATTTGATAAAAATGACCCCTTTGACGAAAGAACTCACGAAGTGAACCCTAACGCAAAAGATTTCACGCGTCTGACCCTTTTGTGTGGCGCCCGACACCTAGGCGCCACACTACACTGTGTGACGCCTAAGCCGTCGGCGCCACACGCCCTGACCACCTGGCAGAGAGGGCCCATCCCCCAGGCAGTGTGACGCCTAAGCCTCAGGCGTCACACATTGTAATGTGTGGCGCCGAACGCTCAGGCGTCACACATTGTAATGTGTGGCGCCGAACGCTTAGGCGCCACACATTAACTTATACAGCCACGGGCCAGCCCCCCTCCCCACCCCGTCATCATTCCCCTCTCCTAGCCACGGGCCCTGTCACGCCCAAGATGCGACCCTATCCTCAATTTGGCACGAAGGCCTCGTCAGGGATAGAAGCGCATCTCGTCGTGTCGCAAGAATGGATATCGTTACAAGTACATGTACTGAAAAGATGAGATATATATATAAAATTGGCTTACACTCGCCACATGCTACATCAGAGTCACAACAGTACAATACATAATCATCATGAAGAAGAGCAGGGTCCGACTACGGACGAAAACAAACAAGAAAAGAAGAACGACGTCCATCCTTGCTATCCCAGGCTGTCGGCCTGGAACCCATCCTAGATCGATGAAGAAGAAGAAGAAGCAACTCCAAATGAACAATCAACGCGCTCGCATCAAGTAACCTTTACCTGTACCTGCAACTGGTGTTGTAGTAATCTGTGAGCCACAAGGGACTCAACAATCTCATTTCCAAAGGTATCAAGACTAGCAAAGCTTAATGGGTGAGGCATGGTTAAGTGGTGAGGTTGCAGCAGCGGCTAAGCATATATTTGATGGCTAAACTTACGAGTTCAAGAAATAAGAGGGGGAAGATCTACGCATAGCAGACGTGAACTACTGATGATCAAATGAATGATCCTGAATACCTTCCTACGCCAGACATAACCCCACCGTGTCCTCGATTGGAGAAGGAACTCACGAAAGAGACAGTCACGGTTACGCACACAGTTGGCATATTTTAATTAAGTTAACTTCAAGTTATCTAGAACCAGTGTTAAACAAAGCTTCCACGTTGCCACATAACCGCGGGCATGGCTTTCTGAAAAGATTTAACCCTGCAGGGGTGCTCCAACTAGTCCATCACAAATTACCACAAGCCACATAGAAATCCTCAATCACGAAGCTCGCGATCTCGTCTGATTCCCTAGTGGAAAACCTCAACTCTGAGATTACCCAAAGCATCACCGGAATCCCGATGCACAAGATATCTCGTCAAAGGTAAACCTAATCCAGCAAGGCCGCCCGACGTGTCGACGATCCCGATAGGAGTCGCGTACCTCGTTCTCAGGACACGACGGATGGGTCACACTAGGAGATACCAAACCTCGGGTTGCCCCGCGGTGGCCCCGTAGTCTGCCAATTTGGACCAACACTCATGAGGAGCACTGGCCCGGGGGTTGATTAAATTTCCTCGGGTGCCGACGGGTCCCTATGCATTATTATTAGGTTATTAGGCAAATGTAGTACCAAAGTTGGGCCTTGCCAGACCAGTCTTAATCTAAAACGAATTATCAAGGGGGTCCCCATAATAACCCCGATCGTGTTAGGAGCGCTCATTTATGGACATGACACCGGTAGCCGAAAACTAAGGGGGCAAAGGGGGAACAAAACACCAGGCTAGAAAGGCCAAGCCTTCCACCTTTTACCAAGTATATAGGTGCATTAAATTAAATAGCATTTAATATGGTGATATAACAAGGAACTCATGTTTTCACATGGAAGCAACTGCACCTGCAACTAGCAACGCTAACACAGGGTTAAGCAAGCAGTAACATAGCCAATCAGTGGTTTGCTAGGTTGAATAGGTTGAAGGTTTTCATGGCATTGTTGAGAGGCTGATATTTAACAGGTGGTAGGCAACGAGACATAATCGATAGAAACGGTAAAACTAGCATGGCAATGATAGGAATGGTATCTGGGGAAATGGTCATCTTGCCTGAGATCCCGCTTGGAAGAAGAATGCCTCCGTGAAGCAGACGAACCGACGTAGTCGAACGGGTCCTCACAATCCGGCACGCTGCGGAACTCTAACGAGACGAAGCAAACCGGAAACACAAATCAACACACGGAATTCAGCACACGGTGCACAACACAAATGATGCATGAGCAGCTGAATACATGCAAGACACGGCATGACAATTCACACAAACAAACACTACACCTTAAGTGAAGTTCAATATGCGACGAGTTGCATATTGACGACACTCCACGTATGAGTTATTTGGTTCTATCCCGATTAGGTACACGGCAATATTAAATGAGGTTAAACATGGCAAGAGGTGAAGCGCAAGTAATCTACCTATCTAGGCATTTTAAATGAGGTCGGAAATGACATATAGCATCTCCGAGATGACCTCAGATGTTAATTTACAATTCTGTCCAGATCTGAACTAACACATTTAATTAGTTGTTAAACATCAAAAACAAATAGGTTCACGTGATTCTACGCGTCGTTACAAGCAATTTACACATAGAGAACATCTCCAACAGAGCTACGGTTCAAAAGATACAAGCACCACAAGATATGATGGCATTAATGCAATATGTGTGCAACGACGGTCACGAGCACTTCAAAATCATACAACCAGCAAGATAAAATGAAACTACACGAGATTCTAAGCAAGTTTCATATAGGACACGATCAAATCGGAGCTACGGTTCAACAACTACGAGCAAAACAAAAAATCACTACAATCTGCCAAAATCAGCCACATAGCATTTTCTACACCCCACAACTACGAGCTACTCAACTCCTATAAACTCAACCAAGGCATGACACGATAGAGGGCAAGAAGCACTATAACAAACAACTAACAACAACTAGAATGGAAGCAAGTAACACTAGGAAAAGAAGTCACAAAATGGCTTCCCACACACTATTTCAGACTTAGTGAAAATAGCAGTTTATGAAGCTGCAGTTTTCGATCTGAAGGCATATTGACAGCTGGAAAACCATAAGCTACAGGACTCCAAATGGCATGAAAATTCACAGCATGCTAGAGAATCACAAGGGCTACAACTAACTCCATTGCACCAACCTCAAAAGAGCTACAGAACACAAAATAGAAGCAAGACAAGACAACAACAAAATATAACAGATTTCAGACTTAGAAATATTTCAGCTCCTCCAAATCAGCACTATTTCTAGCAACTTGAGAGCAAGCAAACCACACCTAAACATGCATTTCTATTGCAACTAAAAATACTAGGGGCTAGACTAAACAACAGAGAACAACTCCCTAGTTGACAACTTAATCAAATGAAGCACGAAATAAATCCTACGAAATAGACAAGAGGGCAACATAGCAAAATATCGCGCGAACTAACTTGCTCTAATGCTAAAACTAATTGCACAGAAAAATCCCATGGATTTTTTCTACCCCGAAAACATATAAAATATGTGAGGTTGCGCAACAAAAATAATGCCACACGTAAAAGCGAGATAATGGCCTAGACACGGAAAATAAACTAGCGGCAAATCCCTACTCGCAAAATATCAATGACCGCTCTAAAATACGTGGCAAAGGTGTTCCTAAAACATGGACATTTCTATTACGGCATACGAGCAATCCGGACACGCACGAGAAATAATTACAGGACGAAACCTATAGAAACAACACGTTATTCTAGGAATACGGCACGCTAAACGACGTCAAACAATTATGAAAGTTGTGCCAACGTATTCTACGCGCGAAACTACACGAAAACCATATGCTACACGCCTCGTTCCGACACACGGATTAAAAGATACGGGCATTCTAATATTTAGCTAAATCCTGAAATTAGTAAATTCGCCGGATAATTAAAAAAAACCTACGGGCCGAAACAGGGGCACGGGAAGACTATGTGACACCCAGGGCAAGGGATAGGAGCAGCATGCTCACCTCGGCCATGGGCCGGATCTGAAGAGGCGCTGCTGGGCCGGCGGGGAAGGAGGCTTGGCCGACTTGGGGAGCGAGGTGGGCCGCGAGGCCAAGGGGGCGATGGGCCAGCGCGCTGGCGGTTGCTGCGCTCGTCGGCCAGCTCGCGCATGACGTGCCAGCAGCCATGGAGATGGCGCAACAACAGGATGCGGCGGCCGGCGACGGGAACACCACCTGTGGGCGCCACGAGGCCGGCGGCGGCGGGGCTTCAACAGATCTGGGGATGAGGGTTCCGTTCCCGGCAACGGAGGGTCGAGGCGTCTCTGGGGCGAGGTGATTGAGGCGACGCTCCCTGGCGGCGGGCATGGCAGCGGCTGGAGGAGCTGCAGCGGGCGGCGGCGCTCTAGGGCTGGCACGGGGCATGCGGCCCGAGAGGAGGAGGCAGGGGAGGCGCGGTGCAGGCACGCAGGGGCGGCGCGGCGCACGCACGTAGCGGCAGCAGGAACCATTGAGGCGCTGGAGCAGGGCCTCAGGAGCAGAGGAGCTCGGGGAGGAGGAGGGAGGCGCCCTGGGTCGTTGGATCCGAGATCCGACGGTCCAGATCGGGTGAGCTAGGCTGGATCAATTCTGGGGGAAGGGAGATGGCTGCTAGGGTTTCAGGAATTGCACGCTTTTCGAGGCAGGGTTAGGGGAGACCTAAAATGGAAGGGAAGGTGTGCTTAAATAGGAAAGGGGGGCTAAGTTAACCGGAATTTCGTTCCGGATCCAACCGTGCGGTCGGATTCGGACGATTCCGCACGCGGGAACGGGCGGGGCCGTGTAGAGGGGATATCCGGAGACGAGAGGGAGAACGGGCGGCGCGGCAACGATTTTAAAACACCGACAACACTTCGACGGTAGACCGAATACGGTGCCGCTACGGTCGACCGTTCGGGTACCAGACGAACTCCGATCGTGACGAAACTTGACAGACGGCCTAACTACAACTAATAAAGACCGCGCGTCAAATCTCAACCCGATCAGAGGAAGTTTTCAACACACTTTTAAAACAAGGTTCGAACGATGCCGCGGGCGCATGTGTGTGGGGTTGGGCTCAGAACGGACAACGACGAGAACCGGCAACTAACAACGGATGCAAGTTTTGAAAACTGGCGGCAACAGGGTGCCGATGCAATGCTGATGATGCGCATGATGCGATGAAGATGCGACAAAATAAAATAGACACATGACGAAAACGGAATAGAAGGGGAATCTTCTGGAACGCCGGCATCGGGCTGTCACAGGCCCCTCTTCAAATCCTTCTCCAAATCACCAAATCTGAAGGTTTGGACCGGGCATTTGTTTCCCAATCACTCCCCTAAGGTAATCCCCACCTCTCCCCTCATTCTCATCCAAACAAAAATCTCTAGTGGTCATTTTGTTGCAAATTTGAGGAAACCCTAGTTTTTCATGAAATGTGGGATGTATATGATATTGTTGTATTTGTTCGTATGTTAGGATAAGGGGTATGATGGGGTTAGGATTAGGGTTGTTTGGATGTTTGCATTATGGTTGTTTTAGGGTTAGGCTAGGATTAGGCTAGGGTTAGGGTAGGGTTAGGCTAGGGTTAGGGTTAGGGTTAGTGTTATGAATGTTTGGAAGTTAGGAATAGGGTTTATTTTTAGTAAGTAGATATTGTAGTTGTATGATTGCTTATAAAAATATTGTATGTTTTGTTGTTTAGGGATGGGAAGAACATGTGTTTATGTTCATCACGTGGACAAGGATGCCTTTTTAAAAGGCAATATTGATCCGGACCCGGATGAGCTTGACATGGTGTTCGATTTGTGTCCTAGCTATGGTGAATTGTTGGAACAAGTCCGAAAGGATTTGAATTGGATGGACCCTAGTGATGTAGTTGAGTTTGATGGTAGGCATAATGTGGGATTCGGAATGCACATTCATTGGAAGACCATGCGTGTCAACTCCGAGCAACGTTGGCTTGCATACAAGGATACGGTGGCCGAATCACTAGACAAGGCTCTAGAGTTATTTGCCATCAAAACAAATGTTCCTAACTTGCAGTTGGATTTGAACCGGGTTGCCTCTCCGGTTGTTGAAGCTATTCCTCCACCCATCAACAAAGAGGCCAACATTGAACCTCTTTCTTGTGTCCAACATGAACCATTGCTAGAGCCTAATGATGAGCACGATGATGATGAGAATGATGGTACTGTTCTTCATGACAACAATCTTGGTGATTTGGACAAATATAATTTGCAAGAGACAATGGACCATTCTATCCCGTACTCACGTGGCTATGCATCTGAGTCTGACGATGAGGGTCCCGATGAAGAAGTTGATGAGGAAGGGTTCACGGCAAAGGAGGCTGAAGCTTTCACGAAGGTATTAAAACGGGATCACCGGACACCATTGTTCGAGGATCTTAGCCTTGCGGATGAAGCCGTGGTTGACGAAGGCGAAGGCATATTGTTTGGAGTTAGGCCACCTTCTCATCGGGACAAACATGGGAAGAATATTATTTTGCTGGGGTCAAAGTTCCAAACATTCCTTGAACTGAAGATGTGGTTGGATGAATATTCTGTTACGCATTATAGGCCACACAAAGTTGTTCATTCAAACATGAAGCTGCGTTACACGGTTGCATGTGAGGATAGAGGGTGTCCTTGGATTGTCCGTGCAAGACCATGGAAAGGAGGGCCATGATGGAACATTGTCAGTTGTATGCCTCACATGTGTCGAGGCAAGAGGGTTGATGGTGCCCTTTCGTCGCAAAGCCATAGACAACTCACCTCCGAGTTCATCGCTTATAGGCTTTCCAACTCCATCTCCTCTCATCCTACAATGAGCATAAAAAGCGTACAAGACCTTGTGAAAGCCCTCTTTCACTACAAGGTGAAATATGGTAAGGCATGGAAAGCAAAGCAAGCCGCATTAAAGATGTTGTATGGTGATTGGGAGCAAGCATACAACCGCCTACCTAGGTTGTTGGGAGCTATTGCCGCCACTAACCCGGGCATGGTTCATGTGGTCGAGCCGTATGGGGAGAAAACAAGGATTCTCAATGGAAATAGGGTCCGCGTATTTGGCCGTGCATTTTGGGCATTTGAGCAATGTGTGAGGGCTTTTCAGCACTGTCGTCTTGTCATCTCCATCGATGGCACGTTTCTGACCGGACAATTCAAGGGCACTTTGTTGGTTGCAATAGCAAGTGATGCCAATAACCGGTTGATGCCTTTGGCTTTTGCTTTGGTTGAGGCAGAGAACAATGTTAATTGGGAATGGTTCTTGCATATTTTGAGAACCAAAGTATTACTGTTTGAGAGGGAAATATGTGTCATATCGGATCGCCATCAAGGCATACTTAAACGTGGTTGACATTGTCATTCCCGGCCATTCTCCTTTGCATCATCGATGGTGCATGAGGCATTTCTGTGCAAACTTCTACCGGGCATGTGGTAGCAAGGAGTTGGCGGATGATCTTCAAGATTGTTGTCAAGCATTTTCGGACAAACGATTTGCAAGATTGTACAACGCTTTGCTTGTAAACAAAAAACTTGATGCATGTGGGCTTGAGTTTCTCAACAGGCACATTCAACTTCGGCCCAAGTGGGCACGAGCTTATGACGAAGATGGCCGAAGATATGGTCAAATGGCAAGTAACATGGCAGAATGCTTCAACCGGATGCTGAAGGGTGTCTGTGCATTGCCGATGACGGCAATAGTTCAATACACATTCGACAAGTTGAGAGCATACTTTCTAAAGTACTCGCAAGAAATGGATGATCAGATTGCGGGAGAGAACAAGAAAAAGTACAAGTACCAGTTTCCACCAAAGGTTGACAAATGGATGCTATTTCAATCATGGAAGGTTGACTCCCAAACGGCTACATTGTACAACAACGAGGATTGGACATACCAAGTGAATGAGCCCGGAGGAACGACAAACGATGGCCAGCAACACGGAAGCATGGCGTTCAAGGTATCTTTATCGTTGTGTGATTGCTCTTGTGGGAGGCCAAGGTTGCTTCATCTCGTATGCTCGCATTTGTACACGACAACTCGCACTAGGAATGTGGACGTCAACCATCCATTAACCGTGAGGGAGTCCGAGTTCTCGATCATGACCACCAAGCATACATGGGCTCCTAGATTTGAACCATACTTTGACCAATCACAATGGCCGGAGTATCATGGAGTAAAACTATGGCCCGACCCGGAGTGGAAGGTTGTGAAACGGGGAAGACGAAAGACAAAGCGTTTTAGAGGAGACATGGATGGATGGGGCCATGGTGGTGGCAGAGAAATGGGGAACAACCAATTCCAAGAGCCTACTGAGAGATCACATTGTGGAGACTGCGGTGTAACAGGGCACAACACAAGAAGGTGTACGAAGCCAAACAAGAAGTCCAAAAACAATGATTCCAGGTCAATCCAACCAAGTCCTAGCCAACATGGTCATAGCCAACCAAGTTCAAGCCAACAAGGGACGGGTCAAGCAAGCACAACCCAACAAGTTCCTACTCAACATGTTCCTAGCCGACTTGGGCTTACTAGAGGACGTGGTGGTGGTGGTGCTAGAGGTAGGGGTGGTGCTAGAGGCACGGGTGGGATAGGTCGTGGTGGTGCTAGAGGCAGGGATGGGATAGGTGGTGGTGGTGCTAGAGGCAGGGGTGGGATAGGTGGTGGACTTACTAGGATTGGTATGTGTGGATACCTACGAGGACCATTTTCGTATGTCACATATTTGACTTATCTTTATCATCTTGTTTTTCATGCTCCTTTGTATGTTATTTTACTAACTCTGAGCTTTGATGCCTGTTTTGTAGGTATGGCGGCTTCTCAACCCAACAAGGCAAAAGCGGAGTGGGGGGAGGAGAAGGATGCAACCAGTGAGGAGCAACGGTTGATGGAGAGGGCTGCAAAGATGTTGAGAGAGGAGGATGCAGCCGAAGCGCGGAAGAAGAAGGAAGAGGAGTATAAGGCAAGAATGGAGGAGCAGTGGCAAATGGACCTTGAGCACCGGAGATATGAGGCTAGGATAAAGGAGAATGACAGGAAGACGATAGAGAAACGTAAAAAAGAATGGAAAGCTAACTTTAAGAAGATGATGGCAGAGGGCGCAGCAAAGAGAGAGCGGGAGCATCAACGCTTCACGGAGAGGGTGATGGAAGAGGCTTCAAAAATACGCAAAAGGGAAGAAGAAGAAGAAGAAGGGAAAGGGGCCTTGCTCGACCCAATAGAGCCGGATGCTTCTATTCTCATGCGCGCTTTCATCTTCGAACCCTATGTGTTGTTGAACCCTATGTGTTGTTGAACCTTGTTCGCTTGCGCGCTTTCTTACTATAAAACTCCACTATGTATGCACTTTTGGACGTATGTTCTTTAAGAACCCTATGTATGTTTGAACTCCACTATATTTGTGTTGTATGTTTTAACTCCAGTATTATTGTGTTGTATGTTTCAACTCCACTAACCCTGTGATGTATATTTGAACTCCTCCACCACTATGTGCTGCAGTTTTAAGCATGCCAGAATGTGTGGCGCCTAAGCCTCAGGCGTTGCACTGGTGTGGCGCCTAAGCCTCAGGCGCCACACATGTGAAACAGAGAGTAACAGAAAGTGCACACTTCAGACGCCAGTAGTTTTTCACATGTGTGGCGCCTAAGCATGTGAAAACCTACTGGCGTCTGAAGTGTGCACTTTCTGTTACTCTCTGTTTCACATGTGTGGCGCCTGAGACGTGTGGTGCCTTGGTCTTAGGCGCCACACAAGTGAAACAGAGGCTAACAGAGAACTTGGCTACTCTTTTTAACAAGGATTATTTGTAAAGTAAAAAAGGTTGGTTATGTATGAGATATGTGTGCTGGTTATGTATGAGATTCGTGTGTTGGTTATGTAAAGAAGGTCTAGGTGCCATGGGTATGTATGAGATTCATGTGTTGGTTATGTATGAGATTCGTGCTAGTAAAGAAGGTCTAGGTTGGATAACACAAATAGTACCAAGAACTTTAGATTACAAACAAAGTAAGATACAACGTGCTGATACAACTAGCTGAAATTAAGATACAACGTGCTGATACAACTTGCTGAAATTAAGATACAACTTGCTCATACAACTTGGTGAAATCTACTGAGTCCAACGTGGATATTTTCCTTTTCCATCACTGGCTTCTTCTGCTGCCTTGGCCACACGAGCCCTTTCTCTCTTTCTCTCCCTCTCAGCTTCACGGGCCTGTTCCCGCTGTCTGTAAACCTCCTCCAGCCGAAGTTTCTCTTCTTGGTTTTTCCTTATCATCTCATCAAGAAAAACCCTCTGCTCCACACAGCACTCTTCCCACTCTTTCTTCTACGCTGCTTTCTCCTCTGCTTCAGCCTTCTCGCGGCGCTCTTCCAAGTCCAAGCTAGCCCATGCACGGCGACCTCTTTCACGAATCTCGGTCACCGCCCAGTCCGGCGTTTCCGTGTCAATCCAACGATAGTACATGCAGAGAGGAGGAGGAGACTACCGGATGGATCATATTCAAGTAAACAATAATATCAAGTAAACAATAATCTGGATGACTTGAGCATACCGGAGGCCTGATGTATGCAGAAATAGATACGGGTGGATCATATTCATAATTGGCGCACATGGAAAACTTCATGCCCAAGCAATCTGAAAAATCCGTCACCTCCTTCACCTTGCAGAGATCACCGCACCAACATCGAACTACTTCCACCCCCCGAAGCAAACTCGCACTCTTCATTTTCTTAGGCCTGATGCTTTGATCCGAGCAAGGCAAACTCATATTGACTAAAGCGGTGGTAGTGTTCTCAAGTGAGGCTAGATGACGGAGGAAGGCAGTCCAATGCCTCCTTTTATAGACTCAGATGACCAGGAAGATGACGAGAAATGTTGGCGGGAAAATTCTGGCGGGAAAGGAGACGTGGAAAATTTGGCGGGAACGGAGGAGGGAAAGGTGGCGGGAAAGAAGACGTGGAAATATTGGCAGGAAAGAAGACGTGGAAAATTTGGCGGGAACGGAGGGGGGAAAGGTGGCGGGAAAGGGTGTGCTCAAAATTTGGCGGGAACGGAGGAGGGAAAGGTGGCGGGAAAGGGTGTGCTCAAAGGGTTAATACACTGTGTTGAGGGAAAGGTGGCAGTAGGTTTTCACATGTGTGGCGCCTAAGTCTTGGGCGTTGCACATGTGTGGCGCCTAAGCCTTGGGCGCCACACATGTGAAAACCTGCTGGAATCTGAATTTTGACAGAAATTCACAGCATATACTTTCACAGCATTTTGACAGCAATTGACAGCATATAAATCATCGTAAGAAAATGGTTCACAATTAATAGCATTAAACCCTCTTACAAGTGCAACACCCAGAATTCATAGCATTTTTGAAGCAAATGGTTCACAACACCCACGGTAAGCAAATGGTTCACAACACCCACGGTAAGCAAATGGTTCACAACACAAGTGCAACACCAACAAGTGCAAATGCTTCACAACTCCAAATGGCTCCGGTTCACATCTTGGAGCCTCGTCCCCTCTTAGAAGCTAGCTTCTTTCTTCTCGCAACTACAAATTGCTCCGGGTCATCCAACTCATCGTCATCCTCATCGTCCATGCTTCTCATCCTTGACAAACGAGAGCCCCCGGCGACCGGGTTCTTTCCTTTCGCATAATCATCCGGTGAGTACCGCCTAAATTCCTTCCTAGGCTTCAACATGTAAGCGGAGCGTTGGAAAGTCTTTAACGTCATTTCGTCCGCAACCTATGATGGGAAAACGATATCGTCATACATATGAGGGTTGAAAGTGCAAAATGTATGATGGCTATGTCATACCTCTAGAGTGTCAACATCATCCTCTAGAGTATTTCTTTGGGTATGAGCTACCGAGGTAATGTCACCATCGTCCATACGAGCTCCCGAAGAAGTTGAATCGTCTAGAGGATTTCTTTGGGATGAACCGGATCTCGAAGGTGAAACATATTCAGGGTCACGACAACCTAAAATGTTGGATATGCGCCGCAACTTCTTGCCCTGTTCCTGTTAGATTCAAATATAAATGACATATATAAGGTACCGTATGTTGCATTCGTCGGCAAAATATTAATAATGACACAACACCTTTATGAAAAGACAAAGTGCAGATTCTCCCTTTTTTCCTCCAGGTGTCTTGTCTAGAATAGCTTCGAACTCATCAGCTTGTTTCTTGACCTCTTTGCGCTATGATCACAAGACAATGACATGCAAGTGAATATGTGTACTAGCATTCATACTTAACATAGGTGAGCACACTTACCACAAAGTTCAGGACAGGGGCGAAGGAAGTTTGGTACCCTTCGCGAATTAGCTTGTTGTATTCGCCATGGGCAAGTGCATCGTACTCAGTGGGTTCTTCCAATATGTCCTCCTCGTAAGACGACGGACAAATCTCGACACGAGTACTCTCCTGAAACCATCTTACGTAGTTGTTGAATGCAAGCGGACAATGCTCACGGTGCTGGGTTCGTTGCGTACTCGAAGCTACCTGCACACTTTGCTTGAACATGATGACATAGTTCTTATGATGCTTATGCCAATCCTTGATCTTTCGCTGCCTCCTCCTATCCAACCTGCTTTTTACAAAACCCATCAGTAGCTCGCTCAACACTAAAAACAAAACCCATCAGTAGTTCTTTATTGTGCATGATTTTGTTACCTGTGAAGCTGTGTGTCGGTGTCCACCCACTCCGACGGGTGTGGCTGAAACAACCCAAATTGATGCATCACACGATGCGGGAGATGAAACTCAACCGCCCAATTGCATATAAGGGGACAATGCATTAGCCAAAGATGTTTTTCCTGCAGGCATATTGGATTGAGCTCGAACGTGTGTGCATCACCAAAGTTTGGCCCGGCACCATATGGCTGCCATTCCACCTACAACACAACATAAAAGGCACAATTCATTTTACTCACAACAAAAGCTGGAAGTCAACTCTGAAACCATCTTACCTGCTCGGCGGTAAGAGAATCCATCTCGTTGGTGTATTGCTTGTACAATAGATTCACTTCGCTTGCCACCTCTGATACCACATCCCACTTGTAAGCCCAGGTAGGAAGCCGTACAGGGTTGCCGTGGTCATCCCAGGTATTCCACTTTGAGGTTTTAGGGCGTCCAACAGGAAGGCGTTCCCAGCTCCATATCGAAAGTAGGAGCATACAACCACCAACTCCACCGTCCTTTGTGGACCTGCGACAAGCATCTTCCAACTACAAGTAACAACAAACATGCACCAGTTTAGCAGAAAAGTATAACAGAGAGTACCTACTATTAACAATTTATTAGCTGCCGATACAAGTAAGCCAGTGCGGCCGAGCCCCAACTGAACTTGTTGTCGAAAACAGTCAATGCCTTCAGCCACATCCATGGAGCATTCTTGCCAGTGCCGTCAGCGAAGATAGTCCTAGAGATGACATACCACATGTACACGCGAGCATGCGTCTGGATCACCTCGTCATTTGCGTCCCGAGGACAATGATGAAAGTTGGCAGCAATCTAAGTGAAAGGAGCGCCGGCCGGGACTCTATCTTTATCCCCTCCATCTTCTACCTCCAGCTCTGGAGGCGACATACCAATAAGGGCCTCCATTTGTTGTCGCCATCCCTCGAAATCAGTGCTCATACAAAGAGGCTTCCCCTCGATCGGAAGTGCGGTGATCATGGAAACATCTTGAAGAGTCACTGTCATCTCTCTGGTCCGGAGGCGAAAACTATGCGTCTCCGGCCTCCACCGATCAATAAGTGCAGTGACTGCCACAGCGTTCAGATTGGGCGTTGACCGACTCACAAGCTGAATGAATGGAAGGAGTCCTGTCATCTCGATGTATGGTGTGTACCGCTCATCGTACTGCATTACAGTCAATGCCCCGTGAGACCGGATCTTCAAGGGCATAAGCTCCTGCAAACAGATAGGAGTGAGTGATATCATTACATTTTCATCTTATTAAATACATGATTTTTTATCATATGATCTACTTACCATTTTCTTCTCCGACATCAAGCCACACCATCCTACAAACCACAAAAAAAATACTCATATTCAAAAAAATACTCATCTACTAATCCACTCATCTACATATTACTCATATCCTAACTACTCATATGAATCTACTCATATCCTAACTACTCATATCAATCTACTCATATCCTAACTACTCATACTAACTACTCATATGAATCTACTCATATCCTAACTACTCATATCAATCTACTCATATCCTAACTACTCATATAAATCTACTCATATCCTAACTACTCATACCCTAACTACTCATATCAATCTACTCATTTACTCATCTTCAAACAAAAACCAATTCCATTGGATAGAGGGATGGGAAACGGAAGAGATTACCTCATAGCCAACCTTGGGGGATCAATCCACGGAAGAAATCACTAGATCTAAAGGGGATGGGGGAGGGGATTCGGACTTGGAGTAGAGCCAGCCGCCGCCGGTTTGAATGGGGGAGGGGAATGAGGAGGGGGTGGGGAGGGGGTGGCCCGTGGCTGTATAAGTCAATGTGTGGCGCCTAAGCCTTCGGCGCCACACATTACAATGTGTGACGCCTGAGTCTTAGGCGTCACACTGCTTGGGGGTGGGCCCTCTCTGCCAGGTGGTCAGGGCGTGTGGCGCCGACAGCTTAGGCGTCACACAGTGTAGTGTGGCGTCTAGGTGTCGGACGCCACACAAAAGGGTGAGACGCGTGAAATCTTTCGCGTGAGGGTTCACTTCGTGAGTTATTTCCCCCGAGGGGTCATTTTTGTCAATTTTACCGATTGAGGGCACGATAGTCGCTGGCTCAGCACGACCGTTGCGGCGGTTGCTGCCAAAGCATTGGTGATGCGACCTTGACCACGACTAGTCCTAGGCAGCGGCGGTGGGCATTGAGGCATGCTACGGCCGCGGTAGCGACCTAGGTGGGGTCGTTGGCTAGCTGTTGCGGACAGAGATCAGGTGACATGCACGTTTGCATGTCATCATGTGTCTTGCGGCCTAAATTCAACTTTAAACATTGCGAAAAAATCTGAAAAAAAATATGCATGTTCACAACACATATTAAGATAACCACTAAAAAATTCAGATCAAAATTCAAAACATACATCGAGAAACAAAAAAGAGAAATCTGTCATGAATAGTACGCGAATGGTTCTACGTAGACTATTCACATATGAGTTTCTTTTTTCTGTTTCTCGATGTATGTTTCGAATTTTGATCTAAATTTTTTAGAGGTTATTTTAATATGTGCTGTGAACATGCATGATTTTTTTTAAAAAAATTGAAATATTTAAATTTAAATTTAGACCGTAAGGCATACGGTGACATGCAAACGTGCATGCATACCTGGGCACGGCAGGCTGAGCCCTTGACCCTTGACCAAGTGATGGGATGGTGAATTTTGGAGCAAGTTCAAACCGGTAGCAACAACGACCAGTTGAAGCTACTCCTGTGGGTCTTCTTCTTCGGCATCAATCCTGTGTATGCTTTCAAGCCGACAACAACCTAGGCCAATTCAAGTCATGAACTACTATTGGAGAAGACTGTTGATTTACGAGTGCATAAGAAGAGGAATGTGATATTGTTTGTTGTACTGATGTGTTTCATCACATTAGTTGTTTATGCTTTCATATCGCATATCTCCTATTTCTAAATAGGTATAACCCACTGTTTAATTTTGCTAGACATGTAAACATGACACACAAACAAGTCAGACATGTTAGCACAAGTTACACCGTATGTATTTATTTATTTATGCATGCAGCATTGCCACATCATCAATACATGCATATTAATTCTAAATTATTAGTTTCATCCAATTTTGCATTGAAACTGTATGTGTTGAGCGAGTCCACATACTTATGTAATGCAGCCTTCACATCCGACATTAGTTGGCTACAACACAAAAACAATAATTTTTATATGCTTCATATTTTTAAATTATTTTTTAAACATATATTGCATCATACTTGTTTTAGTTATCTTGTGGCAATTATTTATGCATTTATTTTATCATAGTTTTCACAGCAACGCGTGGGGCATCATCTAGTGTAAACAATGGAGCGCTAATTGTAGACAAGTCGATGAGAACTTGAATTGCTATGTAATGTGATAAGTCCATACTTGAATTGCTAATCTCTTGTGCATAACACAAGAGGTAAGTTCACGATGTACACAAACAATATACATTTTTAGCTACAACCAAATGATTCGACCCTTCCACCTAAGGCTTTGTTCGTTTAATCCCTGTTCCCGCTGGGATTGACGGGGTTTTGGCCTAATCCATGTGGTTTTGACCCCGGTCGGAGTAGGATCCCAACCTACCTTAGAGGCATCTTCGGTTAAACCCGGACGGGTTGATATCCCGTCTAATTCCACCCCAAACCGCAGGGATTCCATCGGGTTTTCATCCACGTCTCCCCACCCATGGGACAAAACCACTAGTCCGAGTCTTCTCGACTCGAAAGAAAAAGAAGGAGAGGAAGGGCGATACCGGCGGCGCCGGCGCCGGCGGGGAAGAACTGGGCGACGGCTAGGGGCTGGAGCGGGCGATCTATCTCCTTCACTGAAGACTGGATGTTGCGCCATCCTTCTACCTCTTTCCAAGTCAGAAGTCGATCTACGACCCTCTTCTTCCACCCCGGCGCGAGCTCGACGGCTAGGGGCTGGAGCGGGAGGTCTCTCTCCTTCACTGAAGACTGGCTATTGCACCATCCTTCTACCTCTCTCCAAGTCAGAAGTCGATCTACGACCCTCTTCTTCCACCCCGGTGTGAGCTCAACGGCCACAGCAGTGGAGCAGCCTACTCTGGTGTCCCTCCCCAAGGTTTTTACGCCGGTCAAATCTTCTCCCCACCCTTCGTCTCCTTCCTCTCCCCCACTTCTGATTTATGGGGCTTCCCATCCCCTTTTCCACCGGTGACAAGAGTCGTCTTGCCGGTGAGGCTCCACCTCTCCTCTCTACTTAATGCAGCTGCCCACTAGGGTCGGCGCATAGGCCGGGAAAAGAGGGCGATCGCCCCGGGCCCCAAGAAAAGGAGGGCCCCAAATATTAAATATAGTACTAAGCACTATAGTATTATCTAATAAGTCATACTCCAATTATCTGTTATGTTCAAAAAATTGTTGGGAACATGAAAAATAAAATTATAATTTTACCTGAGCATATCAAAATCGCATCATCAAACTAACAACCAGTCTGAAAGACTATAGTGAATATTATAGGTGACAATGAGCTTGGATAGATTCGAAGTACTTTGTATACATCAGATGGAACCAAATGTCTAGATGAGCATACCAAATAAATAGATTGTGGGTTAGCATAGTTGAATTGACGATATGTTGCCATTCATCAATGACTATTTTTATACCATGCATATGTTGAATTTATTATGGTATCTAACTTGAAGCGCATTTGCAAATGGTACAATTTATATGTTCTACAAATATGCACACCGAATAACACACTAGAAATCACTATTACAATACTAGTTGAACATTATTCTTTAGAAACCTCACATGATATTTAATGAAAATAAACTATACATGAACACATGCGCATTCATACAAATATGTAGGTGTGCATTATGCAATTTTTTTCAGTTGTCACAAAAATAGACATAAGATAACTTACGGAAAATTACTTAATTTAAATTTATACTAAGCAAAGTGACTGGCCATATACATTAATACTCACAATGAAGAACATCGGTTAACTATATCAACTTAATTACATGATTAACTTTAGTAACTAACATTAAAATTAGACTCCATAATATTGTAATAGGTTAAAGTTAAATAGTTATAAAAGTTTGGTATAAAATATTAATTTAATTTCACCCTGGACCCCAAATTAGTTTGGACCGTCCCTGTTACCCACTACCCTCCTTTGTACTTGCTCCACCTGTGATTTGGTGCAAATGGTGTATCTAGTCGAATCTAATCAAATCCGCTACATAGTCAAACCTTTTTTCATCACTAGCAGTGCACATATATGCTAGTAGTATTTATTTGTCCCTGAGATTCAGGGCCCGTTCGGAGTCCCTCGGCTTCGCTCCCGTAGCGGACAGAGTTGTAGTTACAATTTGTGGAGTGGCTGGACAGATGCTCCGTAGATTCTTAAATTTGAAGAAGCTGATGGATTACCGAAGGAGTCGTGAGTATACTATATTTGTTAGTACCTGTAGATAATCAATGAGATGCAGTTGTAGCTATATGGTTTTGTCAATGATATTCTTGGGAGGTGAACAAAATTGACCGTTACGCAATTGAGGTACAGATCAACTAGATAATATATATTTCTATAGTGGAGGTGAAGAGAAATTTAGGTAAAATGCTCTGAGATAAAGGCATCTTGAAGCCATGTAACTATGATAGTTCATTTTACTAATTTAGAGGCAGAAAGCCATGTAAGTTAGATGCAGATAGTTAGAACTCCTTTGCACTTTACTAATTTTCTATGTGAACTTTGAAGTGCAATAAAGAAACCAAGAAAGTTGCAAAGAACCTTAAACGACAGTCATTATGCACTCCCAAAGCTATTAGCTGCTTAACTGAACATTTTCAGACATGTGTTTCTTTCAACTTTTTGACGATGAATATTTGATTCTTGTATTTTATACTCATGTTATTTTCACTAATTGGAATTTCATGTGTTTTGGACCATACCTCTTTCAGGTACTAATACCAAGGAACAAGATCTATAATTCTGAACAAGTAAAGATTCTACCGATGCTATACCTTTTGTTCCTATTTGAGCTGGCTTATTTACCAAACTTTATCTATGTCTACGTACGAAGCAATAGAAAACAAGCTATCTTTTGTTCCTGCATGTGTTTGCTTCTAAATTCTCTCAAAGCAGAGGCTGAATGTTTAACTTGTGAGAAGAGTGTAAACTGAATGTTTAACTTGTCAGAAGATATAGAATATATATATTGAGATGTGTAGACATAAAATGTCTTTCTAACTAGAAAAAAAATATTGCCTCCATTAGAACGATAAATGTTTCATACTACTTTATGTTGCTTGACCTACTTGTATCTGCTACATTAGAACGATAACTAACTGTTTCATACTACTTTGGATGTCTAAATCTGCATTTTGCCTCCATTTTCTATAGGTTAGCTTCGCCGCCTCACAGCCACAGCAAGACCCCACTTTGGGAAGTATCGTGAAGACTAAGTTGTATTAATCTTGTGTTAATCTTCTCCTGTTCTTATTACTGTTAATTATTGTTGCATGGTCATTTGTTCTTACACCTTGTACTATTACTGTCATAGTGCAATCTTAGGAAGAATATTCTAAATGAAACTAGCTCATGAGTCTCAATCGTGACAGAGTTATTTGTTCCATTTATACAGCTAAATCTGCTATACTTTGATTCAGTCACGAATTAGTAGCGGTAGTGCGGTACTTGCTGTCAGATTACTTGCTTCAATCATTACTGGTGTTATCCAAGTGGTGCAAGTTATCTTCAGAGCAACATCTTGGATCCGTACGTGGTCGTTACTCAGTCATGTGGACTTCAGGGGACGTATGGATATTGGGTGCAACCGATGGGAGGTGGTCGCACGGGTTATCTTCAACCGATTTGGATGGCGTGCTAATAATAGGCTAGGTGTATAGGCATCATAGTCTACTTTTACGCACGCCGGATGTGGCAGTTTTTTTCTCAATTTCATTTTCGTTTTATTTCATACCTCGAGTTGTCGAGCGTGGAGCTATGTGGACATCACACGTTGTTTATTTTATCTTTAATAAGATGGCTGCATGCATCGATTGATGCAGAGGCCGGGGGCTCGTTTCGTCCTTATCAAAAAAAAAATCCAAGTGGTCCAGGTGTTATCCAAATGGGAGATCAAGAGAAGGGGATATTGAGATAAGGAAATATAAGTGTGCATGTAAATTAGAAAATATATACTAACATCATGCAAAAAAAATAGTGTGAGTAGAATATTATAGCTACCTGATGATATGTTAAGATGCAGGCTCATTAGGGTAATGCAGATTGGTGTTAAAACTTTTCAGTTTGCATGGTTTGTTAGATGTTGGAATGGTCATTAAGATGAAAGATCTAGTCTTATAGAATAGTAACAGAATAATGTATTTTCCATGTTTTGCAGGCTATCTTCGCTCTCATAATCATTACGTGGGTGAGCTTGGCTGCGACCGCCCCGACCTCACCGTCGACCTCCGGCATTACTCTGCTACCAACCTGACTGTTGTTGCAACAGAATTAAGCCTCTCTTTTTATTGTAACCGTGTGAACCTTTTACAGCTCTTGTGTAATCTAATAAGAGATGCTTGTGGTGGGAAACATATGCTTATACAATTTCTACGTCGACGTATTTTTTGATCTTTTGATGCTTATAATACATATGATGGATCAGTTTGTTGGATGACCATTTGATGCTATTGTTTGTTTATACTGTTCCTATACACTACTGCTATATAAAGTTTAGACTTTTGAGAATTACGATGTTGATGTTGTTGTATGCTTCTTTTGTGTTGTTAAGCTACTGCTGGGTAGCAGGGATTAACCGAATGCATATGTGGTCAACAGGGATTTCTGGGGAAAGGTTAGCATGGATGCGGTGACGGGAGGGGGTTCACCCAGTCCCTCGACGGATTGGACTCCCTAGAGGTTTAAACCCCCTAAAACCGAACAAAGCCTAAGCAAAACTCAAGGCTGCTTTGAACTTTGTACCATGCAAACCCATCCAAACAGCGTGGGCGACCAAATAACTTTTTTTTTGACATACATGGGGAGCATGGGGGCATCCAAACACCCCCTTATTGACCGATCATATTTATTCCTACCCTCACTAATCCCTTGAGTATCAACATTGGCATCCTTCCTCTCCAACATGATCCTGCCATCTTATATCTTATAATTATGCTACTCCCTCCGTCCCGGTGTATAATAAGTCATCTTAGGTTGTGCATCGCGATCAAGACGGAAAGGAAAACGAGAGAAATTAATGTTAATTTGCTAATTAATACCATTGCATCCAATGAATTGACCACTGCATGATGTGCTAGTTAGTCTCAAGTCATTAGGCTGGTCATAGTGGGGAGTATCATATAGTAGTATCATGCATATGATACTATTGTATGATACTACCTTCATAGTGCATAGTATCATAAAGTAGTATCATAGATGACCTTATTTATTAACATGTATGACACATAGTAGCATAGCATTTAACATGTTACGATATCTACCTATCTTTCCCTAATAATAAAGGAGATATTGCTTTTGCCGTACGTCATAATATATACCCCTGAAGTTGCGAATAATTACCCATCATGCCACCCGTAAGTGAGAAAAACGGTTCGTTTGTTCACACCGGCTGTTTGGGTTGGTTATGAGCACTCAACCCTAAATACTATCATGACTACAAAGGTGTCCTGGTGGTTTGACTGGTGCGCCTCTAGCCAGGCAGCCAGGCAGCCTGGGTTTGAATCCCATCCATGCTTTTTTATTTTGCCCTCTTTTCTCTTCGATTTTTTGATGGGGTGTAGGAGCAGATTCAAAATGTTTTAGCTTTTTTATTTCTACCCTCTTTTCTCTTCGATTTTTGATGGGTGTAGGAGCAGATTCAAAATATTTTAGCTTTTTTATTTTTGCCCTCTTTTCTCTTTGATTTTTTGTGGGTGTAGGAGCATATTCAAAATGTTTTTCGAAATATTCATATCATTTAAACCAGGAGTTCAAATCTAACATATTTTTATAATTATGTTTTGGTTGCAACCTAAATTAATATTTTAATACCTTCTTTATATGTGGTATTCTGAAAATGTCTATTGTTTATGTTTCATACTCATTTAAATGTCGTAAATATGATTATTTGATGCTCTCGCAATAGCAATTATTGGCATTATATGGGATGTTCATTCCTATCGGATACTATACCTTCTTTATATGTTATATATGAAATTTGATTAAAAAATGTGTAGAATTTAAATAGGATGTTATTTTTAACTGTTGAATACTTCTTAAATATTATTTTTTGTGCAAACTTAATCTGTAGTGCACGGTCCTTTTTTTCTCTATTTCCGACGATGATACGAATTGCAATAAACATTCATTAAATTAAACCAAATTGAGAGAGAAGAAAACATCGTTAACCACACATGCACACCTTTGGAAAACCTCGTGGGGAGAAACAATATATTTCTCATCTTATTCCGAGTGACTGTACATTCAAACGCGTTTTCGTTGTGTGAACACTAAGGCCATCGTCGGTAACACAAATGTGATGCCATGTGAAAATATATTACGTTCAGAGCGTGTGTTATTTTCTCTTTCGTTGCAACGCACGAGCTCTTTTGCTAGTGTTACTCTAATCATCTTTCTCTTCTTTAATTGTTTGCCACATCAGCATGTTTGCTATTTCTAAGTATATGATACTACCTTAGTTACTCCCACTATGGCCAGCCTTAAAAATATACACGTTCCACGTTTTTTATTGGTTGATTCCTTTATTCATGTCAAAAAACAAGAAAGGAGGTAACAGTTAATGCACCGCGTCTAAGCTTTTTTTTAGATTATTTAGTTTTTGTAAGATGACTTATACACCGAGACGGATGAAGTATCTAAGTTTGCTCCATAAATTTAGTTCATAGTTCTTTTTAGATGAATTTACTCCATAGTTTAGCCGCATATGCTATATCTCGCCCATGCACCAAAATATGGTCGTAGCCCACTAAGAAGGTTCGGGTGGTTTTAGACACGATATGTGTTTGGGGAGCTCCTGCCGTTTTCATTGGGTCGCACGAGCCTTGCTTTGCTCGGGTTTTTTCCTAATATTTTGTATTTCCTTTCTCCTTTCTTTTTATTGGTTTCTTTTCCCCTTTTCTTTCTATTTTTCTTTTTTATATTTCAATTTTGTGTTTCCATTTTTTCATTTCTTTTTTCAATATATATAGATATAAAGTTTTTATATGAATACACTATCATTTTTGTGTGAAAAAACATCCAATCTATTCATCTTCAAACATGGTAATACAACGAACAATAGAAATAATAAGAATTACATTCAGATTTATAGATCACCTAGCGACGACTGCAAGCACTGAAGCGACCCGAAGGCGCGTCGCCGTCATCATCCCTTCTTACTGAAGCCGAGCAAAACTTGTTGTAGTAGACAGTTGAAAAGTCGTCATGCTAAAGCCTCATAGGACCAGCGCATCAGAACAGCAACCGCCATCGCTGAAGAGTAACGTTGATCGAAAGGAACCAACCTGAAGACACACGAACGTAGACGAACGACGAATAGGTTCGAGCAAATCCACCAAAGACAGATCCGTCGAAGACACACCTCCACATGCCCATCGACGATGCTAGATGCATCACCAGAATGGGGGCTAGGAGGGGAGAACCTTATTTCATCTCCAAAGAATCGTCTTCATCTCGTCTTCTTGAGCAGGACACAAACTCTAACAAAACTTGAAATAACAACTAAAATGGAGCCCTCCCACTGGCAAGAGCCGGCATCCACCGCGCCTCCATGGCCCTAAGGCCACCGGAGATGAGGCGGACCAACGCCGGAGCCGGTGGGAGGCAGAGAAACCCTAATTTTCTTAGGGGACGCGGCGGCTGCGTGAGAGACTAGGACGTACCGGCACAATTTAATGCTTTGTGGTAGAGTATGAATACACTATCATTTCATGTAAAACATGTGAAAACTTTCTAAAAATACAATAATATTTATAGAAAAAGAAAATATTTCAAAGAAAGATTCATCATGTATTAGAAATGATCTTGAGTACTAAAAAAATGTACAAAGCATTTAAAAAGGTTCATCGTGTATTAAGAAGTTTTTTTTTGTGTACTATGAAAAGGTTCATTGTGTTTAAAAAAAGGTCTCTGGTAAATTAAAACCATGTTCATGACATATTAAAAAAGTGTATTGCATATTAAGACATGAACATTGGAAAATGTTTGTTGTGTATTAAAAAAGGATTGCCATGTTTTAAAATATATTTCATTGTATTAAATAAACAGTTCCTTATCAATTCAAAAAAAATGTATGATGTGTCTTAAAGAATTGTCCATTGAGTTTTCCAAAATGCTTCATCATGTATTAAGAGCAACTCTAGCAGACCCCGCATCCGCCCCCGACCCGCAAAATAACCGCCAAAATGTGGGTCGGGGCGGAAAAGCCTGCCCGATCAGACCCCGCATCCCGCCCCGGCCCGCAAAAAAATTTAGGGGGTGCGGCAAATTCCCGACCCCAACCTGGGAAAACGCGGGTTTCTCCCTTGCGGCTGCGGTGCCCTGCATCATAGAGAAGCAGTTGGCGGGAGAGACATTTCAACCCACGCTATTTTCCCCCTCCTTCCGTCGCCGCCCCGCCCTTGCTTCCGCCCGCCCGCCGCCGGCGATTCCGGCCTTATCTGCACGCGAGCCGCTGCACCGCCCCTCAGGATCCGGTGAGAAGAGAAGAGCCACCCCGCCGCCGCCGGGGATCGACCACCGCCTCGTCACCGCCCGGGATCACCCGCCGCCGGTTAGTACCTTTTTTCTGGTTTTTGCAAGCTGAGCGAGAAGATGGAGTTGACCCCGTGCGAGAAGTTCCTACTATCCGATTCGTCCGATTTGGACGACTCGGATGTTGAGACCATGCTTGCGACCTTTCGTCAGCAAACATTAGTCATGGCGCTTGCCGTGAAGGAGCATGAAGACGAGAACCGGAAGAGGAGGCGAGGATCGACTGTCGGGCGTTTGTGCATTCCTCGAAATCGCCATCTTGGGAACGAGATGTTGATGCAAGACTATTTCGCGGAGAATCCTACATATCCTCCGCACCTCTTCAGGAGAAGGTACCGAATGTGCCGATCCCTCTTTGTGAAAATTGTTCAAGCTTGCGAGGAAAATTGTCGGTATTTTACTCAAAGAAGGAATGTCGCGGGCTTAAAGGGATTTAGTGCATACCAAAAAATCTTCGCAGCTATGCGGGTGATTGTATATGGCGTTCCAGCTGACTATGCCGATGAGTATCTTCGCATTGGTGAAGATACCATAATTGAGTTTGTGCGTAGATTTGCGAAAGTGATCATCCGTGTCTTCGGTCCTGAGTATCTTCGGGCATCCAATGAAGATGACACGAAGAAATTGATGGCATCTAATGAGAGGAGAGGTTGTCCTGTCATGCTAGAGCATTGATTGTATGCATTGGAATTGGAAAAATTGCCCCAAGGCTTGGCAAGGAATGTATTGTGGCAAGTCTCGTGATGCAACAATTGTGCTAGAGGCCGTAGCATCCGAGGATTTATGGATTTGACATTGCTTTTTTGGTATGACGGGCATTCTCAATGATATCAATGTGTTGCAACGGTCTCATTTGTTTGCTAGGCTTGCTAGTGGTGATGCTCCTACTTGCAACTACACTATCAATGGGCATGAATACACAAAGGGGTATTATCTTGCAGATGGTATATACCCTCCTTGGTGCACATTTGTCAAGAGCATCAAAGAACCCAAAACCAAAAAACAATGTGAATTTGCAAAGGTGCAAGAGGCAGCCCGCAAAGACATTGAAAGAGCATTCGGTGTTTTGCAATCTAGGTTTGCAATTGTCCGTGGTCCTGCTCGTTTTTGGGATAAGAAAACCTTGAAGAACATCATGACATGTTGTGTTATCCTGCACAATATGATTCTTGAAGATGAGAGAGGATTGAACTTAGAATTCTTTTACGACAATGTGGGTAACCGTGTCAAACCAGCTAGAGACCCAAACCGCATTAGAGCTTTTCTTCAAACATACAAGGAGATTGAAAATGCAGACACCCACTTTCAACTTCAGAAAGATCTCATTGAACACCATTGGCAAAGGGCTGCACAATGACTTATTTTTGTATTCATTTGTATTTGTATTCATGACAAGTTTTGAATAATTATTTGTAATGCGGATGATTATTGTATTATCTTTGATTCGAATAATTCAGTTTGTTTTCGATTGTTGAATTATGTTGTATTTGATATTTGCGAGCTGATGATATGCGAGAAGCAGCGGCGCAAAGAGCAGACCCCGCAAACCCGACCCGTAAAAAAGTATATACCGCGAATATACTTTTTTACGGATCCGTTTGGGGGGGTCTGCATCTGTGCCAGCCTGGGCAAGCCCGCAAAAGTTGTTTTACGCCAAACGCGTTTTGCGGGCCGACGGGATGCGGGGTATGCTAGAGTTGCTCTAAGAAGATATATCCACCAAGCATTAAATAATTGTCCATCGTGTATTTAGAAAATATTCATCACGTGCTTAAAATCAATTCATACAGTTATTAAAATTATTTATCATGTATTCTCTCCGGAAAAAAAATAAGAGCATTTAGATGACCACTTTAATGATCTAAATTATATTTCTTTACGAAGGAAGTATTTCATAAGTGTTTATGTAATAAAAAGAAGTGTTTTAAAAAATGTCATGTAAACCTAAAAAGGTGTTTATGTACCTTTAATGAATGTTCATGTTTTTATAAATATTTGCACTTTAAAAAAAGGGTTCACGTATTTTTTAAAGAAAAAAAGGAAAAAACGCAAGTAAGAAGAAAAATGAAAACATAACAATAAAAAATACTACTGTAAATCACAAAAATAAAAAAACAAACGTAAAATAGAAAATAAGAAATAAAAGGAATTGAAAAGCCATGTCCGATGCGGAAAGTGTTGTTTATGCCATGACAAATTTTGTGGTACAGGTACAACTAGCTGTTAGACCAATCGTAAACACGTATCATGGTCAGATGTGCCCAGGTTGTGAAAATCCGGACTAGCCTTGAAACGACTGGCAGTCTCATGTCATGCCACCAACCAGTGTCCTCTAGAGACAAACCGCAGTCCAAAGCTTCAAGGTTGAACCTTGAGAAGCCATGCACCACCTCCCTGGTACTGGTACACTGGTAGTCCCCTTTAGAGGTATCATGGAAAACTGTTCCCCAAGATGGCAGCTCCATCAGAGCATGAAGCTACCTCAGCCATCATCTTTGACGCTCGTCTTTCGAGCACCTTTCCCAGCCGCTTTCCGCCCCGTCTGCGCCTGAACCGTGTACTGCTTCCGCAGCACCTGGAGCCTCTCGAGAAGTTCTTGGAACGAAGGGCGGTGCTGCGGTTCACTGCACAGAGGGGATAATTGATTTAGTGGGATCGGGAATCAGCTGTTTGGTACTCCTTCACTAGACTGCAAAATGGTAGTATATATACCTTCCCCAACAGCTCTCAATCATCGATGCCCACTGAGGATCCACGTCGCTTGGTATTTCTAGTCTGTGATCCATGAAACCCACGGCTCCGATAACCTGCAACATAGGGGGGCATCGTTAGGGATCAGGCATTAATGGCAATGTGTGTGCTATTACGTTAAAAAGAAGAAGCAAAAAAGAAACTAGGCCTTCTTAAACTGCAATGATGGTGATTACACTTGGAGAAGATTCACCATTCACCAGTAAGCTAGTACTCCTGGAGTATAAGTCTTTTTAGATGTTTCACTAGAAGACTACATACGGATGTATATAAACACACTTTAGAGTGTAGATTCACTCGTTTTGCTATGTATGTAGTCTCCTAGTTAAATCCCTAAAAAGACTTATATTTAGGAATGGAGGGAGTACTTTCCAAGAATCTTTTTTTGGCTCTAAGAAACCACAAAAATGGAGTGTATGTAGGCACTTCTCTAAGGGTAAATGGGGGGAGGGGATGACAATCTTAGGCCTTGGTGGAGTAGACGACTTTTAAGGACCTTTTACTTGGCAATTCTTCAACAGAAAAGTCATGTCCGTGTACCTGCATTGTATTGAGAGTATCCCAAGGGATCTTCTGAGTAGCAAGCTCCCACAGGACCACTCCATAGCTGAATACATCTGACCTATACTTATAAAAAGGAAGAAATCAGTAAACATCCATAGGTAACAAGAACATCTGTTGTTCAAGAATCTCCACACTGAGCTTACTTTTCATTTGAAGGTTCACTCCGTAACACCTCCGGAGCCATCCACTGCGGCTGGATGTGGAAACCAAGTTATCAGGCACTTAGATTAAAGTTTATAACAATCTTGTCAGCAAAAGGTTAAGTTTGCTTGTACTTACTGTTCCCTTTCCAGTTTTTGTTGACAGAAATGTATCGAGTTTCAGACGTGAAAGACCAAAGTCTGCAACCTAATAGAACCAAGTGAGAAGAGACAACATAAAGCATGGAAAATAAAGTTTCATAATTACCTTTACAGTCCAATTCTTATCAACCAACAGGTTTGGCGATTTCAAATCACGGTGCACAACAGTTGGGATGGAACTGTGAAGATAATTCATGCCCCTTGCCTGCAACAATATTAAATTATTCTTCTAAGAATTCACATGGAAAAATATGTACTCGGCAAAGAAAATATCAAGTAACTCCTATCTCCATAGGTTAAGAGCCCACAGCATGAACACGCATGAGTTTTGGAGGGTTTAGGTAACAAACGTTGGCATGTTGTACATCATAATCACATGAATCATGATTGAATTTTGGTGATACAATCTTCAGTTATGATCGTAGAAACATAATGTGTGATATAGCACAAGATATAGTACATGATATCACCTATTTTCTTGTTTCATTCTTCCATACACTGAAGCTACAGATATGGCTTACATGCAGTTCAACTTCGCTTTTAGGCTGTTGCAAAAGGTAAAGTCTGTATCTATTCAAAACAATACTTGACATCTTCAATGAAGAATGTTTATCAGGTCATGCTCATTTCTCAAAAGTTCCATGTAGTTTATTTGGCTTGAAAAATTCTGAATCCTTAACCAGCTGTTAAAAGAAAATGCACTCACAATGTCAATAGCCATGTTAACTCTCCGTCTTGGATCCAGCTTGCCAATGTTACTTTGAAGCAACCGAAACAAACTCCCGCTGCATTATGGGACTCGGTCAAGTGTTATACAGAACAAGTAAAACAACTCTACCTAGTACAAAATCAATGCATGGTGTGTCATAGGTGTTTTTAGTATCAAATGAAAAGAACCAGGGACATTAGCACTCCCAATTTATTCAATAAGAGGCAAGTATACAACATGGTTGGTTGCTTACAGAACCAGGTTGAGCCATCCATCAATCATTTGAAGTGTTTTTACTAGTACAGATATGAAAAACATGTAGGAAGATATAGAGCATACCGTGGCAGAAATTCAGTAACAATACAAAGTCGTTCCTGCGAAGCAACTGCACCCATGAAAAGTATTATATTGGGATGTCGTAGCTTCTTCATCAATGATACCTACACATTTGAAGGATACAAATATGGTCATGGCCACAAACTATGGAAAAGGGATCACAGAACATGATTTAGAAAGTTATCAATGTAGTGCTCATTGACCCACAAAATCCAACAGAAGTGAAGATTAATTTGTCAATGCCATATCTTTTTTTCATAATTATCCACATAGTCAAATTAACACAGAATAGTGAACATGGTAATTATTTCTACAATGGAGTATCTGTCTCAATAATACAGTAGATATCGTGTGGTTTCATTGCCATTATACCCAAATTCATGAGCAACTAAAGATCAACAGAAATTGTATGTAGATATAGATGTCCACCTCTTGTCTGAAGGTATTTATCATTTCTTCTGAATATTCCTGCTTGGAGAATACTTTAGCTGCCACGTCCTACAGGAACATTGATAGATACTGAGGGTTTATTGTTAAAATGTAAAGCTCCATTCATAATCATGCGACAAAAATGACATACCGAGCCATACCACAAAGCATGATACACTGTTCCGCAACAACCTGTATGCACCAAATATGAAAATAACAAAAATGAGTACATTTGTTATAAAAGAAGACAATAACAGATTGCATTGGCCCAGACTACGTCGTCGAGTACTTTCCGACGACACGGTACGACCGACGATGAAAGACGATGACAAAACAAAGCAACTTGCGAACTCGACGAAGTGCTTTAAGTCGAGACGCACCGTACGAAGCCGATGCACCGCAGTGCAAAGCAGCTCGCTGATCTCCCAGGCTAAACACGTACGTACGCAGCAGCCTTTGGGCTGGATACTCAAACACACGCACACATAGAAGACTTCGGCTATCAGCCACACGTACGTATCGTACGTGATGATTTTTTCTTTATTGCTTCTCACGGTCGTTCTTACAAGGGGCTATACAAACATATATATAGTAACAGGATAGATTAGCTAACCTACTCAGTTACTACTCCTAATCCTACTTGGTGATCAGTATGAAACCTACACGGACACATATACATGTCGTGTTTAGTTCCAACAATCACCCCCCCAAACACGACGTCGTCACGTCACAGCTCCGACGTCGATCCTTCTTCGTATCTTCAGGATCTTCTCTCGATCCAAAGCTTTATTCAGCATGTCCTCCAGTTGATCATCGGTGCGATCGTAGTTGACATTCGTCTTCTCTTCTTCCACGCAGTTCTTCATGTAGAGATACATCGTATCAATGTGCTTGCTCCTGTCATACCGCACTGGATCCTCGCGTAAAATAAATATAGACTCGTTGTCAACATTGAGCACCACTCGTTTCGGATCTCGATCCATGAGATCACCGTGTAGCCTTCCTAGCCACACACCTTGACACTCTGCTTCACTTGAAGTCGATGTCAACACTTTCTTTTTTCATCTTAGCCAGCTTACTATGCTTCCATCAAGGAAATATGCCATGTCCGAGGTACTCTTACGGTCGTCAACAATTCCTTCCTTGTCACTACCACTGTAGCCGAGTAGTCTCACCATCTTCTTCTTGCTCATCTCAAGACGAGGTTTCATTGAAGCGTCAATTGGATTGCAATCTTCCATGCCACAACTTTCAAGTACCTTCCTTGTGTATGCCTTCTGGCATAGTGTGATCCCTTCCGGCTTTTGATGCACCTCTGGCCCGAGGTAGCAACTCAAAAGACCTAGATCATCCATCTTGAAAAACTCCTTCATTTGTAGCTTGAACTTTGCAATCACCTCTTCATCTGCTCCAGTTATCAATAGATCGTCGTCGTAGATGCCAACTAGTAGACGAACACTTCCTTGACCTCTCTTGTACATTGCATGCTCTAGTGAGGCTTTCTCAAATCCAAGAGAAATCATAGTCTGGTCAAGTTTGATGTTCCACGCCCGAAGGTCTTGCCGTCGCCCATACAAGACTTTGTGTGGCTTCCATAACTTGTGCTCTTCTCCCTCTTCGATGAAGCTCAGTCGCTGATTCACGTACACATCTCCTTCCATCTCACCGTGCAAGAACGTGGATTTTACATCCATGTGATGTATCTTCCATGATTCTTGAGCCGCGAGAGCGATGAGTAATCTCACCGATTTCATCCGTGCAATGGGAACGGACACTTCTTTGAAGCCCACACCTTCATCTTGCATGTCCTCTTTGACCACTAGCTTCGCCTTGTGCTTCATACAATTTCCTTCAGCTTCTTTCTTGATCGTAAATTCCCACTTGAGCTCCATGGTTTTTTCATTGTTGGGAAGATCCACAAGCTCCCATGCATTGTTGTCGTGGATCGAGCCCAACTCTTCTTTCATAGCATGACGCCAACACTCCTTCGTATTTGCGTCTTCAAAATCTGCCGGTTTCTCGGCAATTGCTAGACATTGTCGCCCACTCCCTTTCACTTTTACCGGATCAATTAACACCGGTTGTAGCTGTACGGGTGTAGGTGATGCTGTCCTTTCCTCCATTACAGTCAGAGGCGACAGAAAAATTTCTGCTACGCACGTTTCATTTGGCGATGTAAAAATTCCAACCCGAGTTGAGCTTCCTGACTTTTCACCTGAACTAGGCACCAATGCAGATTGGCCTCCTTCACCCTCTCGGCCACGCTCGACAACCTTCACGCCTGAGTTGCAGCCTAGTGGAACTTCTCTTGATGAGCGAAGCCCATCCGTTCCACCACTTAAAGATCCTCCACGTAGGCCACCAGCAGCTCCATCCCGAACAGGGTAGCTGCTGCTATTCTTCGGCCTTTCTGGTCCATCTCCTTCATGCGTCCCAAACGTAGCACAAGGGCCACGGTTGCCACTACAAGCCGTTGCGCTCATGTCTGCTTTTGCATCAGCGTCAACAGAAATACCATTTGTGTCTGTAACATCGACACAAATTTCAGAATTACCTCTCGCATCAGTAGCTTCGACACGAGTTTTGGAATCACCCCTCATGTTTGTAGCAAGGTCGCTTCTCCACGGCCGAGCAGACGCAATGAGCGCTTCCTTCGCTCCAGCAAAGTTGGCACTTACACCCATAACATTGATGTAAGCTTCGGAATCACCTCCCGCATCCGTAGCATAGATACGGGTTTCCGAACCATAATCTTGAGAGCAAACTCTTCCTTCACGCAGTGCGGCAATTTCTTTAGCCGACACTTGAAAAACTGGATCATCCTCGTCCACGAGGTCACACATCAACATCATGTCACCTTCATCTTCTTGTTGGGCCATGAGCGTCTTCTTCTTCGGGAGATTCTTGCACTCCGACTTGAAGTGCCCCATGATGCCACAGTTGTGACACTTGATTTTGCGCTTGTCGAACTTCTTCTTCTTCTTCGGAGCGCCATCGTTGGCGTCCTTTTGATTTTGTTCGTTTGGCACATGATCTTGGCGAGCGTAACTGCTAGAGTCCTCACCTTCTCTCCTTGAGTCCAGCGCCTGCCACTGAGCCCGCGTGAGCATGACATGCTCATCGTTCATCCCGTCCCCGAGACTGTACCGCATACGCTTGTCGTGAGCCTCGTAGCGTCCGACGAGATCATCCATGGAGAGGGTCGCGAGATCGACGCACCGCTCGATCGCCGTGACAATTTGCAGGTACCGGGGAGGAGCCGCGGGCAAGAACCGACAGACTACCGAGGCCTCCGTTAGGTTTTCTCCAAGTGCACGGATCCGATTGACGAGAGTAGCAACCCGCGAAGCGAACGCGTCCACGGACACATTGTCGTCCATGACCAAAGTCTCATAGTTCCTTAAGAGAGTTTGGAGATTGGCTTGCTTGACGCCGGTGTGTCCCTCAAACATGAGCTTCAAGGTATCCCACACCTCCTTCGCCATTTCTTTGGCGATCACGTGTTGAAGGACATCCATCGGCATTACCGAATAAATCACCGACGCCGCCTGCCGATCCTTCCGATGCTCAGCACCCTCCTTGAAAGCGTCGCCTCCTGGATCGACTGCATCCCACAACACGTTGGCGCGGAGACCACACTCCATCAGGGCCTTCCAGACCCCGAAGTTCTCACGATCAAATCGTGGGTACGACGACCTCACCGGAGCAGCAAATACATTAGCCGCACCGGTGTACTCTGCCAGCTGCTTGTCCTTCTCGTCGTCCGACATGATCTCCCGTTACTAGAAGATCAACCTTGCTCTAGATACCAATTGTTGGCCCAGACTACGTCGTCGAGTACTTTCCGATGACACGGTACGACCGACGATGAAAGACGATGACAAAACAAAGCAACTTGCGAACTCGACGAAGTGCTTTAAGTCGAGACGCACCATACGAAGCCGATGCACCGCAGTGCAAAGCAGCTCGCTAATCTCCCAGGCTAAACACGTACGTACGCAGCAGCCCTTGGGCTGGATACTCAAACACACGCACACATAGAAGACTTCGCCTGATTACCACACGTACGTATCGTACGTGATGATTTTTTCTTTATTGCTTCTCACGGTCGTTCTTACAAGGGGCTATACAAACATATATATAGTAGCAGGATAGATTAGCTAACCTACTCGGTTACTACTCCTAATCCTACTTGGTGATCAGTATGAAACCTACACGGACACATATACATGTCGTGTTTAGTTCCAACATACAGCAGTCTAAGAATCGGGATATTAGTGCTAGTTTGATTATCTACATGGACTTTCAGCAGTGAACAAGTACATGCATAACCTTACGAGTAAACAGTGCCATCACTGTTGTGGACATGCAACACTTGCAACTTAGAATCTCAGAATATACATCCACACCACCAGGACTATAGTAAAAACATGAAATTAACTGAACTATTATGACTCCTGAACATTAGAAGAAACAGAACCAATTTGGACTGTGCCAAAGATAAGAGGAGAATACATAAGATTTTATTAAGAAGCATGAAGAGCGAGGAATTTTACTGAAAAGAACTGATTTTTACTATGCTTGGAAGCTATTAAGATGCATGCATAGTGAGGAATTACTGACAAAGAACAAACAGCCTAAGTAGTTCTTTACGATTACAAGCTATGGCTATGGCTACTCCTAATTTTTTTGGAATGCATGTTAACAAGAGATCTGAATGCTTACAGATGGAGTAATTGCAAAGGGAGAAGTAATACCTTGACCTACTTGTTCTCCAATTACTAGGTCTTCCCAGAGAATCTCATAATCTAGGCAGTCTGCTTCATAATCTACTCTCTCGGTACCGCTGCTATCAGTACTCCCAGTGCTGCTCATGCTACTCGTGCTGTTCTTGTTGAAATCCCACCAGGAACCTGAGACCTCATATTTCGTAGCCCAAGTGTCTTCGCTGTTTTGGCAGTCTGGAACTATGATAGGTTCTAGAACTGGAACTCTCTGATGACTCTGGTCATTCTCCTGCTTATCCTGCAACTGTGTTGAGTTCAAGTTATTCTTTACAGAACTCCCGTCATTTTCATGCCCTTTCCAAGGCCATGATATGCCCTTCTTTGCCAATAATGCCTCAGCCTTCGAACAAAAAATCTTGTAGGACCCTACTTTTCCTTCTCCTGGATCATCACTACTTGTTTTGTTCGACTTGCCAAGGGATTTCTCTTGGGCCACAAAGGCACCAAGCATTACATCCCCACTTGGGGTGTTTTCTTCACTTGATGCCATCTGGGCCTGGAGGTCAAGTTCAGAATACTGGGCCTCACAGCCACCACCATACTTTTTGTCGTTATTCTGACATGTCCTTATCCGAGAACGAACTCTACTTGTAACGCTGGTAGCCTGCATTGTAATTCCAACAAGAAGAAACCAGTACACTAAGAAATAAATGAAGAATAAGTACCAGAAAGAGTAAGTTTCAATTGAAAATTTGAAATTAAACAGCAAGATCATTTCTTCTGTTGTTCAGCAGTGCAACTTACCAAAGTTACTATCTTGGAGGTGATTGCAGATTGAGGAGGTCGCTGGGAGTGAAGAGAAGCGTTGTTTATTGAACCACTTTTAGGACGGTTGTTAGCATGAAACTGGGGCTTTGCTGTGCTTGGATAGGATTCCGCCGAGTCCGAGGGACTAAATATCTCCTCTAATGTACGCACATCGAGCGAGAGACAGATGAGGCCCACCAAGCTACCATCGTCATCGTACAGAGGGGTGTTGTGGACAGAAATGAAAAACCTCTCTCCTGACTTGTTCATCACAGGAAACCTCCCTCTCCAACACTTGCCATTAAATATATTTTGGATGACCATTTGTGCTGAATCGAAGTCGGTAGGATGAACAATTAATTCAACGGCATTCCGACCAACCGCCTCTGATGTAGAATAACCATACATGTGCTCAGCATACCGGTTCCTACATCACAGAGCAAAAACAAAGAGTTTGGTAAGACATGTGTTCAGAGAACCGAGCGGAGTCAATTGTGTGCAGAAATGCCTATCGCATAAAGAACCTGCTATGCCTCTTTAGCCAACTTGACCGGTCGAGAGAATGGGATCTACACTAACTACATGCATCAAGATATGGAGTACTTTGTATTTCAATAATAAAAATAAAATAAATGTGTCACCTTGCAGCAGTTTTTGCAAAAAAAAAAATTGTAAAAAGACTTATGAATGGCACTAGTCAGCATTTCATCAAACACTTGGTGAACAATGAGCAGACACGACCGAACCAATGCAATCAAGTAGTGCAATCAAGGGACCTCACCAGTACAGGAGCTTCCCGTCGGGGGCGATGATGTGCACGGCCTGCCCCAGCGACTGCAGTATCCAGTGGCAGTGCCTGTCGGGCAGCCTGCTGCGGGCCGCGACGCGCCGCGACGACGACGAGGGCCGCTGCTGCTGCGGCAGCGCGCGGACGGCGCGGCGCCGGGCCGCGGCGCGGCGGTCCGGCATGAGCCGGCCCACCTCCCGCTTGAGCTCCGCCTGCCCTTCCTCCAGCACCCGTATCTTCTTGAGGAGCTCGTCCGCCTCCATCGCTCACCGTCTCCTTGATTGATGTGTCCTCTGCGGCTCCAGGTCGTCGTTGGCGTGGCTATGTAGCATTGCTCAGGGCTGGGACATGAGGGGATGGAGCGTCGGAATGTAGCGCCATCGCAGTCGCGCTTGCCTTTCGCTTCCGCCGCCGCATCGCCGGAGCGCGCGGCTGGAGTTTAGTATTCTTTTGCGGTGAGGATGCGGATGGGCTTCTCCGGGGAGCGATTAAACAAGTCGATCGGCACCAGGCGACGGCTTTGCTCATGGCTGACATAATCAGCGAGCGAGATGCCGAGAAGGATGAGGCGTGTAGCTCTGCCCCCGTGCTCCGGCCCACTGTTCCGCTCCGTTTTTTCACAAAGGTCATCCTATTCATCTTTGATCATCATAGTACAACGAAAACTAAAAATAATAAAAATTACATTCAGATTCGAAGACCATCTAGCGATCACTACAAACATTAAAGGGAGCCGAAGGCATGTCGCTGTCATCGTTCCTTCCTCGCTGGAGCCACGAAACGTTGTTGTAGTAGACAGTCGGGAAGTCGTCGTGCTAAGGCCCCATAGGACCAACACACCAGAACAGCAACCGTCGCAGATGAAGAGTGTAGATCGGAATTATCCAACCTAAAAACACACGGACAAAGACGAACGACGAACAGATCCGAGCAAATCCATCAAAGATAGATTCGCCGGAGACACGCCTCCACACGCCCACCAATGATGCTAAACGCATCGCCGAAACGGGAGCTGGACGGGGGAGACCTTTATTCCTTCTTCAGAAAGCCGCCACCATCTCGCCTTCCTAAACAGAACATAACCCCTAACAAAACTTGAAGAAAGATCTAACGACGGAACCCTTTCACCGGCAAGAGCCGAGATCCATTCCGCCTCCATGGCCCTAAGGCCATCGGAGATGGGGCGGACCGATGACAACGCCGGCGGGAGACGGTGGGGCCCTAGCTTTTATGGGGCGGCGGCTAGGATTAGCCAAAGGACATTCTTATTAATTTAACATGAAGCATCAAGGTTATACACTCTCACTTTTAATATAAGTGTAAATTTTACTTCCTCCGTTTTTAAATATAAGTTTTTTAAGAGATTTTCATTAAAAGTCTATATACGAAGCAAAATAAATGAACCTACATTATAAAGTATGTCTATATACATCCGTATATAGTTCACTAGTAAAACTTTTAAAAGACTTATATTTAAAAACGGAGGGACTATATTAGTTTTAATACTTGCTCCGTACCATAATACATGACGTTTTAGCAGTTTATTTAAGTTGTTAAAATGACATATATTATGATACAGAGGTAGTATAAAATTACATTAAATTTAATACATTTATTTTAAAATAAAGAGAGTACTACAAAATATGATGAGCAATACTCGGACCGGTCTGTTGTTTCTTCGGAAGCTCAAGATGGAATTATCCTCTTGTGCTTCAAGTTTTCTTCCCGTTCCTGACCATGCATGCCCTCCTCTCTCTACGTCTCCTTCCATCAGCTTCTGCTGTCAGCCATGTTTTTTTTTATCTCACTCAAATTCAACCAACTGAAGGACAAAAAAAATAGTCCGTTGAATAGCGGCAGGAGAACTTATTTTTTGGGTATTGCATGAACAGTGTAGTCCCCACTTCTTTTTAGTTTACGTGAATTTTTTTGGCGAAGTAGCGAAAGCATGAAATGCTATTCATGAGTGAACATTGCTAAAATAGAAATTATGGCCACACAAACACATATGCACTACCTTATATCTTACTCCCTCCGTTCCTAAATATAAGTCTTTGTAAATATTTTACTAGTGAACTACATGCGAATGTATATAGACATACTTTAGAGTATAGATTCAATCATTTTGCTCTGCATGTAGACTCTTAATAAAATCGCTTAAAAGACTTATATTTAGGAACGGAGGGAGTACTATGCACATTGAATGTTTGGACAGAGCATCTGCGGGCCGTTGAGCCAACAAAGATCTTTATGTCAAAAGCATAGAATCCCCCTTGTCCTACTTATGTAGTCTACATCAAGAATGTGAACGATGGGTCCTCGATGATTCATAAGAACTGGACTAAAATTATTCGTCACATGCATAAAGGAGGACATAATGTGGTCATTCCGCTTCTTCAAGATTGTCAGCGACCAGATGGTCCTTCACTTGGAATGTGTACCGCTACAATGATGTCCATGTGATTGATATACTATGTTGTGATGTTGGGCATGGGATTTATAGACTGGGAAGTTGTCGTGTATATTGCTTATGGATGGAAGCATTATAACGCCCCGGCCACAATCACTGGTTACTGACTGTTACGTCTCGGATTTAAATTAGACCCACAAACCAACACCAATCAACTTCCCGATCGGTCACCATTCTCAAATTGTTCCAACCAAGCACGCTTAATTTTTAGGTTCCTTGTGAATGGGCTTTAGAAAAGAATGAATTCTTTTTTATATGAGTAGTCTATCATTTCTATTAAGATAGAATGTGACGAGCACTTTGACTTCTAAATACAAGGATGCCCAATAGAGGCGCGAGCCAATTGGCAAGCTGCTTGAAGAAGATCTTGGAGATTTTGTGAATCAAGTTATGTGCATGTGCGATCTTAGGAAGAAGGACAATATTCGCTCAATTTATGAGATTAGCATCCCATTAGGCCAGCCAAGTGTAGGATGGTAACAACAATGTCATCTTTGGTGGTTTCAAGCAATACTTGGAAAAATCTTTGATGAAGCCATCATGAGAGCTTTGACCGAATGAACAGAAGAAACAACCTTTTTAATCTCCAACTCATCAAAAGACGCGTCGAGGCTCATGAAGTTAAAAGGCTCATATCCCATGTTTTCTGAGTTGAGGCACGCTGATCTTGCCACCGAGTGCCAAGGTGAGTGTAAAAATGGTTGGAAAGCTCAGTCTCCTTGTCCTCCTTTGAGATGGCAACGCCGCCAACAGAGGTTTGAAGGGGTTGTATGAAGTTCTTGCGACGTCTAGCCCTTTGTGGTGATGTGTAAGAGCTCAGTGTTTGCATCCCCCTTCTTAATCCAAGTCAGTCTGGAACGATGTCACATGAGAGACTTCTCGACAATGTAGAGGCTTGTGAGCTTGAATTTGAGCTTGGTGCAAAAGTGTGCTCAACAACAGATATGCCACCGTTTTATTGAGTAGTGTTGAGCGGCCAAATGATATATTTACACTTTCTAGTTGAAGCTTCATGGATGGAGCTTTGGCGGTGTAGCATACCTTGGTATGAAGTATGTGGATAAGGTCATGGATGGAGGTGGTTCTGTCCCAAGTTGCCTGAACGATCTCCATGTATCCCTAAATCTTAATCCAAAATTCCTTAAATTTGGAGAGGACACATTTAATGTAGAATAGCCCAGGAACGAAGGGTAGTGGTCAGAGCATAAGGTAGCAGATCCTGTAGAAGGGGCACACCGAAGAGTATCTCTCAACCATTTGAGCAGAAAACATGATCAATGTTCGTATAGGATGGATTTTGTTGCTCGTTTGACCATGTGAACCTACGACCATTGATACGCATCTCCATAAGCACTAGCCATCTGTGTGGCTAGGTTGAGGGGGGAGTGGGAACTGAGACAAAGAAGTGAGGAGGGGCGATGGCCAAGATTCCAAACATGTTCAAGGACACCATGGCAAAGAAGGGGGAGGAATGTGCCAAACACAATAAAACTAAGGATGAAATGAAGACGAAGAGGATTCATTTGGGGGTCGGAGACGAGAGAGAGAGAAGCGAGAACGAGCGATGGCCAAGATGTCAAATAAGTTCAAGGAGAGCATGGCAAAGAAGAAGGAGGAATGTTCCTAACACAATGAGATTATAGAGGAAAATAAGGCGAAGAGGTTTCACGTATTCATGGAGATGCAGAATAAAACAAAGTTTAAGCTCGAGGAGAGGAAGCTTGCTATCAAGGCCACTTCATAGGAGCAAAAGTTGTTGTTCGTGGAAGTGATGGACTTGGATTCTCATTCGGCGAAGTATGTTTTAGACTTTTATGCTACCATCTATAAATGCTTTGCATAAAAGAAAGGTGAAAATGATACCAAAAGTTGAGGTGTTTGGCATGGACATCCGACCCATTCAGCGCTTCATCGATCCCGGTTTTAAGAACCTTCTAGGAGGTTTCTATCTAGGGTTTTCCTGTTTTGGGAACCTTCTAGGAGGTTCCTGGACTAGTTTTTCTTATGTTTCTATTGATTTCTATTTTTTTCCGTTTCCCTAGTTCTTTTAATCCCAATTGTTTATTTTTATTTTTCATTCCTTTTTAGTTTTCATTTTTTAATAAATATTTTCAATCGCGTGTTCCAAAAAAATATAGTTTAAATTTTTTCAGGAGTTTCAAAAAATGTTTGTGCTTCTAAAGTTAGTTCAGGTTTTCAATTTCTACGAACATTTCTAAATATGTTCATGTTTTCAGAAAAGTTTCGCCTTTTCAAAAATTGTTCCTATTTTGAAAATAAATTCAAAAAAGAATGATGTATTCAAAACAAATCACGAGTTTCAAAAAGTGTTCCAATTTTCAAAAAGTGGTCAAGTTCTCAAAAAAAGTTAGGAGTTCCAATTTTTTTCAAATTTTGAAAAAAATGTACATATATTAAAATAATATCCGTAATTTTCAAAAAATGTTCACGTGTTTAGAAAATGCTTTAACAGAAAAGTGTTCATGTTGCATTAAACATTCATCTTGCAAAAATCCTATTGTTTATAAACATGAACAATTTCTGAAAACCTGAACATTTCCCCCAAAAATCTAAGAATAAAATTTTAAAGTTACATTTTTTGTAAAATACGTACAAGTTATGAAAACAAGATAAGTTTTCTGAAATTTTGAAAAAAAATAACGAACATTTTTTGAATTAGTGAATAAATTTCAGGTTCAAGTACATTTTTTGGAATTTTGAACGAAAAATTAAAAAACACGAAAATAAGATTAAAAAGATCTCGTGTTCGATACTAGTTATTTCTCAATTTTTATGCGAAATTTATTGTCCTTTTTTAGGGAAATGCGAAATTTATAGTTGCTACAGTTGTCGATCGCTAGCACATCCGCTCACTTCGCTCATTCCCCAATGGACCGGCCCATGTGGCGAGCGCTCAACTCGCCGCGCCCGACGTTCGCTCGCTCCCCGTTGTTTTGTACGGTCACGATTGACCAATTGACTGGTCAACTGTTGACTTTAATAAGAAGGAAGAAAAATAAAAATAAAAAAGTCATGGATTTTAAGAAAGGATCAACCAATTTTTATAAAGTCAATTGAATTTTTAAAAAGTTAATTTAAATTGTAGAAAAGTTCATCATTTTTTTAAACACTGATTTTGAAAAAAAAAACTTCGATTTTGAAAGAAAAGTTCACCGATTTTAGAAAAAAAATCATCAACTTTTGCAAAAAGTTCACCAATTTTGAAAAAGTTCACCGATCACCGATTTTGGAAAAAAGTTCACCAATTTTGAAAAAACAAATCATCGAATTTGAAAAGTGTTCAACAAATTTGAAAAACCGTTCACCGATTTTGGAAAATATATTATCGAATTTGTAAAAAATTTATCAAATTTGAAAAAAAATCAAACTTTAAAAACAGTTCATCATTTAAAAATAAAAGGCAAAAAATTGATGAATCTTTTCAAATCGTTGAACCAGGTCAAAAAAAAAATCCTTAACCCAGGTCAAAGAAAAAAAGAAAAAGAAAAAGAAAAAAAGAAAGAAAGGAGGAAAGCAACGGGGGGAAACAACCCGTCACCCCGCGCTGGACGCTACATGGGCTGGCCCGTTTGCAAAATTGCTTTGCAACGGGGGGTGTGGTGCCAAATAGATTTTGCCCTCCCTTGGTTTGGACGCGCAACATCCATTAGTTGGTCTTATGGTAGAAAAGTTTCATCTCCCTCATCAACCTCTCAGGCTTGCCCGTGGCAATTTTATCATCACTTTTGACATCACTAACTGAAAAAATAGTCCTTTCAAAGATTACTCTCATCTTGTCATGTTAGGAAAAGTGAGGCACTGCATGCGTGTCACTTGTTGTAATCTGAAAGTTTTTTTTTCGTAAATCAGTATTTTCAAAATATGTTATTTCTTAAACCGTGCGTCTAAAATTTTGAACAGTTTTCACCTTTGGATTTTTCATGTCGAGATCTTCAAAACTAGATTTCATATTGTTAGGTTTTGATGAACTTCTTTTTCATAAAAAAACGGACGAAAAAATCGTGCATCTCGTGATAGAAAAAGAAGAAAATGTGTTTTTTTCTATTTTCAAGAGAACGGTCATGTGTCTTGCGAAGGCAAAATCGTGTCTCACGCGAAAGCAAAACTGTGCCTCTCGCGATAGAAAAAAGAAGAAAGCACACTTTTTTCGTTTCCGAGAAGCATGGATGTGCCTCTCGCGAAGGCAAAACTGTGTCTCTCGCGGAAGCAAAATCGTGCCTCTTGCAATAAAAAAAAGAGAAAATAAGTTTTTTATTTCGTTTCCAAAAGGCACGGACGTGTCTCTTGCGAAGGCAAAACCGTGCCTCTCATGATAGAAAAAACACGTTTTTTCCGGTTCCGAGAGGCACGGTCGTGCCTCTCGGTAAAAAAAGCAGAAAACACGTTTTTTTCTCTCGTGAAAAAAACAACAGAAAACACGTTTTTTCGCGCAATTTTTTTTTGTCGAAAGCGAAGAATGACCGGTCAAAAACTGAAACAACAAAAAACCCGAAAGAAGATATTTAAAAAGCCAAAAACGCGTGCGAAAAAATAAAAAAAAAATTAGAGGGGAACGTTGAGAGCGCGACACGTGGCGGCGGTTGAGAACACGCCAAGCGGCGGCGGGTGGGAGTGAACGCTGGGAGGCTCCGGACGGAGTGATCGCTCACTAGTTGCTCTCCACTTTCCCCTGATGAACATCGCTACAAAAGGATCCAAACTTTCATTCTCTATATTTATCTATATTTATATTTGATTTCAGAGCATCTACATCTGGACCTTTCAAACTCATCTCAAATGATCGGGCAGGCCGTCGAATTACTGACCGATCACAAAAAAACGGTTAGAGGAGACTTAAACGGGCCTCAGATGCCCGGGCTGACCGACACCCCTCATATTCAGCCCAAATATCGGACCCGACATCACGACCCCACCGCAAATTACACCAAATCCATCCTATCGACCTACCAGATCCATTTGATCTCTCCTCTATTCTTTCTCCTCCGCACCATCCGTCTCGCAGCTCCGCCCCCGCGCGCTACGCAGCTGTTCCGAGCATATGTGATGCCAGCACCATCGTGAAGACTACTATCAAGTTTGTCCGCACCGTGGTGAACGAGTTTGGAGCAGAGTATTCGAGAGAACCAAATGCGCATGACACAAAGAAGTTATTGACTATTGGAGAGGCCAGAGGATTTCCAGGAACTCTTGAATCAATTGATTGAATGCATTAGCAATGGAAGAACTGCCTCAAAGGTTTCCGGGGAATGTATCAAGGTCACACCAAAGAGGCCACTATGATATTAGAAACGGTGGCGCCACATGACATATGGATTTGGCTTGCTTTCTTGGAATGTCGGGTGCCACAACGACATCAACATGTTTCGACAATCTCTGGTGTCCAGGATGCTTTGCAATGGAGAATCACCATCGTGCAACTACACCGTCAATGCTCGTGACTACAACATGGGATATTATCTTGCTGATGGCATCTATCCTCATCGGGCTACGTTTGTGAAGATCATATCCGAGCCACACAACAACAAATAAACGCATTTCACAACAATGCAGGAAACAACTAGGAAGGACACGGAGAGAGCATTGTGATTGCTTCAAGCTCGTTGGGAAATTGTTCATGAAGATGCAATGATGTGGAAATCGGAAACCCTATGACAGCTGATGACATGTTGTGTTATTTAACACAATATGATTGTCGAGGATGAGGGTGATGATGTTACCCAAACCAATGATTTTGAAGCGTCCATGCGAACAAGTTCAAATCTCGGAAGAATAAGATGCAGCTCAGCTTATGAATTTTCTACATATGCATCGGAATCTTCGAGATCATCATGTACACGTGCAGCTACTCAGTGATGTTGTGGACCATGTGTGGATCTAAAATGAAGACCAAATAGCTAATAATTCAGTTGTGCATTTTAAATAAATTTTATGTAAACGCTATTTATTTTCGCTATCAAACATTTGTCATTTACGTGAGACATTGACGTGTATGATCGACGTGCATGGATTTAGAAGTCCGGATTTGAGATATGTGAATGCTAGAAACAAAATATAAGGGGCCATCCGGATATGCACGCGGGTTTATTCGAACGCTTTTGCGGATGTTTAAAGGACCAGATTTGACAAGTCTGACTTCTCTTTTATATTCTACATTTCTTGAAGTTTTAGAGAGAAAAACTCCAGACAGCCGTCAGTTCGAGGTTAGCTCGGCCCGGTGGATTGGTGACACGTGTCCTGCACGCACCCAGATTGTAGGGACCCCGACTTATAAGTCGTGATCACCAATGCACGTGTATAGTGAACCCATATATCAATGCTCACTAAACACACAGAAGCTGAATAGCAAGAGTCTTACATCCATACATATCGTTCGATACAAATAAGGACCATTACATCCAAGTCTTACATAGATAGGGCCTCGAAGGCCGACACACCAATCATAACTAACAACAGAAATCTTGAACAAAAGCGTGAACCCATGCCATTTGCCTTAACCTACATGCATTGTGATTGAGAAGCGTACTAGTTCGCATATTCGTCATCGACGAACACTTCTCCAAATTCATGCTCTTCCATGCCTGGCCAATTAAATAACCAGTGGCAAGCCAATGATTACATTGATTGTACTCGCAAGCAACCCATGACGTGGAACAAGGCAATAATGAAGCATGATATAACACTAGTAGGAAATTTTGCGGAAAGCAGATTTTTCCCTGATGCAATAACATGATCAACTTCTTGTGCGGGCATGCATCATAAGGTAAGCGATAACCATGTGAACAGGCTCCAGGTATCAATATCAACTAAGAGCTGAACCTCCCATGATCACCCATCATGCCAAGTCATCTGACTTAGCTCAGCATTCATACTACCACCATTCCCACACACGCACACACATGGTTTATGCAAAAAAAAACTCCTGGACGTAGTTTAAGCAGCACCACCCACCTATCCTTGACCGGGGACACGGCTATACGAATAGTCTTTACACTCTGCACATGTTGCACACTTTACCCACAAGACTCGAGAAACTTTCGTGTCATGACCCGATTCGCGACATTTCTCATACCTGAGATAAGTACCCGAACATCACCTTTTCCATGACGGTACTAACAAAGATACCACTCATTGGTGGCAATCCCTCGTGATGTACATCATATGTATCATCCACGAGGGCACGCAACGGTGTGCCCGGTGTCTGTGAAAACAACCCATGATCGCCCTTTCTTGGTACGACCCCGTCTCGGGAGTTACCACGTCACTCCTGCCACTAGTAATGTGTGCTCCCTACTAGCACCGACCATAGTAAGGTGCTAATCTTAAATCTTAAATATAAGGTTGTACATGTAAGGTTGGGATGGTCGTCAAATCTTAAATCTAATCATGTTTTTAGAAACCACTCACACAACTGGCCTCGATACTCCACTCCCTTATCAAGTGGTTACCTAGGTCAAAACATCACCCTCGGGCATTAGTGGCACCCAGCGGGGTTTTCGTAAACCTTTGGAATCATCTTCCTTTACCGTCACCATGCATGTACTCAATCCCATGCGTAGCACTACGGCAACCTAACTACACCCCATCTGCACAATCCTCATAGGTAGGTAGGGTCATGCCCAAGTGCAAGTGTCAACAAGGAACTATCGGAAACACCCCACCGAGGTTGTTACCGATCCAACATGATCTTATGCGTCGGAATAAAATGCTAAATATGACATGCATGAAAGTATGCTCTTAGACATGGTCAAGGGACTGCTTGCCTTGCTCAACAAAGTCTCTGGGTCTTCAAAGCCTTGTGGTCCAAGTCCCTCGCGAGCAACGCAATCTATCGTTGCAATATCAACGGGCAAAATAAGCACTCAAGCACAAACAGAGAAAATAATCTACTCAGAAAAATGTCACACCATTTTTGTAAAATACTAGGATGAGTGTAGGTTCTGTAAAAATTATTGAGTTTTATTTTTGGACTATAAAAAGTTGCAGAAACTATTTTAACAAAGTGTTAAAATGCTCTAAACAGGGTTTTAGAATAAAACCGTGCATGCAACCTATTGTAAAAATTACACAAGTGGCACCCTAAAATACTACACGATATTACAAGATTTTTGGTGAAGAAATATTTGAATTTGGACTATTATTTAACCTCAGGGAATTTTTTAAAGATTCTGGATAAGAAATACAAACAAAGTCCACTATTCCCCGTGGGCCAAACCGGCTCGGCAAAGCCAGCCCACAGTGAAACCAGCCCGCGCCAGGCGGCCACGTTGAAGGCGCCAAGGCATTTTACGGCTTCAGCCAACACCGCGCCCGCGCGGCTAGCGCATTCAAACCTGATCGCTTGGCCCCAATGGTTAGCGAAAGAGGGAGGGGGGAGGATGACAGGCGGCCACCTGTCGGGGTCGTCTTCAACCTCCCGACAGGAGAGAGGGCGAGCTCACTGGCGAAGAGAGGGGCACGATTGGGCTTGGCGATGACGGGAATGGAACCAGCATCGTCCCGTCGTTTGATGGGTGGTGAAGGGAGGAGCTGAGGTGCAGCGAGTCACCGGGGGCGAGGTCGCGTGGCGGAGGTGCTTCGGGAGGGTGGTCGTCGGGGCTGAATCCCACAGAATAGGAACGGGGAAGAGGGGACAAGCATCAAGAAGCTGTCGTGGTTCCAATGGGGAAGAAATGAGGGCCGGAGCGACCTTGTACCTGGGGATTGACAGAATCCCGATGCAGCAGATCCGAAGCTCGATCTCGAGCTCGGGAGCCTCTGGCGAGGAGTGGCTGGTTCAAGAGTGTGATTAGGAGTAGCAGGAGGTCGAAGGGAGGGAGAGGGAGGCCCGGGGTGGCGTTTTATTGAGGGGGCACGGTTCACTGAGAGCTCGTGCACTGACGAGACCGTGGCAACGACCAAGGAAGGAGAGGGGACCTCGCAACGTGTCTGTGGTCGTCGTGGACGCGGTGTGGGTTTGGAAAGAGGACGAGGAGGAGCGGGAGCTTGCTCTTGGCATGCCGTAGTGGCGAGCGCTGATACGTCCATTTTGCATCATGCTTTCATGTTGATATTTATCGCTTTATGGACTGTTATTATACTTTGTGGTACCATACTTATGCATTTTCTCTCTTATTTTGCAAGGTTCGTTTGAAGAGGGAGAATACCAGCAGCTGGAATTCTGGACTGGAAAAGGAGCAAGTTTGAGTCCTCTATTCTGGTAACTCCAAATGCCCTAAGAATCAACGTGGAGTTTTTTGGGAATATATAAAAAATATTGGGCGAAAGAAGTGCCAAAGGTGAGCTGCCACGGGCCCACAAGCCTGGTAGCCGCGGCCTGCCCCCTTGGCCGCGGCTACAGGGTTTGTGGGCACCATGGTGGCCCACTGGCCCCCTCTTCCGCTATATGAAGGGTTTCGTCCGGAAAAAAAATCAGGGCGGAGCTTTTTCGAGGAGGCGCCGCCGCCACGAGGCGGAACTTGAGCAGAACCAATCTAGAGCTCCGGCAGGGGAAACTTCCCTCCCGGAGGGGGAAATCGTCGCCATCGTCATCACCAACACTCCTCTCATCGGAGGAGACTCGTCTCCATCAACATCTTCATCAGCACCATCTCATCTCCAAACCCTAGTTCATCACTTGTAACCAATCTCCGTCTCGCGACTCCGATTGGTACTTGTAAGGTTGCTAGTAGTGTTGATTACTCTTTGTAGTTGATGCTAGTTGGATTACTTGGTGGAAGAGTTTATGTTCAGATCCTTGATGCTACTCATTACCTCTCTGGTCATGAATATGATTATGCTTTGTGAGTAGTTACTTTTGTTCCTGAGGACATGGGATAAGTCATGCTAATAATAGTCATGTGAATTTGGTATTCGTTCGGTATTTTGATATGTTGTATGTTGTTTTTCCTCTAGTGGTGTTATGTGAACGTCGACTACATAACACTTCACCATTATTTGGGCCTAGAGGAAGGCATTGGGGAGTATTAAGTAGATGATGGGTTGCTAGAGTGACAGAAGCTTAAACCCCAGTCTATGCGTTGCTTCGTAAGAGGCTGATTTGGATCCACTAGTTTAATGCTATGGTTAGACGTTGTCTTAATTCTTATTTCGTAGTTGCGGATGCTTGCGAGAGGGGTTACTCATAAGTGGGATGCTTTTCCAAGTAAGGGAAGTACCCAAGCGCCGGTCCACCCACATGTCAAACTATCAAAGTAACGAACGCGAATCATATGAACATGATGAAAACTAGCATGACAGAAATTCCCGTGTGTCCACGGGAGCGTTTTTCCTCCTATAAGACTTTGTTCAGGCTTGTCCCTTCCTACAAAAGGGATTGGGCCACTTTGCTGCACCGTTGCTATTACTTGTTACTTTTCACCTGCTACGTTTCACCTCACTACACCATCACTTGTTACCGCTACTTCCAGTGCTTGCAGTTATTACCTTGCTGAAAACCGTTTATGAGAGCCTTGTGCTCCTCGTTTGGTTCGACACTCTTACTTATCGAAAGGACTACGATTGATCCCCTATACTTGTGGGTCATCAAGACTCTTTTCTGGCGCCGTTGCCGGGGAGGGAAGTGCCTTTGGTAAGTGGAATTTGGTAAGGAAACATTTATATACTGTGCTGAAATTTATTGTCACTTGTCACTATGGAAACTGTTCCTTTGAGGAATTTATTCGGGGTATCTTCACCACGAACAGAAGCACGAGGAGTTTCTCCTCAACCTAAGGTACCTACTGAAAATATCTTTTATGAAATTCCTTCGGGTATGCTTGAGAAACTGCTGACTAATCCTTTTACAGGAGATGGATCTTCACATCCAGACTTGCATCTAATCTATGTAGATGAAGTTTGTGGTTTATTTAAGCTTGCAGGTTTGCCCGAGGATGAGGTAAATAAGAAAGTCTTTCCTTTATCTTTGAAGGATAAGGCGTTGCCATGGTATAGGCTATGTGATGATACTGGATCATGGGACTACAATCGGTTGAAATTGGAATTTCATCAAAAGTTTTATCCCATGCATTTAGTACATCGTGATCGGAATTATATTCATCACTCAATCATGAGCTCTCGAGAGAAATTATCACTCAAAACTTTTATGCTCGGCTTTCTCATGAAGATCGTACCATGCTTGACACTTGTTGTACCGGTTCTTTTATGAAGAAGGATATTGACCACAAGTGGAATTTATTGGAAAGAATCAAACGTAACTCTGAAGATTGGGAGCTTGAAGAAGGTAAGGAGTCAGGTATGAATTTCCAGTTTGATTGCGTTAAATCTTTTGTTGAAACAAACACTTCTAGAGATTTTAGCGCTAAGTATGGACTTGACTCTGAGATAGTAGCTTCTCTATGTGAATCTTTTGCTGCTTATATTGATCTTCCCAAAGAGAAGTGGTTTAAGTATCATCCTCCTATAGAAGTCAACATAGTTAAATCCAATCTAGTTGAAGAGAAAGTCATTGCCTATAATGATCCTATTGTTCCTTGTGCCTACACTGAGAAACCACCTTACCCTGCTAGGAAAAAGGATTATTCTAAAGCTCCAACCGTGATACGTAGGGGTTACATTAGACCACTTGCACCCTCTGAGGAAATTAGAGTTGAACCTAGTGGTGCTATTATCAAAGATCTCTTAGCCGAAGACATAGACGGGCATGTTATCAAATTCTGTGAGGACTCCGCTAGAATTGCTAAACCTCACGCGAAAGACAAATACAGACCTGTAGTTGGCCTGCCCGTTGTTTCTCTCAAGATAGGAGATCACTGTTATCATGGTTTATGTGATATGGGTTCTAGTGTTAGTGCAATACCCCGGTCCCTATATGATGAAATCAAAGATGAGATTGCACCTGTTGAGTTAGAACCCATTGATGTCACTATTACGCTAGCTAATAGAGACACTATCTGCCCTGTGGGAATTGTGAGAGATGTAGAAGTCTTGTGTGGTAAGACAAAGTATCCTACTGATTTCCTCGTTCTTGCTACTGCACAAGATAGCTTTTGTCCCATCATATTTGGTAGACCCTTTCTCAACACTGTCAATGCTCATATTGATTGCATTAAACAGACTGTCACTGTTAGTTTCGAGGGTGTGTCTCATGAATTTAACTTCTCCAAGTTTGGAAGACAACCCCATGAAAAAGAGTCGTCTGGTAGGGATGAAATCATTGCTCTTGCCTCTATTGTCGTGCCTCCTATGGATCCTTTAGAGCAATATCTGCTTGAGCATGAAAATGATATGCATATGGATGAAAGAGATGAGATAGATAAAATTGTTTTAGAACAATATCCTATTCTTAAGAATAATCTGCTTGTTGAACTGCTTGGGGATCCTACCCCACCAAAGGGTGATCCTGTGTTCGAGCTAAAACAGTTACCAGATACACTTAAGTATGCCTATCTTGATGAGAAGGAGATATATCCTGTTATAATTAGTGCTCACCTCTCGAATCGCGAAGAGAAGAAGTTATTAAAAACTTTGAGGAAGTTTCCTAGGTCATGCTGGTTTCTATAGAAGGTTCATTAAAGACTTCTCTAAGATTTCTAGGCCTCTTACCAACCTCTTGCAGAAGGATGTTCCTTTTGTTTTTGATGAGGATTGTGAGGAGGCTTTTGAAATACGTAATAAGGCCTTGATAACCGCACCTATTGTTCAACTACCTGATTGGAACTTGCCCTTTGAAATCATGTGCGATGCTAGTGATTATGCTGTTGGTGCTGTTCTAGGACAAAGAGTTGACAAGAAGTTGAATGTCATTCACTACGCTAGTAAAAATCTAGACAGTGCCCAAAGAAACTATGCCACTACGGAGAAGGAATTTTTAGCAGTCGTGTTTGCATGTGAAAAGTTCAGATCTTATATAGTTGACTCCAAAGTCATTATTCACTCTGATCATGCTGCTATTAAGTACCTTATGGAGAAGAAGGATGCTAAGCCTAGGCTAATCATATGGGTTCTCCTGCTACAGGAGTTTGATTTGCATGTTGTTGACCGAAAGGGTGCTGATAACCCTGTAGCAGATAACTTGTCTAGGCTAGAGAATGTCCTTGATGGCCCACGACCTATTGATGACAGCTTTCCCAATGAGCAATTGAATGTCATTCGCACTTCACATAGTGCACCGTGGTATGCTGATTACGCAAACTAATCGTAGCCAAATACATACCACCCAGTTTCACCTACCAGCAAAAGAAGAAATTCTTCTTTGATTTGAGACACTACTTTTGGGATGATCCTTGATGTTTGTTGTGTATCCCTTGCAACGGCGCCAGAAATAGTTGTGTCGACGGCACCAGGAATCCTTCAGCTACGGCTACGCCTTAAGGGACTTCCTAGGCAAGTATGCAAAGGATTTCCCACGTGGCCTTGGAGCCTTGCGTTGGTGTTCCCTCGAAGCGGAAAGGGTGATGTAGCACAGCGACGGTAAGTATTTCCGTCAGTTTGAGAACCAAGGTATCAATTCGGCGGAAGAGTATCTCAAGATCCTGCACAAACACAAACAGCTTGCACCCAGCGCTATGAAGGGGTTGTCAATCCCTTATAGATTGTTTGCCAAGTGAGAACTGAAAGCAACAAAGTAACAAAGCAAAGTAAAAGCGGAGTTGTAAACGATGGATGTGAATAGACCCGGGGGCCGTAGTGTTTACTAATGGCTTCTCTCATGAAAGCAAATAGACGGAGGGTGAACAAATTACTGTCGAGCAATTGATAGAACTGTGCAAAGTCGTGACGATATCTATGCAATGATTATTTCTATAGGCATCACGTCCGAAACAAGTAGACCGATACTTTCTGCATCTACTACTATTACTCCACACGTCGACCGCTATCCAGCATGCATCTAGTGTATTAAGTCCATAAGAACAGAGTAACGCCTTAAACAAGATGACATGATGTAGAGGGATAATCTCAAACCAATGATAAAAACCCCATCTTTTTACCCTTGATGGCAACTGCTTGATGTGTGCCTTGTTGCCCCTACTTTCATTGGGAAAGGTCACCACATGGCAGAACCCAAAACCAAGCACTTCTCCCATTGCAAGAATCATAGATCCAGTTGGCCAAACAAAACCCAAGACTCGGAGAGACTTACAAGGATATCAAATCATGCATATAAGAAATCAGCAAAGACTCAAATATATATCATAGATAATCTGATCACAAGTCCACAATTCATCGGATCTCGACAAACACACCGCCAAAGAAGATTACATGAGATAGATCTCCATGAAGATCATGGAGAACTTTGTATTGAAGATCCAAGAGAGAGAAGAAGCCATCTAGCTACTAACTACGGACCCGTAGGTCTAAAGTGAACTACTCACGAGTCATTGGAGGGGCGATGATGATGATGAAGAAGCCCTCCAGCTCCAAAGTCCCCTCCGGCAGGGCGCCGGGAAGGGTCTCCAGATGAGATCTCACGGAAATGGAAGCTTGCGGCGGCGAAAAAGTATTTTCGAGGCTGCCCTTGATTTTTTGCGGAATATTTGGGAATTTATAGGCCAAAGACCTCGGTGAGGGGGCGGCCAGGGAGGCCACAAGCCTGCCCACCGCCGCCTCCCCTGGTGGCGGAGTGGGGGCTTGTGGGCTCCCTGGAGCCCACCTGGCTTGGCCCAAAAGCCCCCTGGACTTCTTCCGTTCGGGAAAAAATCATTTCGGTTTTTTTTCTTTCGTTTGGACTCCGTTCCAAAATCAGATCTGAAAAGTGTCAAAAACACGGAAAAAACAGGAACTGGCACTTGGCACTGAATTAATAAGTTAGTCCCAAAAAGATATAAAAAGGTACAGAAAACATACAAAGAAGGCAAGATAACAGCGTGAAACATCAAAAATTATAGATACGTTTGAGACGTATCAAGCATCCCCTAGCTTAACTCCTGCTCGTCCTCGAGTAGGGAAGTGATAAGAATGAATTTTTGATGCTTCCATGCTACCTAGCATAGGTGTCCTTTGTAATTCCTCTTATGTGACGTGAATGTTTAGATCCATTAGATTCAAAACAATAGTTTGCTATTGACGTGGAAACAATAATAATTCAAGCAAACTAGCAAAGTTATCATGAACTTTCAAAATAACAAGGCCAAAAGAAAGTTATCCCTACAAAAGCATATAGTCTGGCTATGCTCTATCATCATTGCACAACGAATTTAAATCATGCACAACCCCGGTATTGGCCAAGTAATTGTTTCACACCTTTACTTTCTCAAATATTTTCAACTCTCACGCAATACATGAGCGTGAGCCATGGTTATAGCACTATATATGGTGTGGAATGTGGTGGAGGTTGCAAGACACAAAGGAGAAGATGGTCACATTAACTAGGCATATCAATGAGCTGTGGAGATGCTCATCAATAGATATCAATGTGAATGAGTAGGGATTGCCATACAAATGATGCACTAGAGCTACAAGTATGTGAAAGCTCTTAAAGAAAACTAGTGGGTGTGCATCCAACTTGCTTGCTCACGAAGATCTAAGGCAATTTTGAGGAAGCCTATCATTGGAATATACAAGCCAAGTTATATAATGAGAATTTCCCATTAGCTATATGGTGGTGATAAAACGAGAGACTCTCAATCATGAAGATCATGGTGCTCAATATGCACAAGTGTGGAAAAAGTGGTAGCATTGTCCCTTCTCTCTTTTTCTCTCATTTTTTTATTTGGTGGGCTCTTTGGCCTCTTGTTTTTTTTTGTGAGCTTCTTTGGCCTCTTTTATTACCTAACATGGGACAATGCTCCAATAATGATGATCATCACACTTTCAACTCAAAACTTAGAGCAATTATGACTCTATATGGAATGCCTTCGGTAGTGTACAGTGGCAATGATCTAGCATGGCCTAGACATCAATGGAAACATCATTCTAGCTATATTACGATCATGCAAAGGCAATGTAGACGTGGTGGCACATGTCATGGTGGTAGTTGCATGGCAATATATCTCGGAATGACTTTGTAAAAGCCATAATAGGTAGGTATGGTGGCTGTTTTGAGGGAGGCTAATGGTGGGTTTTGTGCACCGGCGAAAGTTGCGCGACACTAAGAAGATAGTGATGGTGGAAGGTGAAAGTGCATCTAAACCATGGACTCAACATTAGTCATGAAGAACTCATATACTTGTTGCAAAAGTTTTATTAGTAATCAAAACAAAGCATTCAACGCATACTCCTAGGGGAAGGGTTGGTAGGTATAAACCATCGCGCGATCCCGACCGCCACGCAAAGGATGACAATCAATATACTAATCATGCTGAGATTTCATCACATAGCGGTTCACCATACGTGCATGCTACGGGAATCACTAACTTCAACACAAGTATTTCTAGATCCACAACACCTTACTAGCATGACTTCAATATTACCATAACCACAACTCAAAACTAATTGAGATGAATCAAACTTCTCTAACTATTCAATGCACATGAAGGTGGAAGTTTTGTATCCCTTTGGATAACTACCCCTTTTGAGACTACTTTCAAAGCATAGATCAACTACCAAGCCATGCACCGCTGCGCTCTAAAAGATATAAGTGAAGCACATGTGAGCTGATTTGTCTACCAAAAGATATAAGTGAAGCTCGACAAAATCACGGTGTGTGCATGTCTCTCTCTCTAGGTGTGCAGCAAGGATGATTGTGACACAACAAAAATAAAAGACTCCTACGATACAAGACGCTCCAAGCAAAAACACATAACATGTGGTGAATAAAAATATAGCCCCAAGTAACGTTACCGATGGATTGAAGACAAGAGAGGGGATGCCTTCCCGGGGCATCCCCAAGCTTAGGCTTTTACGGCATCCTTGAATCTCTTGGGGTGCCTTGGGCATCCCCAAGATTGAGCTCTTGCCACTCTTTATCTCTTTGTTCATAAGAACTTCACCCAAAACTTGAAAACTTCACAACACGAAACTTACACAGAAACTCGTGATAACATTAGTACAAGAAAGCAAACCACCACTTCCTTAGGTACTGTAGCAAACTTAAATTCTACTTGTGTTGATGTTGGGTTACTGTACTTTAAATCTTCCACGGCTAATACTTTCACGCCCAAGATGCGACCCTATCCTCAATTTGGCACGAAGGCCTCGTCAGGGATAGAAGCGCATCTCGTCGTGTCGCAAGAATGGATATCGTTACAAGTACATGTACTGAAAAGAAGAGATATATATAAAGAATTGGCTTACACTCGCCACAAGCTACATCAGAGTCACCACAGTACATTACATAAACATCAAGAGTAAGAGCAGGGTCCGACTACGGACGAAAACAAACGAGAAAAAGAAAGAACGACGTCCATCCTTGCTATCCCAGGATACCGGCCTGGAACCCATCCTAGATCGATGATGAAGAAGAAGAAGAAGAAGCAACTCCAAATGAACAATCAATGCGCTCGCGTCAAGTAACCTTTACCTGTACCTGCAACTGGTGTTGTAGTAATCCGTGAGCCACAGGGGACTCAGCAATCTCATTTCCAAAGGTATCAAGACTAGCAAAGCTTAATGGGTGAGGCATGGTTAAGTGGTGAGGTTGCAGCAGCGGCTAAGCATATATTTAGTGGCTAACTTACGAGTACAAGAAATAAGAGGGGGAAGATCTACGCATAACGGACGTGAACTACTGATGATCAAATGAATGATCCTGAACACCTACCTACGTCAGGCATAACCCCACCGTGTCCTCGATCGGAGGAAGAACTCACGAAAGAGACAGTCACGGTTACGCACACAGTTGGCATATTTTAATTAAGTTAACTTCAAGTTATCTAGAACCAGTGTTAAACAAAACTTCCATGTTGCCACATAACCGCGGGCACGGCTTTCCGAAAGATTTAACCCTGCAGGGGTGCTCCAACTAGTCCATCACAAATTACCACAAGCCGCATAGAAATCCTCGATCACGAAGCTTGCGATCTCGTCGGATTCCCTAGTGGAAAACCTCAACTCTGAGATTGCCCAAAGAATCACCGGAATCCCGATGCACAAGATATCTCGTCAAAGGTAAAACTAATCCAGCAAGGCCGCCCGACGTGTCGACGAACCCGATAGGAGCCGCGTATCTCGTTCTCAGGACACGACGGATGGAACTAGCTATGAGTGCCAAACCTCGAGTTTCCTCGCGGTGGCCCCGCAGGCAGACCATTTGGGACCAACACCAACAGCACTGGCCCCCGTGTTTATGTAAAATTACTCATCGGGTAGCGCTAACTCCCTATGCATTTCAATATTATCAAGTTATTATGTTGGGCAAATAGTACCAATGTTGGGCCTTGCCGGACCAGCTTTAATCTAAAACGAATTATCAAGGGGGTCCCCATAACAACCCCGATCGTGTTAGGAGCGCTCGTTTATGGAACATAACACCGGTAGCCGAAAACTAAGGGGGCAAAGGTGGAACAAAACACCAGGCTAGAAAGGCCGAGCCTTCCACCTTTTACCAAGTATATAGGTGCATTAAATTAAATAGAATTTAATATGGTGATATAACAAGGAACCCATGCTTTCACATGGAAGCAACTGCACCTGCAACTAGCAACGCTAACACAGGGTTAAGCAAGCAGTAACATAGCCAATCAGTGGTTTGCTAGGTCGAACAGGTTGAAGGTAATCATGGCATTGTTGAGAGGCTGATATTTAACATGTGGTAGGCAACGAGACATAAACGATAGCAACGGTAAACTAGCATGACAATGATAGTAATGGTATCTGGGGAAATGATCATCTTGCCTGAGACCCCGCTTGGAAGAAGAATGCCTCCGTGAAGCAGACGAACCGACGTAGTCGAACGGGTCCTCACAATCCGGCACGCTGCGGAACTCTATCGAGACGAAGCAAACTGGAAACACAAATCAACACACGAAATTCACCACACGATGCACAACACATATGATGCATGAGCTACTAAATACATGCAAGTCACGGCATGACAAATCACACAATCAATCACTACACATTAAGTGAAGTTCAATACGCAACAAGTTGCATAATGACGAAAATCCACATTTATATATTTAGTTCTATCCTGATTATTTACACGGCAATGTTAATGTTGTCAAACATGCAGGAGGTGAAGCGGAAATTAAACTACCTATCTAGACATTTTAAATGAGGTCGGAAATGACATATAGCACCTCCGAGACGACCTCACATGTTAATTTACAAATCTGTCCAGATCTAAACTAACGCATTTAATTAGTTGTTAAACAGGAAAACAAATAGGTTCACGTGATTCTACGCGTCAAGACAAGCAATCTACACATAGAGAACATCTCCAACGGAGCTACGGGTCAAAAGTTACAAGCACCGCAAGATATGATGGCATGAATGCAATATGTGTGCAATGACGGTCACGATGTGACAGCCCGATGCCGACGTTCCAGAAGATTCCCCTTTCTTTCCATTTTCATCGTGTGGGTATTTTCATTTGTCGCATCATCATCGCATCATGCGCATCATCAGCATTGCATCGGCATCTCCGTTGCCGCCAGTTTTCAAAACTTGCATTCGTTAGTAGTTGCCGGTTCTCGTCGTCATCCGTTCTGAGTCCGACCGCACTCGCACGCGCCCGCGGCACCGTCGAAACCCTGTTTTTATAGTGCGTTTAAAACTTTCTCTGATCGAGGTGAAACTTGGCATGCGGTCGCGATTAGATATAGCCAGGCCGCCTGTCGAATTCCGTCGCGATCGGAGACCGTATGGTACCCGAACGGTCGACCGTAGCGGCACCGTATTCGGGCTACCGTCGGACGTTTGTCGGTGTTTTAAAATTCGTTGCCGTGCTGCCCGTTCTCCCTCTCGTCTCCGGATATCTACACAACACGGCCACGAAGCACGTCCCGCGTTCGGAATCGTCCGAATCCGACCCCGCGGTTGGATCTGGAACGAAATTCCGGCTAACCTAGCCCCCCCGTTTGTCTATATATAGACCCCCTCTTAATTTAGACAGCCCCCTCCTCGAATTCCGTGCGACCCTACCCGAAACCCTAGCCTCCCACCTGCTCTCTCTCTCCTCCCCCGCGCCGCCGGCCCGCTAGGCCCAGATCGGGCCCGGCCGAGCCCATGGCGTCGCCGCCGCCGTGGGCCGAGCCCCCGTGCTCCCGAGTCTCCCGAGCTCCTGGCCATGGCCAGCCCGCCGCCTCCTGTGCTCCCGTGCGCCCGCGCACCCTGCCCGCAGCCGAGCGCCGCCTCCCGCATCTACTGCCGGCCGCCGCCATGACCCAACCCTGGCCGCTTCTCGCCGAAGAGCGCCTCCCCGAGCTGCCTGGCCGGAGCCCTCGTCGGGAAGCCGCGCATCAGATCCCGCAGCAGTCTCCTCGCCTGCTTGCAGTGTTGCCGCGGTCCCGTCCCGGCGGCCTACCCATCGGTCCCGGCGGTCCCGGCCTCCCCGCCGGCTTCCCGTGGCTGCCATCCGCCGCTGCGCCCCTGTCTGCTCGGGAACGAGCACAGAGATGGGAGATGCTGCCTCCTCGCCCGGTGGGCCGGCCTGGCCACGCGAGGCCCAGCATGCGCACCGCCTCCCGAGGCCCACTTCACCCCGGGCTGCCTCCCCTCCAGCAGTCCTTGAGCCCGAGGTGAGAACACCTCCAGACCCCTCTATTTTACGCCCGCGCATGCCTTAGCTAAAATGCGCCACATGATTCGGCCTGGTAGTTTATTTTTTTTCCTTAGGGATTTTTCTCCGGTTTAGTTAATTTCAGGAATTAGACGTTTAATAAAAACCCCGTAACTTTTTATCCGTAAGTCGGAACGGCGCGTATTATATATGGTTTTGTGGTAGTTTCGCACGTAGAATATGATTTTGAAACATGCATAATTATTTGAGGTCGTTTAGCTTGCCGTATGCTTAGAAACACGTGCTGTCCTATTACGTTTCCGACCCGTATAATTTGTCGCGCAAGTACGGACTGCCCGTATACCGTAGATTAAATGCTCGTGTTTTAGGGATCATTTTTGCATGTATTTTAGAGCGGTCACTCGTATTTTTTTGCGTGTAGGATTTGCCGGTAATTTATTTTCCCGTATCTAGGTGATTATCTCGCATTATTGTGTGGCGTTATTTTGTGTTGCAAACCCCACATATTTTATATGTTTCCGGGGTAGAAAAATCCCATGGATTTTTCTGTGAAATTAGTTTTAGCTTTCGAGTAAGTTAGTTCGCGAGATATTTTGCTTTGTTGCCCTTTTGATTAATTCGTGGGATTTATTCCGTGCCCCGTTCGAATTAGTTGTCAACTAGAGAGTTGATCTTGGATGTTTTGTTTAGCCCCTGGTATTTTTAGTTGCAATAGGAATGCATGTTTAGGTGTTGTTTGCTTGCTCTCAAGTTGCTAGAAATAGTGCTGATTTAGAGGAGCTGAAATATTTCTAAGTCTGGAATCTGTTATTATTTTGTTGCTGTTTTGTTTTGCTTCTAGCTTGTGATCTGTAGCTCTTTTGAGGTTGGTCCAATGGAGTTAGTTGTACCCCTTGTGTTTCTCTAGCATGCTGTAAAGTTTCATGCCATTTGGAGACCTGTAGCTTAGGTTTTTGCTGCTGTCAATATGCCTTCAGGCTGAAAACTACACTTTCATGAGGTGTTATTTTCACTAAGTCTGAAATAGGGTGTGGGAAGCCATTTTGTGACTTCTTTCCCTAGTGTTCCTTGCTGCCATGCTAGTTGTTGTTAGCTGTTCGTAGTAGTGCTTCTTGCCCTCTTCCGTGCCATGCCTTGCATGAGTTTATCGGAGTTGTGTAGCTCGTAGTTGTGGGGCGTAGAAAGTGCTATGTGGCTGATTTTGGCAGATTGTAGTGATTTCTTGTTTTGCTCGTAGTTTTCGAACCGTACCTCCATTTTGATCGTGTCCTACATGAAACTTGCTTAGAATCTCGTGTAGTTTCATTTTCTCCTGCTGTTTGTATGTGTTGAAGTGCTCGTAGCCGCCGTTGCACACATTTTTTGCATTCATGCCGTCATATCTTGCGGTGCTTGTATCTTTTGAACCGTAGCTCCGTTGGAGCTGTTCTTTGTGTGCAGATTGCTTGCCTTGACGCGTAGAATCACGTGAACCTATTTGTTTTTCTGTTTAACAACTAATTAAAGGTGTTAAATCAGATCTGGACAGAATTGAAAATTACCATGTGAGGTCATTTCGGAGGTGCTATATGTCATCTCCGACCTCATTTAAAATGTCTAGATAGGTAGGTTAATTTCCGCTTCACCTCTTGCATGTTTGACAACATTAATATTGCCGTGTAGATAACCGGGAGTGAACTAAATAATTAACGTGGAGTTTCGTCAATATGCAACTCGTGCATATTGAGCTTCACTTAATGTGTAGTGTTTGATTGTGTGATTTGTCATGCCGTGACTTGCATGTATTTAGTAGCTCATGCATCATATGTGTTGTGCATCGTGTGGTGAATTTCGTGTGTTGATTTGTGTTTCCAGTTTGCTTCGTCTCGATAGAGTTCCGCAGCGTGCCGGATTGTGAGGACCCGTTCGACTACGTCGGTTCGTCTGCTTCACGGAGGCATTCTTCTTCCAAGCGGGGTCTCAGGCAAGATGATCATTTCCCCAGATACCATTACTATCATTGTCATGCTAGTTTACCGTTGCTATCGTTTATGTCTCGTTGCCTACCACATGTTAAATATCAGCCTCTCAACAATGCCATGATTACCTTCAACCTGTTCGACCTAGCAAACCACTGATTGGCTATGTTACTGCTTGCTTAACCCTGTGTTAGCGTTGCTAGTTGCAGGTGCAGTTGCTTCCATGTGAAAACATGGGTTCCTTGTTATATCACCATATTTAAATGCTATTTAATTTAATGCACCTATATACTTGGTAAAAGGTGGAAGGCTCGGCCTTTCTTGCCTGGTGTTTTGTTCCACCTTTGCCCCCTTTAGTTACCGGCTACCGGTGTTATGTTCCATAATCGAGCGCTCCTAACACGATCGGGGTTGTTATGGGGACCCCCTTGATAATTCGTTTTAGATTAAAGCTGGTCTGGCAAGGCCCAAAATTGGTACTACATTTGCCTAATCACCTAATAATAATGCATAGGGACCCGCCGGCACCCGCGGACTAAATTAATCAACCCCCGGGCCAGTGCTCCTCATGAGTGTTGGTCCACCCACCTAGCAGTCGGCGGTGCCACCACGGGGCAACTCGAGGTTTGGTTCCCGTCCACTTTGCATAGACGGTGTGTCTTGAGAACGAGATACGCGGCTCCTATCGGGTTCGTCGACACACCGGGTGGCCTTGCTGGATTAGTTTTACCTTTGACGAGATATCTTGTGCATCGGGATTCCGGTGATGCTTTGGGTAATCTCAGAGTTGAGGTTTTCCACTAGGGAATCCGACGAGATCGCGAGCTTCGTGATTGAGGATTTCTATGCGGCTTGTGGTAATTTGTGATGGACTAGTTGGAGCACCCCTGCAGGGTTAAATCTTTCGGAAAGCCGTGCCCGTGGTTATGTGGCAACGTGGAAACTTTGTTTAACATTGGTTCTAGATAACTTGAAGTTAATTTAATTAAAACTTGCCAACTGTGTGCGTAACCTTGACTGTCTCTTTCGTGAGTTCCTTCTCCGATCGAGGACACAGTGGGGTTATGTCTAACGTAGGTAGGTGATGGGGTCATAGTCCTAGGGTAGGGTCATAGGCCTTCCCTACATGTCCTACCCAAGGACTACCCCACACAAGGGACAGGACCTTAAGTATGCCCCGACTGAATTAAGGTGCCCCCATCATCCAGTCGGTAACAGGCTCAGAATCATCCAGTCGGAGACTAACATTCGGAGAGCACCGGGCCTACCGACTTGATACACTCGTACGTCGTAACCTCTCTGGAGGGAAACTGTCGTACGTTTCCGGGTGTATTTATTAGCATTTAGAGCATATGTTACCTGTAACGTATGCATTCAATGGCCACTACTCCACCCCTGAGTCAGAACCGTTGTGGAGGGCAGCACACTCTATATAAGCCGCCCTCCCCCACTGGTCAAGGTGTTAGCAAATCTTTGTACTCCATATCACACTCGGTAACAAGTTCCGAGAGCACTGAGACGTAGGGCTGTTACCTCCACCGCAGAGGGGCCTAAACTCATACAACCTCGCCGTAGCTAGGACTCTGCCCGTCTCATTCGTACCCTACACATCTACTGTCAGGCTTATACCCACGAGAGTTGGCGCCCATCGTGGGGCAGGCGTCTAAGCGACTTCCGGCGAGTTTGCGACTACTTCCTTTCGTCATGTCGTCCGGTGGAGGTTCGAGCATGGGGCACCAGATCCTCTTCAGCGCTCTCTCCTTCGTCGTCGACGATTCGGCGTGGCTTCGGCAGGCACCTCTCGACGTCGAGGCGCTTCCCCGTCGCGGGGCCACACACTTCCGTGTCGGCGCTCGCGGCGTTCTTCTTCTCCAACAATCGGCTCCATTGCCGGCTTGCATCTTCGTCACGCGCCGCAGCAAGCGATCTCGCAGTCCGCGTCTACAACGTTGGGTGGAGCATGCCCGAGCGCGTCAGTTCGCGTCCTCTCAAGTGGCGGTTCTAGAGTCTCTTGTGGTTGCCCCGCGTCCCCAGTGCTCGGGCTTGGTTCCGACTGAGCTCCCTTCCGAGTACGTGGGCCGCGAGCCTGCAGCAGAAGTTCACATGGCCAACACCCATGAAGATCCCCATCAGGCCGGCCGGAACGAGCGCGAAGTCGGTGAAGCATCCGGTGCACGCCGTCCGCCTCGCCATTTTGCCAGTCGGCACACCCGGCAGAGCAACGTAGAGTTGTTCCGCACACCTCTCCTCAACTTGGCTGCAGCAGCCAAGATCGCCGATTCCCTCCAGCCGACTGATTCAGAGGCAGGAAGAGGAATCGAGCAGATCCGTGCTCTATTGCACACGGCACAGCAGCAGAATTCGGCAGTCTCCCAGTCGCACAATCGGATCCACAATAGTTCCGTCCATGCAAACACGCATCGGTCGGTTCACAGCCCCGGCTCCTATCAGCACCACACGGGAGGCAGTCGTTCCATGGTCCGTGAAGATCGCCGCCGTTCGCGCACCCCTCCGCGGGGTGGGCCCTATGGGTCCCGACATCATGATGATCGGCGTTCATTCGGCGACACTTACGACCCGAGACCCGATGCAAGAGGGCGAATCGCCCAGCGAAGAGTCGACAGGGGTCGAGCCCACCGCGATGGCCACGATTTGGATCGTCCGAGTGGCGGCAGGGCCATCGTGTTCGGCCCCGAGTGTTTTAGTCAAGCCATCCGCTCGACTGACATCCCGCCCAACTTCCGATTGGCAGCGGGAATCGGTAAATTTACGGGGGAATCCAAGCCTGAAACATGGCTAGACGACTACCGAGTGGCAGTCCAGATCGGAGGAGGGGACGACCATGTCACTATGAAGCTGTTGGAATTATGCCCTAGAGGCAATAATAAATATAGTTATTATTATAATTCCTGTATCAAGATAATCGTTTATTATCCATGCTATAATTGTATTGAATGAAGACTCATTTACATGTGTGGATACATAGACAAAACACCGTCCCTAGCAAGCCTCTAGTTGGCTAGCCAGTTGATCAAAGATAGTCAGTGTCTTCTGATTATGGACAAGGTGTTGTTGCTTGATAACTGGATCACGTCATTAGGAGAATCACGTGATGGACTAGACCCAAACTAATAGACGTAGCATGTTGATCGTGTCATTTTATTGCTACTGTTTTCTGCGTGTCAAGTATTTATTCCTATGACCATGAGATCATATAACTCACTGACACCGGAGGAATACTTTGTAATGCCCCAAGTGTAGAACTTTCCCTTCTTGTAACCTTCCATGTGGGGCCACCTTGTCAGGGATCTTGATGATATCATTTTGTGCCATGAATTCATGTGTGTTCCCTAGTGCTTACTTCCCTTGCATGCATGAATTACATATCATTCCTTGCCATACTAATGATTGCATGCCATGATCATGTTGCATTTGAGTTTAATAGGAGTAGTGTTGTGGTGTTGTGAGTGCATGTGATCTTGCTAGGATTAAGTGGTGGTTTTGCACTACCTTGTGATGCATGTGATAATGGTGTGTGTGATGCAAGAGGGTGTGCTAGTCTTTTTAAGCTCTTGCCTTTTAAACTCCTTTTCCCTCCTATTTTTATTCTTGTCAAAATTCCTTCTTCCCAAAGATGATCCTAAAATGTCTAGTGGTTGGATAAAATGTGCTTATGAGGGGGTGCAATTTTTCTGATTTGATTCCTTGATTTTAGTGGTGCAAATAAATTCAAAACAGTGGCTTAATGACTGTTTTGCATTTATTTCAAACATCACCAAATATTGCTTTCCTATTTTTCCCTATTGGGTCAGTATCTCTTATGTCTAGCAGGATTTTCCTTTTATTTATTTTTAAAAAACCCAGTAGTCATTTTGGGCAATATAATTTCTTGTCCCTTCCCTGGGTGCAATTGTTTTTCAATCAATCTTGTTGGTTAAGCCTCCTGTGTGTTATTTTCTTTCCCTGGCCCATTATGTCTTCTCCCGTGCGGCCCAGTAGGACTCCCCCTGGCGACAGAGCCCACTGGCGAGCGTTTCCTTCTTCCTCCCGGCGTCACCCCTGTACGACGTGCGCTCCACCTCTCGATCATTCTCTCCTTGATCCAGCGGCTCGAGCTCGCCTCCCGAGACGTTAAAAGGAGCCCGGGACCCTCCTCCTCCGCCTTAGGGTTCCCTCTCCGTTCCCCCCCAGCGCCGCCAGTTTCCCTCCTGCCCTCGTTCTTCCCTGGTAAGTTTCAGAGAGAAAGCAGAGAGAGAGAGTGCAGCGCCTCCTCCGTCAATCCGCCGATCCGTCGTCTCCGGCACCGGCCGCCATGTCCGGGGGCTCGGGGTGAGTCCCCGCGTCCCATTCCCGGCGTTAGGACCCCGAGGAGCGACCCCCCCCCGTCGAGCTCGTCCTCGTCAACGGGGCGAACCGGGCGAACTTCTTCCCTGCTTCGGTCTACGTCGGAGGAGCTTCTTCGGCGTCTTCTTCCCCGGTCCGGCGCTCCTCCTCCCCGTTCGGCGCCCCATCTTCTCCCAAGGTGAGGCCACGCGTCCCCCTTCCTTCCTCCTCCGCGGAGCGGCTCGGACCTCCGTCGTGTGCGTGCGTTCTCTGTTCGTGGCAGCAGCAAGTTAGATGATGCGGTCGTAGCGGCTGTTCTGCAAGTAACGCGTTCTTGGGGGTGCCGCGCAGAGGAGGGCTTCCTCCCCCCTCGCAGCAGCAGCGCCGTGGTTATGGGAACCACCTCGTCGCCGATTATGTGGCCTCCTGTTGCCTCGGTCGCGGTAGACGCAGAGCGACAGCGTAGTGTTGGTGCGGTTCCTCCGTCAGTCTAGGGCGCCATGCGGGCGTGCTCTAGCAACAGCGGCGGTTCCTTCCCGAGTAGGTGGCTGTTCGTCGTGTGCAAGAGCTCGTCGCCGGCAGCGCAACTAGCAACGTCGGCTAGGATAGCCGTCAGGTTCCCTGTCTCCGTCGTTCCCAGTAGACAGGCAGAGGGCGATTTCAGGTATTTATTCCTGTATGAGAATCCCCCTCTGTCAGATACCCCTCCGTAGCCCGATGGTAGTGTTGTGCTGGCATAAACTTGCGCCTGTAGGAGTGCGTGGGTTCGAGTCCCCCCTTGGCGCCTTTTTGTTTGTTTTCCTCGATTATTTCGGGTCAGTGAGAGTGCAGGCAGCTTACCTTGCATATCTCTCTTCTCCTGTCAACAAGTAGCGTCGTAGCGCCGTGTCGTGGGTGTGTGGTGCTGGACACCAGGGGTCTGGGTTCGAATCCCAGCAGCCCTGTTTTTTTTTTAATTTTTTTTTGCAATCTTTTCTTTTTCCTGCCTACTTATTTCCTGTTTTCCTAACTCCTACACTTGTGTCTTATCAGTTTTGTCCCCTGTTGTTTTTTATTTTAAAAACTCCTACGCAGTGGTGATTGCTCCTGTTCCTGCTAGAATGGTGGAATAGATATAGTTGTGAGTATGTTTTGCACACTAGGGGTGATAAATATTATTGCTAGCTTGTGATGTTTATAGTGGTTGTACCTTAGTGAAGAGGAGCCAACCTTGTTAAGGGCATGGTGCTAGATGCCTTGACAAATATGGGTGTAGTGTTTGGAGGTGATCAGTTGCCCTAGCTAATCTTGCAAAGCCCTAGCTTGTGAACTTTGGTGTGGGCTAAGTTGAACTTGTAGCTTTATTGTTTTGCATGGAGTTACTTTGATGTGGGTGCCTCCCCCTCATCACATGTTTTGGTGTGATGTGAAGATCTAGGTGACTATCCACGCTAGTGTGTGAAGGTGTGGATGTTGTGGTGGTTGCATATAGAGGATGACATGATTACTAGGAAGATCCTAGTGATGCTTGTGAGAGTGTGCACCATCACATGCCCATATGTGGGGGTGTGCTTACCCTCTTGTTAGTTTAAAGATTTCTTTTGTGTGAGCTTGATGCTAGTGCTTGAGAGGAATTGTGTGGGTTGGTGTTGTCGATGTGCATGACACAAACATGGGGTTCAAACCCCCATGTCACTTTGTCATTGTGCACATGAAACCCTCCTATGTATTGTCATCTTAGAAGAATACCTTATGGATTTGCATTTTTCATTTTGTTGAAAGTTTGGGCTTTGTTTCCATGATATAGATGGAGCCCAAAGGCATGGATCTTGGTGTGTTAGTTGTAGGGGTTTGTGCTCAATACCATAGTGGTGTCAAACACCTCTTGGGAACTTGTGTGTGCAAACTATGCCTAGACAAAGTGGGCATGTGGTTGGGAAATTCCAGATTTTTGAACTCTGAAAATTTCACTAAGTCTGGGATGCTGAAAACATTTTCTTCCCCTGTAGACAAGGTTGTTCTGGTCATTATGTTGAGAACTGGACTTAGTTCAGTGCTAGTGTTTTGAACCTGAGATGTTTGTGAAGCTTCCTGTCAATTTTCAAGTCATTTGGATTCCAGTAGCTTGTGTTTTGGTTGCTGTTAAAAGGCTTCAGAACAGAAACAGAAACTCAGGTGCAGGAATTTTCACTAAGTCCCTGAGGACTGATGGTTTTGGGAAAGTTTTTGGCCTTGTATCTTCTAGAGTTTAATTAATTTTGCTGTGATTATTGCTGGAGATTGTAGTGTTCTTGGTTGGCAACAGCCACATATATTATTTGTCATATTTGAAGACCTGTAGCTATGTTGCATGTGGCTCACAAACAGCTAAGATGCAGAAACTGGCAGATTGCGTAGTTTTGCCATTTTGTTCAAAGTTTGTGTTCAGTTGTTGTTGGGGTGTTCTACCTTGCTCCATTTCATTCATGTTGGGTTAATATATGTCTTGGCAACCTGGGAACACCAGATTTGTGCCAATTGTGTGTGTGGTGATGAATCTTTCACGTAGAGCTTCATATCGTGTTTCGTTGATTCCCGTTGATCCGTAGCTCCGTTTGCAAAGTTCTTTATATGGTTTTGCACCAGTTTTACAAGGTGCATATGTTCATATAATTCCCATGCATGTCCAAATAGTTTAGTGCAAAGTTCTGTCCAGGAACTTGTTGTAGTTTATCTTGCTGGTGCTAGTGTTAGAAATAGTGGTGCATGCTCAACTTTCATCTCATGCATCATGTGATTGTTGCATTTTGTGGTGCTGCTGTTCATTGGCTGTTATTTTTGTGTTGGGTAGCACCGGGAGCGGAGACCGATTACGTGGAGTCAGGAGAGTACGTGCAGGACGATCCAGAACCATTCCAAGCTGAGGATATCACAGGCAAGATGACATGACCTTGATCCCATATCTAGACTTGTTATGTTAGTTTCGATTCCACGTCATATTGCTCGCTGCCTACCACTGAAAATATATTGCCTCTTCATATTCCATGAGCCTAAACACCTTACTCCTTCCTAGCAAACTTGCATGGCTAGGTAGGCTTGCTCAGCTACTAATGTTAGCATTGTTAGTTGCAGGTGATTATAACTCATGAGTTGTCATGAGCTTGATATCATTATATTAATTTATGTTATTAAATTAATGTATCTATATACTTGGTAAATGACGGGAGGCCTAGCCTTTTGTCGGGTGTCTTGTTCCGTTATTGCCGCCTTAGTTACCGGTTACCGGTGTTTGATTCCATAATGATCGCTCCTAACACGTTCGGGGTTGTTATGGGGACCCCCTTGATAAATCGCGTGGTGTTAAGGCTTGTCCGGCAGGACCCAACTTTGGTACTATTTGCTAATCACCTAATAATAATCTGCATAGGGAATAGCTACCCCGAGGATTCTAATCAACAACCCGGGCCAGTGCTCCTCATGAGTGTTGGTCCAAACTGGTCTGCCTGCGGGGCCACCACAAGGAAACTTGAGGTTTGGCACCTGTAGCTAGTTCCATCCGGCGTGTCCTGAGACTGAGATACGCAGCTCTTATCGGGGTCGTCGACACGTCGGGAGGTCCTGCTAGTCTTGTCTTGCCTTAGCGGTATATCTTGCGTATAGGAATCCCGGTGAAGCTTTGGTTTTCTCCAAAGTTGAGGTTTTCCCTCTAAGGAATCCGACGAGATCACGAGATTCGTGATAGAGGATGCCTTTAGGGCCTGTGTTCGTTTGTGATGGACTAGTTGGAGCACCCCTGCAGGGTTTAATCTTTCGGAAGCCGTGCCCACGGTTATGTGGTAACTTGGAATATTTTGTTAACATCCGGTATTAGAAAACTTAAACATAAACTAATAAAATATGCCAACTGTGTGCGTAACCGTGACTGTCCCTTCGAAGATCTCTCTTCGATCCGGAACACGGTGGGGTTATGAATGCCGTAGGTAGGGGTTCAGGATCACTTTCTGATCAAGTTTTCACGATCGTTAGTATAGAACACTGTCACTTCTCCTTTGCGTAAGCTAGCCACTTATTCAACCTTAGGGTGCAGCAGCCTGAAACACTTCACCCCTTCCTTACCCAATAACATGACTAGATCTGACACCAAGGTCTTAGATTGCTGAGTCCCCGTGGCTCACGGATTCCTCCGAAACTCCCAGCAGGTACAGGTATCCCAGAGGCAGATGATCCCGACGGCACCCAGCTGGCGTGGCAGTACGACGAGGAGACAAATCGCCTTTACGTGAACTATCCAGAGGACTGAGCCGTGGTCGTGATCGTGGGCCTGCAGCGGGTAGCATAGCATTTTCCTTGTTTTGTAGTCCGTACCGGAACTACATTGATTGTATCTGCGTTGTACTCTGTATTATTAATAAGAAGACAGTTGAATCCCAGATTGTCTACTTTATTTATTATTATGTGCTATGTTTACTTGCTTGCAAAACACTTAGATGCGCTTCTTTCCTATTCGGGGCCTCGACCCCCAGATCGGAAAGGACCGCATCTTGGTCGTTACATACTTTGTGTGTATCAAACGTCGCAACGTAACTGGGTGACTATAAAGATGCTCTACAGGTATCTCCGAAGGTGTTAGTTGAGTTAGTATGGATCAAGACTGGGATTTGTCACTCCGTGTGACGGAGAGGTATCTCGGGGCCCACTCGGTAATACAACATCACACACAAGCCTTGCAAGCAATGTGACTTAGTGTAAGTTGCGGGATCTTGTATTACGGAACGAGTAAAGAGACTTGCCGGTAAACGAGATTGAAATAGGTATGCGGATACTGACGATCGAATCTCGGGCAAGTAACATACCGAAGGACAAAGGGAATGATATACGGGATTATATGAATCCTTGGCACTGAGGTTCAAGCGATAAGATCTTCGTAGAATATGTAGTATCCAATATGGGCATCCAGGTCCCGCTATTGGATATTGACCGAGGAGTCTCTCGGGTCATGTCTACATAGTTCTCGAACCCGCAGGGTCTGCACACTTAAGGTTCGACGTTGTTTTATGCGTATTTGAGTTATATGGTTGGTTACCGAATGTTGTTCGGAGTCCCGGATGAGATCACGGACGTCACGAAGGTTTCCGGAATGGTCCGGAAACGAAGATTGATATATAGGATGACCTCATTTGATTACCGGAAGGTTTTCGGAGTTACCGGGAATGTACCGGGAATGACGAATGGGTTCCGGGAGTTCACCGGGGGGGCAACCCACCCCGGGGAAGCCCATAGGCCATAAGGGTGGCGCACCAGCCCTTAGTGGGCTGGTGGGACAGCCCAAAAGGGCCCTATGCGCCATACAAAGGAAAATCAAAGAGAAAGAAAAAAAAAGGTGGTGGGAAGGAAGGGAAGGACTCCCACCCACCAAACCAAGTCCAACTCGGTTTGGGGGGGAGCCTTCCCCCCTTGGACTCGGCCGACCCCCTTGGGGCTCCTTGAGCCCCAAGGCAAGGTCCCCTCCCTCCCACCTATATATACAGAGGTATTGGGGCTGATTTGAGACGATTTTTCCACGGCAGCCCGACCACATACCTCCACGGTTTTTCCTCGAGATCGCGTTTCTGCGGAGCTCGGGCGGAGCCCTGCTGAGACAAGGTCATCACCAACCTCCGGAGCGCCGTCACGCTGCCGGAGAACTCTTCTACCTCTCCGTCTCTCTTGCTGGATCAAGAAGGCCAAGATCATCGTCGAGCTGTACGTGTGCTGAACGCGGAGGTGCCGTCCGTTCGGTACTAGATCGTGGGACTGATCGCGGGATTGTTCGCGGGGCGGATCGAGGGACGTGAGGACGTTCCACTACATCAACCGCGTTCACTAACGCTTCTGCTGTACGATTTACAAGGGTACGTAGATCACTCATCCCCTCTCGTAGATGGACATCACTGTCGTGGTTTTTTCACGGCAGATGTCCTCGTGAAAGGACTTAGTACTGGAGCCATCGCACCTTGGTGGCGACTCAAAGGGGTTAAGTGGGAGAGACACGGCGATTTACCCAGGTTCGGCCCCTCGAGAAGAGGTAATAGCCTACGTCCTGCTTTGTGTGTATTGATGTGGATTCGATTACAAGGGAGGCGTAACTCGCCCTAACCTAGCACTCGATGATTTCTAACCTGCCTCTCCCCTTCCAGACTCGCCTTTATATATAGGTCGAAGCCTTAGGGTTTACAAGAGTCCCAGCCGGTTTACAACTCGTGACCACCGCGGTCTCTAAGTCGCCGTCTTGCCGAACCCAGAGTCCTTCCACAAATCATAACCATCTTGCGACTTCAAACCGCCCGGACAGAGGCCCAACTAGCCTTAAAGGATGAATCGCCTTAACAGTGACCCGGCCCATATTTGGCGGGTCATAACCGCAGGCAATATCCCCAACATTAGGCCCCAAATTGACTTGAATCTTCATGCCAATACCTTCATTTTAGTCGAAGGCGATTCGCTCTTCTGTGTTCCTCCTTGCACCAGAAATCTCAACTCGCCAATTGGTGCCGGAAAAAGTCTCCGAGCCGCCAACGCATTTCGCATCAGTATTCTCCTTAGCCCTCGATTTTCGGGAACTCCAACACAATCTCAACGGATCTTTTGGGCGCATCATTACCCAAAAATTTCGGATGTCATCATGGCGAATTTTGTCTTTCTCAACGGTTCCCGCTCACGGCGCCTCGATCCCCGCGCCCATCCTTATAAATAAGCGGAAGGGACACGGCTGACACCGTCCACCTACCAGTCCCGTCGATTTCTCCACCATCATCACAGCGAGGAAAAGACGCTCCGCATCCCAAAACTCCGCCACCGGCCGCAACCTCTGTCTTCGTCCGAAGAACTCTGGTGCCGCCCGCAAGCCATCGCCGTCCGAGAAGCTCCGGCGCCGCCCGTAAACCGTCGACGTTCGAGGGGCCCCGGCGCCACCCGCAAGCTGCGGCCATTCGAAGAGCTCCGGCGACGCCTGCAAGTTGCTGCCGTTCGAAGAGCTCCGGCGCCGTTCAAGGGACTCCAGCGCCGCCCGCACGTCGCCGCCGTCGCCAGGCCCCATCGTCACCAACCTTCTTCGACCAAGATCTTCAGGTTAGGCCACTGGTTCCTTCTCTAAGGATAGATTTAGTTCTTGTTCTCGCCGCCGCCATTGCCATAGCTTCGAAGTTCTATGTTCGTCATCATTCTAGCTGTTGAATCGATTAGTTCGAGCGCCATTAGGGCACCTAGTGTTTCGGACAATGCTATCCATCCGTGCCCTTGCGGATCTTCGCAACAGACTAGTCCTTTTGAACATGAGGCACCATCCTGATCGCACACCGCTCATGTTTTAGCCATGTCCGTAAGCTGTTATATCTGTTGGGTAGATCCATTCCTCTTTCACTGTTCGCAAAAAACTGTTTGGAGACCTCGTTCTTCCCTTAGTGTTTTGGAAAGAACAAACGCTACCACCCATAGTAGCATCGCTTCTGACAATAGCCCTGCTCCAATAGGTCGCCATATCAGTCCAACCCGGCCTCCCAATCCGGCGGGTTAAACAGGCGCTAGTTCCGACTTACATAATAAATGCTCGAGACACGTAATACCATTTCTTGCCTATTTGTAGCATGGGTGCCGTTTTCAAGAGTGATTGGCTTCCCACCAAAGTTGACGATGCTGTCTTGGCGAATTACGTGAAAGCGGGCTGCTTGGATCCTCAAGACGTCATTGGATGGCGCTCCGGGTTAGGAGAAGACCTACCCAACCCTAAGGAAGGAGAGATAGTAGTGTTTGTGGAACACTTAGAACGGGGTTTTAAACCGCCCGGATCTAAATTCCTTAGAGACGCCCTGACTTTTATGAACGTCCGACTCCAGGATTTGGGACCCAATTCCATAAGCAACCTGAGTCAATTCCAGGTCCTTTGCGAAGCTTATTTGCGGATTGAGCCTTCCGTCCCTCTGTTCTGGTACTTCTTCCACCTGAATCGCCAGACGGAATTCCACAACGGCCCCAGTTTGGAACTCGGCGGGGTCAATGTCCAGCGTCGCCGGGACAGTCCGTTCCCTGCACTCACTATGCCTAGCCATCCCAAGGGCTGGGGTGAATCTTGGTTCTACTGCAAGGAAACATCCCCCGCCGGTGAAAACAAACTTCAAGGTTACAGGCCAAGCCGCCTCCCAGTCAACTTCAAGCTCCCTGACAAGCTCACCGAGGAAGAAGAGTCGGAGTTCGTCCCAATTCTGTCCGAACAGAGATCTTTGACGAATAACGGTCTCACCGGGGTTGACTTGATTCGCTGCTGGGTCGAATGGCGGATCCTTCCTCTGAGCCGCCGAGACGGCCTGATGTGCGATTTTGACGGTACCCTGGATCATCCCAATGCTACTTCCATACAGCGTTGACGGAAAAAGACATAGTCACCATCATCAGGAAGCTGACCGGCGAACCTGCAGCGAAGTGCGGCCAAATCGGCCTTAAGCCCTTCTGCAAGATCAACCCGGCACCCAAGGTAACCAAAGCTAACTCGCCATCAATTTTTGCTTTATCTGGTTTACGGTCATCATGACTTCATGCCATATCCCCTTCCAGAAAGGTGACAAGTTCTGGTCTAGAAGACCTAAGAAACAAGCCATGAAGAGTGCTAAGCCGCCTTCCAAGAAAAACAAAGGCAAAGGCAAATCGGTCGCGGCCGAGCCATCTGAAGTCGACGAATCTCAAGCCGGCGACGCACTCTCAGAGGTACCAAACCGTCCTTATCTTCACTCGCCATTCATCACCTTTTATCTTTTACTTATCTCTTGCTCCTTTCATAACAGAATGAAGGTAACGAGAGCCAGGAAGACTCTGTCGAGGTAATTTCCGTCTCTTCCGATTCATCTCCTTCTCCACCTAAGCCGGCCCGGCGAATATGTGGAAAAGTACCTCTCTCACATCCAAATGCCCATTTGGACCCAAATTTCTTACTGAAGAAAACGCAGCACGCCTCAAAACGGAAAACGCGAAGTCATTCTGGCGACCTGACACCTGGCTTGCCAACAAGGAACAAAAGAAAACCAAGCGAGGTACCTCCTTTTCTTATGTGAACAACCATTGTTCGTGCTGCTCTGGATCACAATCCTAACCCGCCAGTATTGTCGATGTATCAACTCTGCAGGATTCTCCCCCCACTTCTGGCGACTCAGTGATGTCGACCCTTCCACCAATGATCCGAGTCCCGGGGTAAGTTCCTTGTCCTGATCCTTGAGAATGATACTCTTTTATGTATATATTTTTTAACACGCCTATTTCTTTCATTAGGGCGCAAGCCAAAAAGAGGAAGACCAGTGGATCAAACCCTAACGCCACTCCTGAACCTTCAAAGAAAACTACTCCGACTCAAGAGGATCCGGGTCAAAACGAGCCGACAATTCAAGCAAACCCTCCTGAGTCGCCCCAAGGATCAACGGATGTCCCTAGATCACCGGTCGTAATGGCGACAGCTGATGACCCAGATGTTGTGGTCATTACTGGTTTTGGTTTCTCCAAGCCGGCAGAGACAATCCTCTCCAAACATACAGCATCCCCTTCTCCATCAGTTCTCGAGTCTGGGCCTTCCAAGGCGAAACTTTCTGATTATGCAGGTCTGGATTTTAAAGAACTCTGTTCGGGCTTCGCAAGTCGCCTGGAAGCGAGTTACGAGATGGAAAAGAATCTGCTGAAGATGTTAAATAACAAGCATGAGGTAAAAATTTATATTCCATATTATCCTCAGTAACCCCCAAGGGCCGGGTCATCAGTAAAATGATGAGCCGGGTCTTTTAAAAGCTTCGCAACCAATAACCCCCAAGGGCCGTGTCATCAGTAAAATGATGAGCAGGGTCTTTTAAAAGCTGCGCAACCAATAACCCCCAAGGGCCGGGTCATCAGTAAAATGATGAGCCGGGTCTTTTAAAAGCTTCGCGACCAGTAACCCCCAAGGGCCGGGTCATCAGTAAAATGATGAGCCGGGTCTTTTAAAAGCTTCGCGACCAGTAACCCCCAAGGGCCGGGTCATCAGTAAAATGATGAGCCGGGTCTTGATCTCTGTATAATTTTCCTTGAAAAATTATACATTAGCCCCCAAGTGTCAGGGGTATTGCCTTGCAATAATTCTGAGACTTGTCTCTGTTTTTAAATTTTGAACAGGAAAGCCTTGCCCAGACCGAACTGGCCCTGGGCGACTTAAAGAGAAACTTGGCTGACCAACAAGATGCCCGAGCTCAGTCGGAAGACAAATATAACCTGGCTCTGGTTGAACTGGAAAAACTCAAAGCCGAGTTAGAAAGAACTCAGGCTGATCACAGTGCGGTTTTGACGAGAGCCGACAAAGCAGAAGCAAAGCTATCAACTGTGCAGCAGGAGCTATCCGGCTTAAAGCGCCATATTTCCAACATGACTCAAGCCATCTTTGGTAAGCTTTACCTAACTCGCCAATCTTATCCTCTTCCTGTGGCAAAATTCCTCAATGTTTAACTTACCGGTTTTTTAATCACAGGCTCGAGAGTTGCCAATCTGCAAGATGATAGCGTGTTGATGCTGAAGGCGATCTATATGCTGACGGAACAACTGTACACAGGCACTGTGCTGACCGTCAAGGCTGTGATTGGTGCAAAGGAACCCATAACTTCTATCAAGAAGGTGCTTGGATATCTATCCACGCTGCCTCCCCAGATCGGCGAGTTAACCCGATCAGCCGCTCGGAAGGGTGTCCTGACGGCTCTGAGTCGCTGCCTGGCGTATGCTCCGGAAATCAATTTGGAAGAAGTAGCTGCTGGCTTCCCTCAGCTTAAAGATGACGGCTCGGAGTTCGTGGAGGAAGACTACCAGAAGGTTGTCAAGGACTCTCGACTGGCCGCGACTCAACTCGCCGCCAGCCTTGACTTGACAAAATATCAGGCGGCTTATGATGACAAGAATAAGAAAATCAGCCCGCCAACCTTTGTGGTGACCAACCTTATCCCTCGGCGACCCAAGAATCCCTTTGACTGGGAAACGGACCTGGCATCAATCTTGACTGATGAAGACGATTTCGCCTCTTTGTCCAGATGCAATTGGGTCTTGGGCGATTTACAAATCGAAGCTGGTCAGAGCTCACGCCAGAACTTAGCGGAATAGGTTTTCCTTGAATTTGGCCCAAGAGCCATGTAATAGTCAGTACTATCTTTTGATGACATCTTCTGCAAAAAACCCTTATACCGTTTTTGAGGCGGTTTAAAATATTTGGTTAACCTTTATTAGAATCGCCTGAAATGCTTAACCCGCCAAGGATGAAAACCTTGAGCACATTATCTGTGAAAATAAAAGAATCACAAACAGTTTCAATGAGTAAGCAGTGAGGGAAAAAATTTCCAAAGTCAAATCATAACACGAGCAATTTTGCCTTAATGCAGGTTTCGTCGGCTCATACGGTCGCGACAGGGGGAGGCGAGTCAGAAAGCTCGTGCACCCACCCTTAATGCAGGTTTCGTCGGCTCATACGGTCGCGACAGGGGGAGGCGAGTCAGAAAGCTCGTGCACCCACCCTTAATGCAGGTTTCGTCGGCTCATACGGTCGCGACAGGGGGAGGCGAGTCAAAAAGCTCGTGCACCCACCCTCAATGCAGGTTTCGTCGGCTCATACGGTCGCGACAGGGGGAGGCGAGTCAGAAAGCTCGTGCACCCACCCTTAATGCAGGTTTCGTCGGCTCATACGGTCGCGACAGGGGGAGGCGAGTCAGAAAGCTCGTGCACCCACCCTTAATGCAGGTTTCGTCGGCTCATACGGTCGCGACAGGGGGAGGCGAGTCAGAAAGCTCGTGTACCCACCCTTAATGCAGGTTTCGTCGGCTCATACGGTCTCGACAGGGGGAGGCGAGTCAGAAAGCTCGTGCACCCACCCTTAATGCAGGTTTCGTCGGCTCATACGGTCGCGACAGGGGGAGGCGAGTCAGAAAGCTCGTGCACCCACCCTTAATGCAGGTTTCGTCGGCTCATACGGTCGCGACAGGGGGAGGCGAGTCAGAAAGCTCGTGCACCCACCCTTAATGCAGGTTTCGTCGGCTCATACGGTCGCGACAGGGGGAGGCGAGTCAGAAAGCTCGTGCACCCACCCTTAATGCAGGTTTCGTCGGCTCATACGGTCGCGACAGGGGGAGGCGAGTCAGAAAGCTCGTGCACCCACCCTTAATGCAGGTTTCGTCGGCTCATACGGTCGCGACAGGGGGAGGTGAGTCAGAAAGCTCGTGCACCCACCCTTAATGCATGTTCTGTCGGCTCATAAGGTCGCAACAGGATATCATGAAATTGCTTTTTCTTTAAAGAAGAAGCCCCCCAAGTCAGGGAAACATTATATTATTCGATAAGAAAAATTGAAAAACTTACAAAGCATGGAGTTTTAAGAACTCAAGTGTAATAAGGCCGCAAATGGGCAATATTCCAAGGGCGAGTTGACTCAGCCCCCGTAGTTGGTCGGTCAGACCGAAGATCCATCAAGTAGTAAGAACCATTGCGGAGGTTCTTGCTGACAACGAAAGGTCCCTCCCAAGGGGGCGAAAGTTTGTGCATGCCTGTCCGATCTTGTATTAGTCGAAGCACCAAATCGCCTTCTTGGAAGGTACGACTCTTCACCCGGCGACTATGATAACGCCGCAAATCTTGCTGATAGATCGCCGAACGAGCCGCTGCTAAGTCACGTGCTTCTTCCAAGGCGTCCAAAGAGTCCTGACGCGCCAGCTCGTTGTCCTGCTCCACATATGCGGCGACTCTAAGAGAATCATGCCTTATGTCAGTAGGGAGAACGGCCTCTGCACCATAGACCAAGAAGAAAGGGGTGAACCCCGTGGACCGATTTGGGGTGGTTCGGATGCTCCATAATACCGAAGGTAACTCCTCCACCCAACATCCTGGAGTTCTTTCCAGGGGAACCATGAGCCGAGGTTTGATCCCTCGCAAAACTTCCTGATTCGCCCGCTCGGCCTGTCCGTTTGACTGCGGGTGAGCAACCGCAGAGATATCAAGCCGGATATGTTCACGGCGACAGAAATCCAGCATTGCTCCTTGGGACAGGTTAGTACCATTGTCTGTGATGATACTGTTCGGATATCCAAAACGGAAAATCAGCTTCTTCAGAAATTTTACCGCAGTCTTCGCGTCGCAAGCCCCAACTGGCTCCGCCTCAATCCACTTAGTGAATTTATCAACCGCCACCAATAAGTGAGTTTTCTTGTTGGAGGACATCTTAAAGGGACCGACCATGTCCAGCCCCCAAACCGCGAAAGGCCAAGTAATGGGGATCATCCTCAATTCTTGAGCCGGCACATGAGCCTGTCTCCCGTAGCGTTGGCACCCCTCACACCGCCGTACTATATCTTCTGCATCTGCGTGAGCCGTCAACCAGAAGAAACCGTGTCGAAAGGCTTTTGACACCAAAGAACGTGACCCGGCGTGATGTCCGCAGTCTCTAGAATGGATGTCATTAAGGACTGTGCATCCTTCCTCGGAGGAGACGCACCGCTGAAAGACCCCTAAAGCACTTCGTTTATATAGCTCGCCATTAATGACAACCATGGACTTGCTACGCCGAACAATCTGGCGAGCCAAGACTTCATCAGTGGGTAACTCGCCACGGGCAAGGTAAGCTAGATAAGGAAGAGCCCAATCCGGAGCGATGTGGAGAGCCGCCACAAGCTGAGACTCGGGATCTGGAATCGCCAATTCCTCCTCCGTGGGTACAGTCACGGATGGTTTATGCAAGATATCCAAGAAGACATCAGGGGGAACCGGTTTTCTCTATGAGCCGAGTCGGGAGAGGGCATCTGCTGCTTCATTGAGTCGTCGATCAACATGATCAACCTGGTATCCATGAAAATAGCCCGTCACGTCAGATACGGCTCGTCTGTAAGCCGCCATCATAGGATCTCGAGAATCCCAGGTGCCCGAAACCTGTTGCGCCACCAGATCTGAGTCCCCAAAACATCTGACTCGGGTTAGGTTCATCTCTTTTGCTAGCCGCAAACCATGGAGCAGAGCTTCATACTCTGTCGCATTATTTGTACAAGGGAACATGAGCCGGAGGACATAGCAGAACTTATCTCCTTGAGGGGATATCAACACCACACCAGCCCCCGAGCCCTCCAACTGCCTGGATCCATCAAAATAAATAGTCCAATAGGTAAGGTCGGGGCGATCTTCTGGAGCCTGAAGCTCCGTCCAATCATTGACGAAATCAACCAGCGCCTGGGACTTGATGGCCGTGCGGGGGGTATACTGAATGTGATGTGACCCAAGTTCAATCGCCCATTTGGCGATTCGCCCTGTCGCCTCGCGGTTTTGGATGACGTCGCCGAGGGGCGCGGAACTGACCACGGTGATTGGGTGTTCTTGGAAATAGTGTTTAAGCTTCCGACTCGCCATGAACACCCCGTAGACCAGTTTTTGCCAATGGGGGTATCGTTGTTTGGAGAGAGTTAACACCTCACTAATAAAGTACACCGGGCGTTGTACCGGGTATTCCTTTCCTTCCTCCTTTCTTTCGACGACCACGGCCACGCTGACCGCTTCGGAATTCGCGGCGATATACAGGAGCATGGGTTCCTTCTCAGTCGGGGCCGCCAGGACCGGCGGGTTAACCAGCTGACGTTTCAAGGCCTGAAGTGCTTCGTCGGCTTCCTCTGTCCACACGAATCGGTCAGACTTCCTCAACAATTGATAGAGCGGAATTGCCTTTTCTCCGAGGCGGCTTACAAAACGACTGAGGGCCGCGATACGACCCGCCAATCGCTGGACTTGGTTAACGTTCGTCGGCTTGCCGAGGGAGGCAACCGCTTCAATTTTGTCCGGGTTAGCCTCGATGCCGCGCTCCGATACCAAGAAACCCAGTAGTTTTCCCGCAGGTACGCCGAAAACGCACTTGGTAGGATTTAGCTTCATCTGATATACCCGTAAATTATCAAAGGTTTCCTTAAGGTCTTCCAGAAGTGTCTCCTCCCGGCGGGTCTTGATAACAATGTCGTCAACATAAGCATGGACGTTGCGGCCAATTTGGCTGTGGAGACAATTCTGGATGCAATGTTGGTAAGTCGCCCCTGCGCTCTTGAGTCCGAACGGCATGGACACATAGCAAAAGGCCCCGAAGGGAGTTATGAAAGCAGTCTTTTCTTGATCTTCCACAGCCATTTTGATCTGATGATAACCTGAGTAAGCGTCCAAAAAGCACAATCGTTCGCATCCCGCCACCGAGTCAATGATTTGGTCGATGCGGGGAAGAGCGAAAGGAACCTTGGGGCAAGCTCTGTTGAGGTCCGTATAGTCAATGCACATACGGAAGGTGCCATTCTTCTTGAGTACTAACACCGGGTTAGCTAGCCATTTGGGGTGAAAGACTTCCACGATGAACCCGGCGGCTAAAAGACGGGCGACTTCCTCTCCAATCGCCTTCCGTCGCTCCTCGTTAAACCGGCGGAGGTATTGTTGAACAGGTTTGCATTTTGGGTCAATATTAAGATGGTGCTCAGCGAATTCTCTCGGTACACCCGGCATGTCAGAGGGTTTCCATGCGAAGATGTCCCGATTCTCACGGATGAATTCGATGAGCGCGCTTTCCTATTTGGGGTCCAGACCCGTCCCAATGGTAAACTGCTTGGATGAATCGCCAGGGACGAAGTCGACTGTCTTCGTGTCATCCGTTGGTTTGAACTTGAGGGGCGACTCGGAGTCTGTAGTCGGTTTCTTGAGTGGTGTCATGTCCGCCGGGTCAACATTGGCCCGGTGGTTTTTGAGCTCTTCCGCCGCGCAGGCGACTTCTGCGTAGGCTGCGTCTCCTTCCTCACACTCTTTTGCAATCCTTCTATCTCTGTCGACCGTGATGGGCCCTTTAGGGCCAGGCATTTTGAGCTTGAGGTAGACGTAGCATGGGCGGGCCATGAAGGGGCGTAAGCCGGTCGTCCGAACAGCGCATGGTATGGGCTTTTTAATTTGACCACCTCGAAGACCAAAGACTCCGACCTGTAGTTCTGTGCAGTTCCAAACGCTACTGAGAGCTTGACTCGGCCAATCGGATAAGCGGATTTGACTGGGACGATGTCGTGGAAAACTGTGGTTGAAGGCATCAAGTCTTTCTCTAATAGGTTCATCCTCCGGAAGGTGTCGAAGTATAGGATGTTAATGCTGCTGCCGCCATCCATCAGTACTTTCGATAGAGTGTAACCCGCCACTTGGGGAGCCACGACCAAGGCCAGGTCGCACGGGTTATCTACCCTCGGCGGGTGATCCTCTCTGCTCCATGTTATGGTCTGTTCGGACCAGTGGAGGTATCTGGGAACTGCCCGCTCAATTACGCTGTACGCCCGGTGATTTACCTTTTTATCACGTCTGCAAGCATTAGTGGTGAAAACATGATATTGCCCATTACTTAGCTGTTTAGGATTGTTGCGGAAGCCACCATGGTCATCCTGGTCCTGCGGAGCCCCCTGCGGGGGTTGCTGCTGGAAGACTCCCGGCGGGTTGTACCGCCGGTGGTGGTGCACCGGGTACTGGCCGCCGCCTGGCTGCGGCCCCCCCTGAGCCTCCTGTTCGGGAAAACCGCCGAAGGGGTTGTGCCTTTGGTTAGGCGCGGCGAGTTGGTCTTGGCGACGGTTCGGGTCTTCGCTCTGGCTCTTCTTGATTGCCTCGGCCCGAAACTCCCGCATCACGAAGCAGTTCTCCCAGGAGTGACCCGCCGGGCCATTGGCCGTGGCGTGGTGCGGGCAAGGGCCTTTGAGTAATTCTTCGTAGTTGCGCGGTCTTTTCCCACTGAAGCCTCGATTCTTCTTTTTGCCGTCGTTGGCGTTGGTGTTGGCAACCAGATCCGAGGGCTCCTCGTGCGGCCTACGTTTGCCGTTGGTCCCCTGGTTATGACGGTTGCGGCCCTGGAGGCGGGCATGCTTATTCGTTGAATCGCCCTTCTTGGGCGAGCTACCCTTGCCGTCCTCGCCGGGATCCTTAGTATCATCGGCTTCGGCGTACCTAGTGAGGGTATCCATCAGCTCGCCCATATCCTAAACTTTCCGTTTGAGTCGCCCCAGCTTCTGGACCAGCGGTTCGTAGTGGCAGTTGTGCTCGAGGATAAGCACGGCTTGCGCCGCCGTGATGCCGTCCGACGAATGGATAATTTCCGTGACTCGCCGCGACCAATGATGCGCCGACTCATCCGGGCGTTGCACGGAGTGTTGCAAGTCGACGATTGTCATCGGTCGTTTACAGGTTCCCCGGAAGTTTTTGATAAAACGCTCCTTTAACTCGGCCCAGGACTGTATAGAGTTGGGGGGTAAATTTTTCAACCAAGTGCGTGCCGATCCCTCGAGCATCATGGTGAAATATCTGGCGCAAACCGCCTCGTTTACGTCGAGCATGTCCATGGCGATCTCATAGCCCTTGATCCAAGACGTCGGTTCGAGATCTGGTGTGTAATTTGGCACCTTTCTTGGTCCTTTGAAATCCTTGGGCATTCTTTCGTTTCGGAGGGCCAGGGATAAGCAGGGCACCCCGACTCGCCCTCCGGTCCCCACGGGAGGAGTCTGAGCCTCCTGAGTGTTGGGTGGACGTCCGCCCGGCGGGTCCCGCTCGGGCGGGTTGTCCAGCGGGGGGTGTCGTGGGGCGCTGTTTACGGCCGGTTGATCCTCCGGCCAACCCCTGGTATAGCTCGCCTGGGGGGTGGAGTGCAATCGCTCGGGGCTGTGTGAGAATTGCGCGTTTTGTACCACCGCTGTTTTCAACATCTCGATGGCGTTTCTTGCTTCGATCTCAGCTGGGGTGTTGCCGTGGATCGGGAGAGACTCCAGATGGCGAGTTGCGGCAAGCACGTTATCCACCGGGTTAGAGAAGTGGCCTCGGGGGGTGCGGAACCGAGGGATTTGACCCTCAGTCGGCTGAATCGGCGGGTTAGCAGGGCGGCCCATCCCTCCTGCTGGAGCGGCTCCCATCCCGGGCGTCTGGGGAGTGTCGAACAGGCGAGTCGGATTGAGATCATGGGGTAGGCGTCCTTGGTGCCTCCGCTGATGGACAGCATCAGATGCGCGCTGCTGTCTTTCGAGCCGCCAATTGTCGGTGCTCAACCGCATCCTTTCGGCCGTAATCTCGGCCTGTCGAGTTTCCATCCTGGCGGACTCCGTCTCAGCATCCTGATGGGCCTTTGCCACCGCCTCCCTCAGTTTTGCTATCTCCGCATTTATCTCTCCTTGGTTCTCCGGCGTGAGGGGAGTTGACATCAGCCTCGTGATTTCCGCCGCTAAATCCACTAGGACTGCTGACGCACTTCTGGACGTCCCGCCGGTTCCATCGCCCCCGGCGGGGTTCGGTGCGGGTTGAGTCGCCCCGGGCATGTAGATGGCGATCTGGCGGCGGGTTCGATCGAGGATTTCCGGATCCATGGCCAATGACAAGCCCCCAAGACCGTCTCCGTGGAGGGACTGGATGGAATTGGACTCGCCCATGGATGACTCGTCGTCAGAGTTGACGGGGGTGACCTCCTGAGCCGCCGCGCGCTCTGGTTCCTCCGTTCCCTGTGTGAAGCCCACAAAGACCGGGCGGGTCAGATTCCGGGTTATGATTTTGTTGGAAATATTCCCTAGAGGCAATAATAAATTAGTTATTATTATATTTCTTAGTTCATGATAATCGTTTATTATCCATGCTATAATTGTATTGATTGGAAACACAATACTTGTGTGGATACATAGACAAAACACTGTCCCTAGTAAGCCTCTAGTTGACTAGCTCGTTGTTCAAAGATGGTCAAGGTTTCCTGGCCATAGGCAAGTGTTGTCACTTGATAACAGGATCACATCATTAGGAGAATCATGTGATGGACTAGACCCAAACTAATAGACGTAGCATGTTGATCGTGTCATTTTGTTGCTACTGTTTTCTGCGTGTCAAGTATTTGTTCCTATGACCATGAGATCATATAACTCACGAACACCGAAGGAATGCTTTGTGTGTATCAAACATCGCAACGTAACTGGGTGACTATAAAGATGCTCTACAGGTATCTCCGAAGGTGTTCGTTGAGTTAGTATGGATCAAGACTGGGATTTGTCACTCCGTATGACGGGGAGGTATCTCGGGGCCCACTCGGTAATACAACATCACACACAAGCCTTGCAAGCAATGTAACTTAGTGTAAGTTGCGGGATCTTGTATTACGGAACGAGTAAAGAGACTTGCCGGTGAACGAGATTGAAATAGGTATGCGGATACTGACGATCGAATCTCGGGCAAGTAACATACCGAAGGACAAAGGGAATGACATACGGGATTACACGAATCCTTGACACTGAGGTTCAAACGATAAGATCTTCGTAGAATGTGTAGGATCCAATATGGGCATCCAGGTCCCGCTATTGGATATTGACCGAGGAGTCTCTCTGGTCATGTCTACATAGTTCTCGAACCCGCAGGGTCTGCACACTTAAGGTTCGACGTTGTTTTATGCGTATTTGAGTTATATGGTTGGTTACCGAATGTTGTTCGGAGTCCCGGATGAGATCACGGACGTCACGAGGGTTTCCGGAATGGTCCGGAAACGAAGATTGATATATAGGATGACCTCATTTGGTTACCGGAAGGTTTTCGTGCATTACCGGAAAAGTTTCGGGCTCATCGGTAGTGTACCGGGAGTGCCGGGAGGGGTGCCGGGGACCATCGGGAGGGGTGTCACGCCCCAAGGGGTCTCATGGGCTGTGCGAAGAGATAAACCAGCCCCTAGTGGGCTGGAATAAGTTCCCACTAAGGCCCATAAGGTTTGAGAAGGAAAAAAACACAAGGTGGAAAGAGTTTCCAAGTGGGAAGGTGGAATCCTACTCCAAGTAGGATTGGAGTAGGACTCCTCCACCTCCAATTTCGGCAAACCTTTAGGTTTTGAGGCTGCCTCCTCCCCTCCCTCCCACCTATATATACGGAGGTTTTAGGGCTGATTAGAGACGATTTTTCTCACGGCTGCCCGACCACATACCTCCATAGTTTTTCCTCTAGATCGCGTTTCTGCGGAGCTCGGGCGGAGCCTTGCTGAGACAAGATCATCACCAACCTCCGGAGCGCCGTCACGCTGCCGGAGAACTCTTCTACCTCTCCGTCTCTCTTGCTGGATCAAGAAGGCCGAGATCATCGTCGAGCTGTACGTGTGCTGAACGCGGAGGTGCCGTCCGTTCGGTACTAGATCGTGGGACTGATCGCGGGATTGTTCGCGGGGTGGATCGAGGGACGTGAGGACGTTCCACTACATCAACCGCGTTCTCTAACGCTTCTGCTGTACGATCTACAAGGGTACGTAGATCACTCATCCCCTCTCGTAGATGGACATCACCATGATAGGTCTTCGTGCGCGTAGGAAAATTTTTGTTTCCCATGCGACGTTCCCCAACAGATTTGGCGAACGTACCTGGCCGGCTCGACGATGTCGGAGGAGGTGTCCGGCTCAGGAACGGGTGACCCGACCATGCCGACGAAGACGTTGATCTTGCCGAAGGGGACCCTGTAGCCTTATTCGAGAGAATTTGCTTCAGGTCCCCATCGCCTGTTGTCGATATAGGCTATCCCGCGCCGGCTCCAAGTCATGAGCGCCGCCGCGTAACTCCCAGACCCTGGTAGGGCTCCCTTTGAGAACTCAACTCCACCGTGCGCATGCCCCACGGTGGGCGCCAACTGTCGTGGTTTTTTCACGGCAGATGTCCTCGTGAAAGGACTTAGTACTGGAGCCATCGCACCTTGGTGGCGACTCAAAGGGGTTAAGTGGGAGAGACACGGCGATTTACCCAGGTTCGGCCCCTCGAGAAGAGGTAATAGCCTACGTCCTGCTTTGTGTGTATTGATGTGGATTCGATTACAAGGGAGGCGTAACTCGCCCTAACCTAGCACTCGATGATTTCTAACCTGCCTCTCCCCTTCCAGACTCGCCTTTATATATAGGTCGAAGCCTTAGGGTTTACAAGAGTCCCAGCCGGTTTACAACTCGTGACCACCACGATCTCTAAGTCGCCTTCTTGCCGAACCCAGAGTCCTTCCACAAATCATAACCATCTTGCGACTTCAAACCGCCCGGACAGAGGCCCAACTAGCCTTAAAGGATGAATCGCCTTAACAGTGACCCGGCCCATATTTGGCGGGTCATAACCGCAGGCAATATCCCCAACAATAACCATGATAGGTCTTCGTGCGCGTAGGAAAATTTTTGTTTCCCATGCGACGTTCCTCAACAGAAGCACCTTCCTCTGATGCTCGACGGCTCGGCGCGAGCTTGGCTGAACCAGTTAGCCCCCTCAAGCATTTACAGTTGGGCAGATCTGGCCCGAGTGTTCATCAGGACCTTCGAAGGGACGTGCAAACGCCCTGCAGGCCTTGTGGAGCTTCAGCACTGTGTCCAGAAGCCGAATGAGCCCTTGCGCGACTTCATCCAGCGATGGACAACTCTCTACCACACGGTGGAGAACGTCACCGAGCATCAAGCAGTCTGCGCATTCAAGGCAGGCGTACGGTACAGAGAGTTGTACCTAAAGTTCGGCCGGACAGGCGACATCTCCATGAGCAAGATGATGGAGATAGCTGCTCGTTATGCAAATGGCGAGGAAGAAGACCGCATCCGGAGCGGCAAACACAAGACAGTCGGCGATGCCGACGGAGGTAACACTCGGAAGCAGAAACAGAAAGTTCCACCCACACCGCAGGCAGAAGCTGCAGCTGTGACCAGCGCCAAGTTCAAGGGCAAAGGGAAAGCGCAGTCTGCCCCCAAGAAGAAGCCGTTCAAAAATCCCATCCTGGATCAGCCTTGTCCAATGCACACGAAGATGGACGAGGAAGGCAATCCCATATACGCGAAGCATACCACTCGGCAGTGTCGTCTCCTGATCCAGGGGTTCAGCGAAGGACAACCGTGTGAGAAGAATCCTGAACAAGATGAGGAGGATAAGGAGGATCCGTTCCCCCAAGTCCATGCAACCCTCATGATTTTCGCTGACGTCGAAAGCAAGAGTCGACTGAAGCTAGTGAACAGAGAGGTCAACATGACCGTTCCGACTGCTCCCAAGTTCCTTAGATGGTCTCAGACTGCGATCACCTTTGATCAGTCGGACCATCCAACGCATGTTCCCACTCCAGGAAGACAGACTGTGGTCGTCGACCCGGTGGTGGAAGGAGTCCGACTCCGCAAAGTCCTCATGGACGGCGGTAGCAGACTGAACATCATGTACGCCGACACCCTCAAGGGAATGGGCATTCCGATGTCCAGACTCAGCGAGAGCAATATGCTGTTCCACGGAGTCGTCCCCGGGCAGAAGGCCAAGTCACTCGGCCAGATCGCGTTGGACGTCACTTTCGGCTCCGACAAAAACTTTCGCAAAGAGAAGCTCATATTCGAGGTGGTGGATTTCCAGAGCGCTTACCATGCAATTCTGGGCCGACCGGTGTACGTGAGTTTCATGGCACGCTCGTGCTATGCGTACTTGAAGTTGAAGATGCCAGGTCCAAAAGGCGTTATCACCATCACCGGCAACCGTCAGCGAGCCGAGGAGTGTCTGCAAGAGGGATCAAGGATCGCCGACCAGCAGATGGTTGTACTCGAGCTCGAAGAGTACAAGAAGACAGTCGACCCTGCCGACTTAATGCGCTCAAAGAAGCCAGCTTCTGAGTCCGCGTTCCAGTCGGCGGGAGAGACTAAGAAGGTCAGCATCCACCCGACGGACGAGTCTGCCGCCCCGACGAACATCTCCACCACCCTCGATCCTAAATAGGAAGCCGAGCTCACCCAATTCCTCCGTGAGAACTGGGACATCTTCGCATGGAAACCTTCTGACATGCCGGGTGTACCCAGGGAGTTGGCTGAGCACCGACTGCATGTGGATCCCGTCGCTCGGCCCGTCCGAGAGCGCCTGCGTCGGTCCGCCGCGCACAAGAGGAAGGCAATTGGAGAAGAGGTGGCCAAGCTGCTGGCTGCCAACTTCATTCGCGAGGTTCACCACTCCGAGTGGCTCGCCAATGTCGTCATGGTGCCCAAGAAGGACAAGTCACTCCGAATGTGCATTGACTTCAAGCACCTCAATAAGGTCTGCCCGAAAGACCATTTTCCGCTCCCCCGCATAGATCAAATTGTCGATTCGACTGCGGGATGCGAGCGTTTGTCATTCCTTGATGCCTACTCGGGTTATCATCAGATCCGTCTGTATGGTCCCGATGAGTTGAAAACAGCCTTCATCACCCCGTTTGGGTGCTTCTGCTACATCACTATGCCTTTCGGTCTGAAGAATGCAGGAGCTACCTTTATGCGCATGATCCAAAAACGTCTCCTCGACCAGATCGGTCGCAATGTGGAGGCATACATGGATGATATCGTAGTCAACTCACGCAAAGGTTCCGACCTGCTGACTGACTTGGCAGAAACATTCGCCAACCTTCGTAGGTACGATATCAAGCTAAACCCAGCCAAATGTTCATTCGGTGTTCCCAGCGGAAAGTTACTCGGTTTCTTCGTTTCCGAACGAGGGATCGATGTTAACCCCGAAAAGATCGGGACCATCGTCCGAATGGATAGGCCGGTCAGAATACACGATGTTCAACGGCTCACAGGTTCCCTAGCGGCTTTGAGCAGGTTCATCAGTCGACTCGGCGAAAAAGCACTACCTCTGTACCGACTCATGAAGAAGTCAGATACCTTCGAGTGGACAGATGAAGCCCAAGTCGCATTCGACGACCTCAAAGTCCTACTTTCCACCCAGCCGGTTCTTACTGCTCCGCTCAGTAAAGAGCCCCTTCTTCTATATATCGCGGCTACAAATCAAGTCGTCAGTACTGTTCTTACAGTCGAGCGAGAAGAAGAAGGCAAAGCATACAAAGTGCAGCGGCCAGTGTACTACGTCTCCGAAGTCCTGACCCCTTCCAAGCAGAGGTATCCCCATTATCAGAAGCTTATCTATGGGATCTATATGACTGCGAAGAAGGTGGCCCATTATTTCCAAGACCACTCGGTATCTGTCGTTTCTGATGCTCCTTTGTCGGAAATTCTCCACAATCGAGACGCGTCAGGCCGAGTGGCGAAGTGGGCAATGGAGATGTTGTACTGTGACATCAAGTTCGAGGCCAAGAAAGCTATTAAGTCTCAAGCCCTGGCTGACTTTATAGCAGAATGGGTAGAACAACAGCAACCGACTCACATCTACTTGGCTCATTGGACAATGTTCTTCGATGGGTCTAAGATGTTGAATGGATCCGACGCTGGTGTTGTGATCATATCACCCAAAGGCGACAAGCTCAAGTACGTGCTCCAGATACACTTTGATTCCTCCAACAATGAGGCGGAGTATGAAGCCCTCCTCTATGGATTGCGCATGGCCATCTCACTCGGCGTCCGTCGCCTGATGGTCTACGGCGATTCGGATTTGGTGGTCAATCAAGTGATGAAAGAGTGGGACGTAAGGAACCCCACCATGACAACATACTGCAATGCAGTTAGGAAGCTGGAGAAGAAGTTTGAAGGTCTAGAACTTCATCATGTTCCAAGACTAAAGAACCAAGCAGCTGACGAGTTGGCGAAACTCGGATCCACTCGGAGACCAGTCCCGAGTGATGTCTGCCTTGAGCACCTTCATCTTCCTTCAGTTAAAGAAGATGCCTTCACGGAAGAACCAGTACAACTCAAGAGCGCAACAGATCCGACTGAAGTCGATGTGCCTGCTGTGGTTGATCTGGTCACAGAGATTCTGGTAGTCATTCCCGATTGGACTGTGCCGATCATCGCATATATCCTAAGGCAAGAACTTCCAGAAGATGAAGTCCAAGCCCGGCAAATAGTTCGCAGGTCGAAGGCATTCACTGTCATTGACGGTCAATTGTACAAGGAGAGTGTTTCAGGCGTCCTCCAACGTTGCATTTCCCCAGAGGAAGGACAGTTGATCCTAGAGGATATCCACTCGGGAATCTGCGGCCATCACGCTTCTTCGAGAGCAATCGTCGCCAAGGCGTTCAGAGCTGGATTCTTCTGGATGCAGGCTAACGAGATGGCCAAAGCTATGGTCGACCGATGTGAAGGCTGTCAGTTCTACCCCAACAAGTCCCACAAGCCAACATCTGCACTAAAGACAATCCTACTTGTGTGGCCATTTGCAGTTTGGGGATTAGACACAGTCGGACCATTCAAGACAGGCCAAGGAGGCTACACACATCTATTGGTGGCAGTCGACAAGTTTACAAAATGGATAGAAGCCAAGCCCATCAAGAAACTCGACGCCTCCACAGCCGTTAAGTTTGTCAGGGACATCATCTCCAGATTCGGAGTGCCTCACAGCATAATCACGGACAATGGGACAAACTTCGACTCGGACAGATTCAAAGGTTTCTGTGCGAGTCAGGGTATCCGAGTGGATTTTGCTTCAGTAGCACATCCTCAATCCAATGGGCAAGCCGAGAGGGCGAATGGGCTTATTCTTCAAGGTTTGAGGCCCCGACTACTGCGAGAGGTAGGATACGCTGCTGGCGCTTGGGTTACCGAGTTACCTTCGGTGCTTTGGGGCCTCCGCACCACTCCAAATAGATCAACGGGGCGATCACCGTTCTTCCTCGTTTATGGAGCAGAAGCAGTCCTTCCGAGTGACCAGCTTCACAACGCCCCGAGAGTTGAACTCTTCTCCGAAGCCGAAGCAGAACAAGCAAGGCAAGATGGAGTCGATCTTCTAGAGGAGGAGCGTGAGATGGCACTCACTCGCTCAACAATTTACCAGCAAGATCTGCAACGTTTTCACGCATGTCACATCAGGAGTCGCACATTCCAAGCTGGCGATTTGGTGCTCCGAGTGGATCAGCAAAGACCACACAAGTTGGCTCTGGCCTGGGAAGGGCCTTTCATCATTTCCAAGGTGCTGAACAACGGAGCATACAGACTATACAACATTCAGAGGGAGACAGACGAGCCGCGTGCATGGAACGGAGATCTCCTCAAGCGTTTTTATACGTGATCGTCGACTGAACGAACAAGTTTGAAGAAATAATATATTCAGTAGATTCAGTTTTGTGCAGATTCAGAGTTCTCACACACATACAAAAAAAACTTAGCTGCGGTCCTGCATCGCCTAAGTACTCACTTACTCCGAGTGTGCACTATACGTCACACTCGGGGACTTAGCTGCGATCCTGAATCGCCTAAGTACTAACCTCCTCCGAGTGTGCACTATACGTCGCACTCGGGGACTTAGCCGCGATCCTGCATCGCCTAAGTACTCACTTCCTCCGAGTGTGCACTATACGTCACACTCGGGGACTTAGCTGCGATCCTGAATCGCCTAAGTATTAACCTCCTCCGAGTGTGCACTATACGTCGCACTCGGGGACTTAGCCGCGATCCTGCATCGCCTAAGTACTCACTTCCTCCGAGTGTGCACTATACGTCACACTCGGGAACTTAGCTGCGATCCTGAATCGCCTAAGTATTAACCTCCTCCGAGTGTGCACTATACGTCGCACTCGGGGACTTAGCCGCGATCCTGCATCGCCTAAGTACTCACTTCCTCCGAGTGTGCACTATACGTCTCACTCGGGGACTTAGCTGCGATCCTGAATCGCCTAAGTATTAACCTCCTCCGAGTGTGCACTATACGTCACACTCGGGGACTTAGCTGCGATCCTGAATCGCCTAAGTACTAACCTCCTCCGAGTGTGCACTATACGTCGCACTTGGGGACTTAGCTGTGATCAAGAATCACCTAAGTACGAACCTCCTCCGAGTGTGCACTATACGTCGCACTCGGGGACTTAGCCGCGATCCTGCATCGCCTAAGTACTCACTTCCTCCGAGTGTGCACTATACGTCACACTCGGGGACTTAGCTGTGATCACGAATCACCTAAGTAATAACTCCCTCCGAGTGTGCACTATATGTTGCACTCGGGGACTTAGCTGTGATCACGAATCACCTAAGTAATAACTCCCTCCGAGTGTGCACTTCACGTCGCACTCAGCGACTTAGCTGCGATCCTGCATCGCCTAAGTACTCAATTCCTCCGAGTGTGCACTATACGTCGCACTCGGGGACTTAGCCGCGATCCTGAATCGCCTAAGTACTACCTTCCTCCGAGTGTGCACTTCACGTCGCACTCGGAGACTTAGCTGCGATCCTACATCGCCTAAGTACTAACTTCCTCCGAGTGTGAACTTCACGTCACACTCGGGGACTTAGCTGTGATCAAGAATCACCTAAGTAATAACTTCCTTCGAGTGTGCACTATACGTCGCACTCGGGGACTTAGCTGTGATCACGAATCACCTAAGTAATAACTCATTCGAGTGTGCACTACAAGTCCCACTCGGAGACTTAGACGTGGCCAACAATCACCTAAGTCTTAATCTTCTCCGAGTACGCACTAAGTGTTGCATTCGAAACAGCATTCAAACAAAAGACTAAACGTTTTCATTCCGATTTCACAAGTTTAGCAACGATAACTGACTCGGTGCAGATCAAGCTTACCCGCACCGATTTAAAAGTACGATAGCCAACAGAAGTGGCCAGAGTATCTTACAGGCAAACACTCGACATACCGAGGATAAAGTTTGATCACGCGTCAGCTGGGCCGGCGTCAGGACTGGAGGGCTCCACAAAAGTGTCCAAGTCGATTCCATCAGCGATGCGGGTAGCAGTCTCAAGGAATGTCTCCATGAAGTCTTCGAATCGAAGCTTCTTCGTGTTGGCGACCTTCAATGCTTTCAGCTTATCTTCCCGCACCTCCTTGCAATGGACTCGGACCAAGGACAGCGCAATGTCAGCACCGCAACGCGCTGCCGATTTCTTCCATGATTGCACTCGGCCCGGAATCTCCTCCAGTCACCCCAACAGAGTCTCCATCTCCTCCCGCCACTCGTCTTCCGACCAAAGCTCCTTGTCAATGCGGCCGATGACTTCTTTCAGTCGGCTGATGAAAGGACCCACTTTGCCTACGCGGATATGCGCCCGGAGCAGATCCCGGTTGGCGTCCTCGCCGAGTGGCACATTGTCCTTCATGGATCGCTCCACAGCCGCCGCTTCAGCTTCGACGTCACCGCAAAAGTCTGCACCAAACGAGCAAGCAGACAGTAAAAACCGAGTGTTCGTCACACGGTCCAACCACTCGACAAAGCATAAGACTTACCAGCCAGACGAGTCATCATCTACGCAGCCCAGTCGGTGACATACTTCTCTTGGGCTATGCATCGTTTGTTCAGGATGCTCATCTGTTTGTGCAGCTCAGTCCTCTGTTTCCCCGTCCTCTCCACCTCCGCCGTCAACACCCTGTTTGCCTCCAGCGCCTCCTCCAAGGACTTCTCTCGAACTTCCAGCGCGTCCTTCATGCCGGCCATGGCGAGCATTGCAGCTTCCAGTTCACCAGCATACTGGTTCCTCTCCGCTCTCAAGGCTTCATAAGCAGTTCCCATTTCACAAGTTTTCTGCACCAAGAAACAAAGGGTAATCAGCAAGTTTCTCAATACACAGTATAAGTTCTTCAGACCCCTGCCAACGCAAGCAGTCGACAGCGATCTCGGGGACTACACCCAGTGGGTTCACTAAGAGTGACCCCACTGGCATGCACCTCAAGCAGGCCCGCCCTATTGAGATGCATGTTTTCACCTACGCCTCAGGGGCTAATACTACTCGACCTGCGTGCAACTTACTCTCGGAGACTCTTACCGCAAGAGCGCTCCGACTGCAATAAGTACTCGCACTCGGAAATCTTGTCTACGGACACAACCAAACTAAAGACCAAATGTATAAAGACAACTGTCGGTGCAAGCACTCGACAGAAGTCTCGGGGACTACACCCACTAGGTTCACTCGGAGTGAACCCATTGCAAACAACAGACAACACCCAGTGGGTTACAGAAGAAAAGTAAGTACTTACTAGACTACTTACTCGGATGTCATCGCGCAGCTCCAAGCTCCGCTGGTACAAAGCCGCAACGGAGTCATAAGCCTTCTTGGCCTCTCCGGCCATCAGCTCCGCCTGGACCATGGCCCCCTTGGCCACTCCCACCTGCTCCTCTGGGACACACCGAATGCTGAATTCAGCATTCGACGAACCGGGAATCGTGGGAAGTTCCTGGGGCATTCCAAGGTTCGCCCCAGTCGGTTCCTCACCCACCGGCACCGGTTCATTCGGTGGAGGCACTTTGGTCGGTGGAGCGTCGGCGGCAGGGGTGGCAGCAGGAGGAGCAGCCCCAACGACAGGCTCCACGACAGGCTCCACGGCCGGGTCGGCTCTCCCCTGGTCGTCCCCGTCCAGACAAGTCGCCCCTGACAAGCCGAATAACATGGCGCCTCAGAAAAAGAAAAGGATGGCGCAGTCTACAGGAATAAAATACCCGACTCTCCCACAACATACCGGGCTGGGACGAAACGACGTTGTCCGTGTCCATGGGGTCATCCCCTTGGCGGGCCGGCGAGGTCGCAGAAGTGGCAACCCTATCGAGTGAAGTCCATTCGACTTGTAAAGCAGGAGTTCACTCGGTCAACAGAAAGAGCCGAAAGTTAGATTCACTTACGTGGAGGTGACGGGGATGGCCATCCTCATCCGCGGCAGAGCCTTCCGAGGTTTGGGCCCACTCGGCTTGGGCGCCCTGGAGGACTGGCCTGCAAGTTCAGCAGCTGCGTCCCTGGACCTCTTGGTGCCTCGAACACTCGGTACCGCCGGGGCAGCAGGCGGAGCACTCGACGATGCAGGAGGAGCTGAAGGGACGGCAGGCTCATGCCGACGCTTACTCGGATGCTCTGGCCGCGGAGGTGGCGAGTCTGGCTCTTCATCCTCTTCCTCTTCCTCGCTGTCTTCCTCCTCCGACTCCCCGCTGTCGGAGACGTATTCGGCGCTCTCCACGCTCCCTCCTGGCTGCCTTCTTCCTCCTCCTCCTCCAGATTCCCGTTAGAGATGGGGGAGGACCAGTTGGTCCACTCCTGCATGAGGTTCAGTCGGAAACGTTAAGCATCACACGGAGATATAAATAAACGACTGGAATCAAGACAGTTCAATGCACTCGGCTAATGCTACTCACCTGATTTGGTGGAGGGTTGTCCGCGCTGTAAGGCGTCACTCGGCGGGCTCCTTTGGGGTTCTCACGGGGACCCGTGATTTGGAGCACCCACGAGGTCACCTTCTCGTCGAGTATGCCCTCCACGTTGGTCCAAGTGGAATCCTCGGGCCCTGTGTAGTGCCACATAGCGTGGTCGCGGGCCTGCAGAGGCTGGATTCACCGACCGATGAAGACTTCCAGCAGGTCAATACTGGTGACCCCCTCCTGACAACATCCACGAGCGCCTCGACCAAAGGCTGGATATCGTTCTTCTCGGCTTTCGAGAGCGCGAGTTGCTTGGGCGGAGCTGGACGGTCTAGACTAAACGGAGGCAGCCCAGTCAACGCATTCGGACAGGCTATGTCCTGGCAGTAGAACCACGTCGACTGCCAGTTCCTAACCGACTCGCTCAACTGGAGAGCAGGGTAGCTGCTCCGACTCTTCTTCTGGAACCCCAAACCCCCACAGAGCTGGAGGAGATGCGTCTTGTCGTCCAACTGACTAAGACGTTTTATGGTTTGGGAGCGGGCGGAGAAGATGTGTTTGAATAAACCCCAATGGGGGGGACAACCGATAAAGCACTCGCACAAAACAATGAAGGCAGAAAGATGGGCGATGGCATTCGGAGGGAAGTGATGGAGTTGAGCACCAAAATGATTCATGATGCCTTTGAAGAAGGGATGCGGGGGCAGAAAGAAACCTCTGTGAACATGGCTGAGGAGCAAGACGCGCTCCCCCTCCCGTGGCGCCGGCTCGACCTCGTCGTCCGCCGGCAGCCTCCAGGACTTATGCACGAGCAGGCCGTGCTCTACCAGCTCTAGCAGGTCCCCCTCCGTCACCGTGGAGGGGAGAAAGTCTCCCTGGATCCACCCCGCCGGCAACGGCCGCTGCCGCCGCTGAGCAGCCGCCGCCTTGTTCTTCTTCTTCCTCGCCTCCATCTTGCTGGTCTGACCTTTGGTCATGGCGGCGACGACGAGCTCTCGAGAAGGAGGATAAGGAAGGAGCATATGAGCGCAGGGGGTGGCGAGGAAGACGGAGCAGGCGGAGCGAAAGATTCGGCGAGCGTAACCGAAGGGTCTCGTCGCCCAGAATTAAATAGAGCACCGACTGGGTCGCTGGCAAGCGGGCCCGAAATCTTATCTGCCCAACCAGCCGCGGCGATATCAGTGGAGGAGTTGAAGGCGCGAGGATCGAGGAGTCAGGCGCTACTCGAGCGCGCTGACGTCGTCCCCGCTGAGCGCGCGGAACCCGAAATTTGAGATCCCGGAAAATCCGCTGCTGTCAGTTGACCGGTCGCGTCAAAAGATGCCGTGGAAGCACTCGGTTCCCGACAGTCTGTTTCACAAACACTTCCACTCGGAGCGTTGGTCGAGAGAGATAAAATGGATAAGGCAAGCAACGCCCAAGCCGAACCTAGTTCAGTCGGATCTGAACATCAAGCACCGCTTCTACGTTTCAACCCCAATCCATTCGGGGACTAATGATGGGGTCATAGTCCTAGGGTAGGGTCATAGGCCTGCCCTACATGTCCTACCCAAGGACTACCCCATACAAGGGACAGGACCTTAAGTATGCCCCGACTAAATTAAGGTGCCCCCATCATCCAGTCGGTAACAGGCTCAGAATCATCCAGTCAGAGACTAACATTCGGAGAGCACCGGGCCTACCGACTGGATACACTCGGTACGTCGTAACCTCTCTGGAGGGAAACTGCCGTACGTTTTCGGATGCATTTATTAGCATTTAGAGCATACGTTACCTGTAACGTATGCATTCAATCACCACTACTCCACCCCTGAGTCAGAACCGTTGTGGAGGGCAGCACACTCTATATAAGCCGCCCTCCCCCACTGGTCTAGGGGTTAGCAAATCTTTGTACTCCTTATCACACTCGGTAACAAGCTCCGAGAGCACTGAGACGTAGGGCTGTTACCTCCACCGCAGAGGGGCCTGAACTCATACAACCTCGCCGTAGCTAGGACTCTCCCCGTCTCATTCGTACCCTACACATCTACTGTCAGGCTTATACCCACGACAGTAGGTGTTCAGATCATCTTTTGATCATCAGTAGACACGTCCGCTAAGCGTAGATCTTCCCCCTCTTATTTCTGGTACTCGTAAGATTAGCCACCAAATATATGCTTAGTCGCTGCTGCAACCTCACCACTTAACCATACCTCCCCATTAAGCTTTGCTAGTCTTGATACCTTTGGAAATGAGATTGCTGAGTCCCCTGTGACTCACAGATTACTACAACACCAGTTGCAGGTACAGGTAAAGGTTACTTGACGCGAGCGCGTTGATTGTTCATTTGGAGTTGCTTCTTCTTCTTCTTCTTCATCGATCTAGGATGGGTTCCAGGCGGCAGCCTGGGATAGCAAGGATGGACGTCGTTCTTCTTTTGTCGTTTGTTTTCGTCCGTAGTCAGACCCTGCTCTTACTCGTGATGATTATGTAATGTACTGATGTGACTCTGATGTAGCTTGTGGCGAGTGTAAGCTAATTCTATATATCTCTTCTTTTCAGTACATGTACTTGTAACGATATCCATTTTTGCGACACGACGAGATGCGCTTCTATCCCTGACAAGGCCCTCGTGCCAAATTGAGGATAGGGTCGCATCTTGGGAGTGACAAGTTGGTATCAGAGCAAGGACCGACCTAGGAGCCCCCTTGATTGATTGAACTTGGCCGAGTCGAGTCTAGTGAAAAACTAATTTGAGTCTACTTATATATCGGAGAGTAGGATTCTTTTTTCTCCTCTTCTATGCTCTGGTGAGGAATCTTGACGTAATAATTTATTCTACTCCTCTTCTCACTCAAAATTTTTTTAGGATCACGCGGATATTTTTGGAATCTATATGATGCCGATGTGACGGAGTTCTATCTTGGTGCCTCCTGTCTGACTTGATTTTCTTCCGGGGAGTTGAGCTCCAGGGGATTCTTGAGCACATCGTTATAATTCAGATTTCTTAGTATCTCAGGACGAAGGATGTTCGTAATTGCTTCAATACTAGTAGTGGCGAGATAACCCCGATGTCCCCAGTACTGGTGCAGATTGTTCGGGAGTACTGCCATACTTTGTATCGTTGTGATCACGAGGGTCTGTTGTAGATGAAGGTCCGAGATTCTGGTCGTGTGTTGACGGATGTGATACAAGTGACGGGTTAGTATAGGAGTTGTGTGTTATTACTCCTTGTATCCGTGTACCAGATTGCATGACCAGATATTTCGGGAATTCATGGATGGGAATTCAAGTAGTTACTTATAGGACATTCTTCCAACAAATGCATGATGTTAGGTTGGGGTTCGACATCTAGTGGATTCGTTTGTTCACGGTCGACTTACAGCGGTACACGTTGTGTCGTAAAGAGTCATTGTAGCTTGCTACGACTCAGGGACGCTTCGTATGTCGGGTGCACTGCCTTGCACTTGATGGCTACTGTAAATCGTGCCCGTGCAATCCTGTCCACGAAAATATCGAACGGAAATCTTTCTCATGAGTTTGTTCTGGCTCGTTTCTTAAGCCTCATCCTTTGTTTTGTTGAATATGGTAATTCAAGTTGCTTGAATGTCAAGTGGTGATTTCAGATCTTTCCTAATCTGTGTTCTCATATTTTTATGTGAGAATGCAAATTCTTTTGTTCGTTCAATTGTCTCATCAATTTTGTCAACCGGAGTTGTTATGTCAAGTCTTTTCAACCGGTGTGTTTCTCTCCAAGTGGATTCAATCTTCTCCAGTTGTTGCAGTTCATTCTCTCATTTTATTCCGGAGTTCATCTCTTCTGTCCCAAGTCGTCTTTGTTTTTCCCCGCCCTCCCGCCCTTTTTCTTCGGTGATTGGATTTCATCCAAGCGGATTATTTCATTGGGCTTCCGTTGTGTGCTTTTTTTCTCTCTTAGCCGGTGATTCGTTGTGAAGATTCTCAGGAGCTTCATGTTCATCTTTGTTCATTTTTTCTTTGTTACCGGTGAATTTAATTCAGTTGTCCGTGTCATCATATCCTTTTCATCCTTGTAATTCTTTCCTCTGTTGGAAATTTTTATCTAGTCTTCTGTTGGCATTTATCTCTATTCTTTCCGGAGCGTTGAAGATATCCCAGTAGTTTCTTGTTATCAATTCCTTCAATTATTTCGAGGTGCTAACCTCATCTAGTTTTCTTGTACCGGTGCAATATCTCTCGTTCTAGCAAGCTTTTCAACGGTGGTTTCTTTGAGTGGGCCCATAACCCACACGTTCTTTCCCAGGATCTCTCCTGGCTCTTTTAATCTTTTCTCGGAGATCTTTAATTCTTTTCAACTATGACGTAAGTATGATTTTCATCAGTCATATTCCTTCCTCAAGATCTATTCGAATTATTCTCATATTTGGCTCAACCTTGCATTCTTCTTTATTCCGGAGTGTCTCAGCTATTCTTGGTGTTGTTCCTCATCATCATTCTCATCTTGCTATTCGAAGGAGTGTTTCTCTCAATCTTGGTCCATTATCTTCATGATTCTTCGTTTTAGCTTTCTGACATCGTCTCGAATTTTTCCCAATCATTAGTAATCCCTTTCGTGCTATCCGGTGCTTCTATGAGTTGTTTTTATTTCTCGATCCTTCGAAGGCCATCATTTTTAGAAGACTTCTTCGTTCTCAGCTTTCAGCTTTCATCCTCAATTCTTCTCAATTGTTGTCTCTTCGTTCATCTCTCAATTATTCCGGTGCTTTGTTAAAGTTTTTCTTTCAGGTGGATCATGATCTCTGCGTTCTCATGTTTCTCCATTGATTCTTGGTTTTCCATTCAACTGTGAATTCTTACCGGTGCTTCCTTCAATCAAGCCTCAAGTGATGCTTATCTCTCTCCTCAATCATTTCTAGAAGAATAAGTGGTATGCTAAATCCGTTGCTTGTCATCAATTTAACTTGATAAAGGGTAAGCTTAACATAATTCTTATTCTTGTTTCATCAAATGATCTTAATTCTTCTTCCGGAGTGGCTCATGATATCAATTCCTTTTCTCTAGTGTTCTTATCTTTCTTTTCCGGAGTTCCAAGTTTTCTCAAGTATCTTTTCGTGTTGCTTCATCTAAATCATTGCAAGGCCTTTAATCTTATTCATTTCTACCTTGATATCTTTGCATCATTCTTTTGTATACAGAGGTCCTTCATGGTGGTTCATCAAGGTTTCAATTCATTCTCATGTGTTCTTCAAGATTCCTGTTGGAATACCTCAAGTATTCTTTCTCTTCCATTTTCGGTACATTTGTTCTTCCGTTATCCTTTGAGGTGGTATTATAGCATTCTTGTTAGCGTAGGAGCCTCGAAGAGTTTTCCATTCAAGAATGAGATAATTAAACCCACCAATTCTATGATCATGAGATATTTTCAACCCATGATTTCTTCTTTGAGCTATCTTGGTTTTGATTTCACCTAAAGCCTTTCCTATGGATTGTTGCTATTATGGTGCTTGTCTTGAATCCAAGTTCTCAATGTTTCCTCTTGGTGTAAGTTTGTTCATGTCTTGTTTCTCCCAATCAATCCTTGTTTTTGTTGGTGGCTGGTTGTCACTTCATTAATTTGAAAAGGTTTCCATAAGTCCACTACTATCTTGTTCTTTCGTTGTTGTTTTCCAACAACTCCGTTCAATTCTTCTTGCAAGGATGCTTGCCAAGTTCGTTGGAGTTAGTAGTTGTCATTCTTTTCTTCATTCTCTTCTTCCGTATGAGCTAGTTTCTATCCTCTTGTTCCGGAGGCATTATGATGTTGCTCTTTTGGGTCTATTATGTTGTTCTACCAAGATCATGGTGTTCCCTTGTTCTATTTGGTTGTTTGTTATGAATATTGTCTAATTCTCCTACCTTTTCGAATTTTTTGTCCCATTTTCCTACCGAAGTGCTGCCGAAATTTTCCGTGAATTCTTGCTCCTTTCTCATGTCATTCATCATCTCCTTGCAACCTTCAAGGATCGTTGGTTTCACTCGTTTGTCAAAGAAGCGACTAAGTTTTTACCTCTTGTTCTTCCTCATTCTCTTCCCCCTTTCAGTCTTGGATCTCGGGGCGAGATCCTCTTGTAGTGTAGGAGAGTTGTGACAGCCCGATGTCGACGTTCCAGAAGATTCCCCTTTCTTTCCGTTTTCATCGTGTGGGTATTTTCATTTGTCGCATCATCATCGCATCATGCGCATCATCAGCATTGCATCGGCATCTCCGTTGCCGCCAGTTTTCAAAACTTGCATTCGTTAGTAGTTGCCGGTTCTCGTCGTCATCCGTTCTGAGTCCGACCGCACTCGCACGCGCTCGCGGCACCGTCGAAAACCTGTTTTTATAGTGCGTTTAAAACTTTCTCTGATCGAGGTGAAACTTGGTACGCGGTCGCGATTAGATATAGCCAGGCCGCCTGTCGAATTCCGTCGCGATCGGAGACCGATGGTACCCGAACGGTCGACCGTAGCGGCACCGTATTCGGGCTACCGTCGGACGTTTGTCGGTGTTTTAAAATTCGTTGTCGTGCTGCCCGTTCTCCCTCTCGTCTCCGGATATCTACACAACACGGCCACGTAGCACGTCCCGCGTTCGGAATCGTCCGAATCCGACCCCGCGGTTGGATCCGGAACGAAATTCCGGCTAACCTAGCCCCCCCGTTTGTCTATATATAGACCCCCTCTTAATTTAGACAGCCCCCTCCTCGAATTCCGTGCGACCCTACCCGAAACCCTAGCCTCCCACCTGCTCTCTCTCTCCTCCCCCGCGCCGCCGGCCCGCCAGGCCTAGATCGGGCCCGGCCGAGCCCATCGCGCCGCCGCCACCGTGGCCCGAGCCCCCGTGCTCCCGAGGCTCCCGAGCTCCTGGCCATGGCCAGCCCGCCACCTCTTGTGCTCCCGTGCGCCCGCGCACCCTGCCCGCAGCCGAGCGCCGCCTCCCTCGTCAACTGCTGGCCGCTGCCATGACCCAACCCCGGCCGCTGCTCGCCGGAGAGCGCCTCCCCGAGCTGCCTGGCCAGAGCCCTCGTCGGGAAGCCGTGCATCAGATCCCGCAGCAGTCTCCTCGCCTGCTTGCAGTGTTGCCGCGGTCTCATCGCCGGCCGCCCGGAGCTCCCTCGTCGGATCCCGTCCCGGCGGCCTACCCATCGGTCCCGGCGGTCCCGGCCTCCCCGCCGGCTTCCCGTGGCTGCCTTCCGCCGCCGCGCCCCTGTCTCCCGAGCACAGAGATGGGAGATGCTGCCTCCTCGCCCCGTGGGCCGGCCTGGCCACGCGAGGCCCAGCATGCGCACCGCCTCCCGAGGCCCACTTCGCCCCGGGCTGCCTCCCCTCCAGCAGGCCTTGAGCCCGAGGTGAGAACACCTCCAAACCCCTCTATTTTACGCCCGCGCATGCCTTAGCTAAAATGCGCCACATGATTCGCCCTGGTAGTTTTTTTTTCCTTAGGGATTTTTCTTCGGTTTAGTTAATTTCAGGAATTAGACGTTTAATAAAAACCCCGTAACTTTTTATCCGTAAGTCGGAACGACGCGTATTATATATGGTTTTGTGGTAGTTTCGCGCGTAGAATATGATTTTGAAACATGCATAATTATTTGAGGTCGTTTAGCTTGTCGTATGCCTAGACACACGTGTTGTCCTATTACGTTTCCGACCCGTATAATTTGTCGCGCAAGTCCGGACTGCCCGTATACCGTAGATTAAATGCTCGTGCTTTAAGGATCATTTTTGCATGTATTTTAGAGCGGTCACTCGTATTTTTTTGCGTGTAGGATTTGCCGGTAATTTATTTTCCCGTATCTAGGTGATTATCTCGCATTATTGTGTGGCGTTATTTTGTGTTGCAAACCCCACATATTTTATATGTTTCCGGCGTAGAAAAATCCCATGGAATTTTTCTGTGCAATTAGTTTTAGCTTTCGAGTAAGTTAGTTCGCGAGATATTTTGCTTTGTTGCCCTTTTGATTAATTCGTGGGATTTATTCCGTGCCCCGTTCGAATTAGTTGTCAACTAGAGAGTTGATCTTGGATGTTTTGTTTAGCCCCTGGTATTTTTAGTTGCAATAGGAATGCATGTTTAGGTGTTGTTTGCTTGCTCTCAAGTTGCAAGAAATAGTGCTGATTTAGAGGAGCTGAAATATTTCTAAGTCTGGAATCTGTTATTATTTTGTTGCTGTTTTGTTTTGCTTCTAGCTTGTGATCTGTAGCTCTTTTGAGGTTGGTCCAATGGAGTTAGTTGTACCCCTTGTGTTTCTATAGCATGCTGTAAAGTTTCATGCCATTTGGAGACCTGTAGCTTAGGTTTTTGCTGCTGTCAATATGCCTTCAGTCTGAAAACTGCACTTTCATGAGGTGTTATTTTCACTAAGTCTGAAATAGGGTGTGGGAAGCCATTTTGTTACTTCTTTCCCTAGTGTTCCTTGCTGCCATGCTAGTTGTTGTTAGCTGTTCGTAGTAGTGCTTCTTGCCCTCTTCCGTGCCATGTCTTGCATGAGTTTATCGGAGTTGTGTAGCTCGTAGTTGTGGGGCGTAGAAAGTGCTATGTGGCTGATTTTGGCAGATTGTAGTGATTTCTTGTTTTGCTCGTAGTTTTCGAACCGTACCTCCGTTTTGATCGTGTACTACATGAAACTTGCTTAGAATCTCGTGTAGTTTCATTTTCTCCTTCTGTTTGTATGTGTTGAAGTGCTCGTAGCCGCCGTTGCACACATTTTTTGCATTCATGCCGTCATATCTTGCGGTGCTTGTATCTTTTGAACCGTAGCTCCGTTGGAGATGTTCTTTGTGTGTAGATTGCTTGCCTTGACGCATAGAATCACATGAACCTATTTGTTTTGCTGTTTAACAACTAATTAAAGGTGTTAAATCAGATCTGGACAGAATTGAAAATTACCATGTGAGGTCATTTCGGAGGTGCTATATGTCATCTCCGACCTCATTTAAAATGTCTAGATAGGTAGGTTAATTTCCGCTTCACCTCTTGCATGTTTGACAACATTAATATTGCCATGTAGATAACCGGGAGTGAACTAAATAATTAACGTGGAGTTTCGTCAATATGCAACTCGTGCATATTGAGCTTCACTTAATGTGTAGTGTTTGATTGTGTGATTTGTCATGCCGTGACTTGCATGTATTTAGTAGCTCATGCATCATATGTGCTGTGCATCGTGTGGTGAATTTCGTGTGTTGATTTGTGTTTCCGGTTTGCTTCGTCTCGATAGAGTTCCGCAGCGTGCCGGATTGTGAGGACCCGTTCGACTACGTCGGTTCGTCTGCTTCACGGAGGCATTCTTCTTCCAAGCGGGATCTCAGGCAAGATGATCATTTCCCCAGATACCATTACTATCATTGTCATGCTAGTTTACCGTTGCTATCGTTTATGTCTCGTTGCCTACCACATGTTAAATATCAGCCTCTCAACAATGCCATGATTACCTCCAACCTGTTCGACCTAGCAAACCACTGATTGGCTATGTTACTGCTTGCTTAACCCTGTGTTAGCGTTGCTAGTTGCAGATGCAGTTGCTTCCATGTGAAAACATGGGTTCCTTGTTATATCACCATATTTAAATGCTATTTAATTTAATGCACCTATATGCTTGGTAAAAGGTGAAAGGCTCGGCCTTTCTTGCCTGGTGTTTTGTTCCACCTTTGCCCCCCTTTAGTTACCGGCTACCGGTGTTATGTTCCATAATCGAGCGCTCCTAACACGATCGGGGTTGTTATGGGGACCCCCTTGATAATTCGTTTTAGATTAAAGCTGGTCTGGCAAGGCCCAACATTGGTACTACATTTGCCTAATCACCTAATAATAATGCATAGGGACCCGCCGGCACCCGCGGACTAAATTAATCAACCCCCGGGCCAGTGCTCCTCATGAGTGTTGGTCCACCCACCTAGCAGTCAGCGGTGCCACCACGGGGCAACTCGAGGTTTGGTTCCCGTCCACTTTGCATAGACGGTGTGTCCTGAGAACGAGATATGCGGCTCCTATCGGGTTCATCGACACACCGGGTGGCCTTGCTGCATTAGTTTTACCTTTGACGAGATATCTTGTGCATCGGGATTCCGATGATGCTTTGGGTAATCTTAGAGTTGAGGTTTTCCACTAGGGAATCCGACGAGATCGCGAGCTTCGTGATTGAGGATTTCTATGCGGCTTGTGGTAATTTGTGATGGACTAGTTGGAGCACCCCTGCAGGGTTAATCTTTCGGAAAGCCGTGCCCGCGGTTATGTGGCAACGTGGAAACTTTGTTTACCACTGGTTCTAGATAACTTGAAGTTAATTTAATTAAAACTTGCCAACTGTGTGCGTAACCGTGACTGTCTCTTTCATGAGTTCCTTCTCCGATCGAGGACACGGTGGGGTTATGTCTGACGTAGGTAGGTGTTCAGGATCATCTTTTGATCATCAGTAGACACGTCCGCTAAGCGTAGATCTTCCCCCTCTTATTTCTGGTACTCGTAAGATTAGCCACCAAATATATGCTTAGTCACTGCTGCAACCTCACCACTTAACCATACGTCCCCATTAAGCTTTGCTAGTCTTGATACCTTTGGAAATGAGATTGTTGAGTCCCCTGTGACTCACAGATTACTACAACACCAGTTGCAGGTACAGGGAAAGGTTACTTGACGCGAGCGCGTTGATTGTTCATTTGGAGTTGCTTCTTCTTCTTCTTCTTCATTGATCTAGGATGGGTTCCAGGCGGCAGCCTGGGATAGCAAGGATGGACGTCGTTCTTCTTTTGTCGTTTGTTTTCGTCCGTAGTCGGACCCTGCTCTTACTCGTGATGATTATGTAATGTACTGATGTGACTCTGATGTAGCTTGTGGCGAGTGTAAGCCAATTCTATATATCTCTTCTTTTCAGTACATGTACTTGTAACGATATCCATTCTTGCGACACGACGAGATGCGCTTCTATCCCTGACGAGGCCCTCGTGCCAAATTGAGGATAGGGTCGCATCTTGGGCGTGACACACGAGCACTTCAAAACATACAACCAGCAAGATAAAATGAAACTACACGAGATTCTAAGCAAGTTTCATGTAAGACACGATCAAATCGGAGCTACGGTTCAACAACTACGAGCAAAACAAGAAATCTACACAATCTGCCAAAATCAGCCACATAGCATTTTCTACACCCCACAACTACGAGCTACACAACTCCGATATGCTCAAGCAAGGCATGGCACGGAAGAGGGCAAGAAGCACTACTACAAACAACTAACATCATCTAGCATGGCAGCAAGCAACACTAGGAAAAGAAGTCACAAAATGGCATCCCACACTCTATTTCAAACTTAGTGAAAATTACACCTCATGAAAGTGCATTTTTCGATCTGAAGCTATATTGACAGCAGCAAAACCTATAGCTACAGGTCTCCAAATGGCATGAAAATTCACAGCATGCTAGAGAAACACAAGGGTTACAACTAACTCCATTGGACCAACCTCAAAAGAGCTACAGATCACAAGATGCGAGCAAGACAAGACAGCAACAAAATATAACAGATTTCAGACTTAGCAATATTTCAGCTCCTCTAAAACAGCACTATTTCTAGCAACTTGAGAGCAAGCAAACAACACCTAAACATGCATTTCTATTGCAACCAAAAATATCAGGTGCTAAACAAAACATCCAAGATCAACTCCCTAGTTGACAACTAATTCAAACGAGGCACGGAATAAATCCTACGAATTAAACAAAAGGGCAACACGGCAAAATATCGCGCGAACTAACTTACTCAAAAGCTAAAACTAATTGCACAGAAAAATCCACCCTGGAAACATATAAAATATGTGGGGTTTGCAACACAAAATAATGCCGCACATAAATGCGAGAAAAATAGCCTATACGCGGGAAAATAAATTACCGGCAATTCCCTACACGTGAAAATACCAATGACCGCTCTAAAATACATGGAATAATGGTCCCTAAAATATAGGCATTTTATCTAAGGTACTCGAGCAATCCGGACCACAAGAAAAAATAAATACGGGACGAAACAATATTGGACAGCACGTTAAACTAGGCGTTCGGCACGTAAAACCACATCAAATAAATGTGCAAGTTGTGGAGTCGTGTTCTACTCGCAAAACTACCCCAAAACCATATAAGATACGCCTCGTTCTGACTTACGGATTAAAAGATACGCGCGTTCTAATATCGTCATATTTTGTGGAATTTAATTACAATTCCGAAAATGCCTAATAAACTATTGGGTCGAACAGGGGAATAGAGGCAGGGAAAAGGGGATCTCACCAGAGGCCTTCGGGCCAGATCTGGAGGAATCGGAAGATGGGCCACGGTAGGACGGACTGGGCCAAGGCCGGCGATCTGGGCGGCGGCCCACCTGAAGCTGGCCCACGCGGTTGAGGCCACGCGACGTGCAGCCGCTCGAGCAGTCACGGGAGGGTCTCCTCATCCTCCCGTGCGGGATCCTCTCGCGGCGGCCGAGATGGGACTCCGGCGAGGGAGCACGCCGGACAGACGAGGCGGCGGGGCAAGATGGCGAGCCGATCCGCGGTGGTCGCCTTGGGAGCTTCGCGAGCTCGAGGACGGGGTAGTTGCGGGAGCAGGATCCGGCGGCGACCTGCGCACCGGCGGCCGGGCTCGGGGCACCGAGGAGGCACACACGCAAAGTCCGGCGGCGGGGAAGGCCAAGCGGCGGGGCCAGGCTACGGCTGCAGCGCGGTTGGCTTGGCGGCGCGAGGCTCGGCGGCGGCGCAAGCGGGAGGCGCTCGGGCAGGAACTCGAGCAGGGATCTCGGGGAGGGAGGCCGGCTGCTCGCCAGATGGGCTCGGCGGGCCCGGCGGCGCTCAGGAGGCTGAGGGGAGGAGAGAGAAGAGAGAGAGAGGATTAGGTTTTGGTGGGGCTGCGCGGAAAACGAGAAGGAGAGAGGAGGGGATGTCTAAAAATATGATGGAGGGGTATTTATAGAGAAAAGAGGGGCTAGGTTTAACCGGAATTTCGTTCCGGATCCATCCGTGCGGTCGGATTCGGACGATTCCGAACGCGGGAACGGTTACGAGGCCGTGTAGAGTGGATATCCGGAGACGAGAGGGAGAACGGGCGTCGCGGCAACGAGTTTTAAAACACCGACGAACGTCCGACGGTAGACCGAATACGGTGCCGCTACGGGCGATCGTTCGGGTACAAGACGAACTCCGATCGCGACGAAATTCGACAGGCGGCCTACCTATATATAATTAATACCGCATTACAAATCTCAACCCGATCAGAGGAAGTTTTACGCACACTTTAAAAACAGGGTTAAGACGGTGCCGCGGGCGCGTGCGTGTGCGGTCGGGCTCAGAACGGACAACGACGAGAACCGGCAACTAACGACGCATGCAAGTTTGAAAACTGGCGGCAACGAAGATGCCGATGCAATGCAGATGATGCGCATGATGCGATGATGATGCAACAAATTAAAATAACCACACGAGGAAAACGGAACAAAGGGGGAACCTTCTAGAACGTCGGCATCGGGCTGTCACAAATACCCTCCCAATACTATCCATAGTTTCATCAAAATAAGCAACCAACACAACAAAAACAGAATCTGTTAACAGCAGACCAGTCTGTAGCAATCTGTTTATTTTGTATACCTCTGTACTTCAAAAATTCTGAAAAATTACGAAAGTCTGAAGAATTTGCGTAGCAATCAGCAGCAAAAAGAATCAACTCAAAAGCTCTTTCAGAAAAGAAAAAAAATTCGTGAGCAGAAAGTTTCTGTCTTTTCCAGCATGAGCAAACGATCATCCCCAAGACTAATCATAACGGTTTTGCTTGGCACAAACGCAAAAATAAATACAAAAAACACAATCATAACAGAATTATGAAAGTGTGGAAAACACAAAACAGAAAGAAAAAGGATAGATTCGTTGGGTTGCCTCCCAACAAGCGCTTTTGTTTAACGCCCTTAGCTAGGCAATCAATGATGCTCTCACAAAAGACAAGAATTGAAGCACAACGAGAGCATCCTAAAGCATGTGAAAACCACATCTGAGTCTAACATACTTCCTATGCATAGGCATTTTATAGGAAAACAGATTGTCAAGACAACTAATAGTTGCCATATACAAGGAAGAATAAAGTGACAATAGCAATCTCAACATAACGAGAGGTGATTTGGTAAGATGAAAGTTTCTACCAAAATATTTTCCTCTCTCATAGCAATTACATGTGGGATCATATTCAAATTCAACAATATAGCTATCCCATAGGATATTCTTTTCATGATCCACATGCATGCAAAGTTGACGCTCTTCAAAAATAGTGGGATTGTCATCAACTAAAGTCATGACGTCTCCAAACCCACTTCCAATATTATTGCAAATATCATATTCATCATGGGGTTTGAACAAATTTTCAAGATCATAAGAAAGATCATCACCCCAATCATGATTATTGCAACAAGTAGTGGACAAAGCAAAACTAGCATCCCCAAGCTTAGGGTTTTGCATATTTTTAGCATGATTGTCACTAATAGGATTTATAGTGAAATCATTGCAGTCATGATTTTCATCCAAGGAGCCCTCGTGAATCACTTCATGAATTTCTTCCTCACAATTTTCAGATTCATGCATCTTACGCAAAACTCCAAAGAAATAGTCAATTGCCCCCAACTCGATAGCAATTTGTTCCACATGAGTGGGTCTCTTAAAGAGACTAGCAAGTGGATGAGGATCCATATCACTAGATTTTCAGCAAGCGAAGATGCAAGCATATTGAGGGAACATGGCACACAAGCGAGCAAGAAAACCGACAAAGGCAAAAGAAAACGGCGAAGACGAAAGGCGAATGAAAACGACAAATGTGAAGTGGGGGAGAGGAAAACGAGAGGCAACTGGCAACAAAAGTAAATGCAAGAGAAGAGTTTGTGAGACCTACTTGGATAGATCTTGATTTCTCCTCCCCGGCAACGGCACCAGAAATACTTCTGATGTTTGTTGTGTATCCCTTGCAACGGCGCCATAAATAGTTGTGTCGACGGCACCAGGAATCCTTCAGCTACGGCTACGCCTTAAGGGACTTCCTAGGCAAGTATGCAAAGGATTTCCCCCGTGACCTTGGAGACTTGCGTTGGTGTTCCCTCGAAGCGGAAAGGGTGATGTAGCACAGCGACGGTAAGTATTTCCCTCAGTTTGAGAACCAAGGTATCAATCCGGCGGAAGAGTATCTCAAGATCCTGCACAAACACAAACAGCTTGCACCCAACGCTATGAAGGGGTTGTCAATCCCTTATAGATTGTTTGCCAAGTGAGAACTGAACGCAACAAAGTAACAAAGCAAAGTAAAAGCGGAGTTGTAAACGATGGATGTGAATAGACCTGGGGGCCGTAGTGTTTACTAGTGGCTTCTCTCATGAAAGCAAATAGACGGAGGGTGAACAAATTACTGTCGAGCAATTGATAGAACTGTGCAGAGTCGTGACGATATCTATGCAATTATTATTTCTATAGGCATCACGTCCGAAACAAGTAGACCGATACTTTCTGCATCTACTACTATTACTCCACACGTCGACCGCTATCCAGCATGCATCTAGTGTATTAAGTCCATAAGAACAGAGTAACGCCTTAAGCAAGATGACATGATGTAGAGGTCACCACATGGCAGAACCCAAAACCAAGCACTTCTCCCATTGCAAGAATCATAGATCTAGTTGGCCAAACAAAACCCAAGACTCGGAGAGACTTACAAGGATATCAAATCATGCATATAAGAAATCAGCAAAGACTCAAATATATATCATAGATAATCTGATCACAAGTCCACAATTCATCGGATCTTGACAAACACACCGCCAAAGAAGATTACATCGGATAGATCTCCATGAAGATCATGGAGAACTTTGTATTGAAGATCCAAGAGAGAGAAGAAGCCATCTAGCTACTAACTACGGACCTGTAGGTCTGAAGTGAACTACTCACGAGTCATTGGAGGGGCGATGATGATGATGAAGAAGCCCTCCAGCTCCAAAGTCCCCTCCAGCAGGGCGCCGGGAAGGGTCTCCAGATGAGATCTCGCAGAAACGGAAGCTTGCGGCGGCGGAAAAGTATTTTCGAGGCTCCCCTTGTTTTTTTGCGGAATATTTGGGAATTTATAGGCCAAAGACCTAGGTCAGGGGGCGGCTAGGGAGGCCACAAGCCTGCCCACCGCCGCCTCCCCCTGGTGGCGGAGTGGGGGCTTGTGGGCTCCCTGGAGCCCAGCTGGCTTGGCCCAAAAGCCCCTGGACTTCTTCCGTTCGGGAAAAATCATTTCAGGGTTTATCTTCCATTTGGACTCTGTTCCAAAATTAGATCTGAAAAGAGTCAAAAACACGGAAAAAACAGGAACTGGCACTTGGCATTGAATTAATAAGTTAGTCCCAAAAAGATATAAAAAGGTACATAAAACATACAAAGAAAGCAAGATAACAACGTGAAACCATCAAAAATTATAGATACGTTTGAGATGTATCAATCCTCACCTTTATAAGGAAGGAGCAGATGGTGTTATTAGACATTGTGTGCCTGAACATGAACAGGGACAGATCCTGCAGAAGTGTCATTCCGAAGCCTACGGAGGACATCATGCCGGAGATAGAACTACTCACAAGGTATTGCAATCAGGTTTCTATTGGCCCATTCTCTTCAAGGATGCCCGTAAGTTTGTCTTGTCTTGTGACGAATGCCAAAGAATAGGGAACATCAGTAAACGTTAGGAAATGCCTTTGAACTATTCACTTGTCATTGAACCATTTGATGTCTGGGGCTTTGATTATATGGGACCCTTCCCGAGTTCCAATGGGTATACCCACATCTTAGTTGCTGTTGATTACATCACTAAGTGGGTAGAAGCTATCCCCACTAGAAATGCTGATCACCACACATCTATTAAGATGCTTAAAGAAGTCATTTTCCCAAGATTTGGAGTCCCTAGATATCTGATGACTAATGGTAGTTCATACTTCATTCATGGTGTTTTCCGCAAGATGCTCGCTAAGTATGATGTCAACCATAGAGTTGCATCTCCTTATCATCCTTAGTCTACTGGTCAAGTGGAGTTGAGTAATAGGGAGATCAAATTGATCTTACAAAAGATTGTCAATAGATCTCGAAAGAATTGGTCTAGCAAACTTGACGATGCACTATGGGCTTATAGGACTGCTTATAAGAATCCCATGGGCATGTCCCTGTATAAAATGGTTTACGGTAAGGACTGTCATTTACCTCTTGAGCTAGAACACAAAGCTTATTGGGCAATCAAAGAGCTCAACTTCGATTTCAAACTTGCCGGTGAGAAGCAGTTGTTTGATATCAGCTCATTAGATAAATGGAGGGCCCAGGCATATGAGAATGCCAAGTTGTTCAAGGAAAAGGTTAAGAGATGGCACAATAAAAGAATACAAAAACGAGAGTTCAATGTAGGTGATTATGTCCTGCTATACAATTCTCGCTTAAGATTCTTCGCAGGCAAGCTTCTCTCTAAATGGGAAGGTCCCTATGTTGTCGAGGAAGTATATCGTTCCCGTGCCATCAAAATCAATAACACGGAAGGTAATTTTCCTAGAGTGGTAAATGGGCAAAGAATCAAGCATTATATCTCTGGCACTCCCATAAATGTTGAGACCAATATCATCAATATCATAACTCCAGAGGAGTACATAAGGGATGTTTATCAGCCTGTTTCAGACTCTGAAAATGAAGAGGTATGTGTCTCGGTAAGTAATTGGACTCCAAAACTTTTCCAGTAGGAAATTTTCTCCGTTTTGGAATTTATGGAAAAATAGAAAAATAAAAAAGCAGTCCGGAGAGCGCACGAGGCGGCCAGAAGCTTGGTAGCCGCGGCCTCCCCCCTGGCCGCAGCTACAGGGATTGTGGGCACCTCGTGTGCCTCCCGGACTCCGTTTTCTTGCGGAGCACTCCTTCTGGTCCAGAAAAAATCATTATATATACGCCCGAGGGTTTTGATCTCTGTATCACGCAGTTTTCCTCTGTTTTTCGTTTCGAGCCTGTTTTCTGCCGCAGATCTAGGTCAAGATGTCTTCTCGGGATTCAGAGGGGGAGAGCTATGTGGCTGATTACCTTGCTGACCCCAAGGTCTATGTGGACTTGGAACCATATGGTTGGACCATTGATGAGGAAGAGGACTATGATCCCAAGGGGAAGGAACAAACGAGTTCCGATGAAGAGGAGGCTCCTCTACCTCAACCTGGACGCACTCATGAGGAGTTCAAGAAGTCAAGCCTCCCTGACTCAAGGAAGAAACTTAATAACTTGTTTATCCCTTCTCGTTTCTTGCAGGAGAGTAAGCAGGAACTTTGTCAAAGGGTATTGAAGCTTGAGGAGGAAAATGATGATCTGAGAGAGCAGAATTTCATGCTCAAGTGGAAATTAGACAAGCTCAAAACCTCTGCAACAACTGAGCATTGGTATGGGAAATCCCCTTGGCTTTTTCCAAGCTTGGGGAGTTGCCCTCGTATCGTATCACCTTTATATCTTTTGCTTTTACCTTTGTTTTAGTTCTTTCTTTTTCAGTTTTTACTTTCTTCTCTTAGTGGGATAAGTCTTTAGTGTTTAGTTTGAGACTTTTGCCTTGTGTCTCCCCTGATGTATTCGAGCTTGCGAGCTATATAATAAAGAGTATCTTAGTCAAGGGCTTTTTTTTGTGACGTGATCAAAAGTATGAAAAGAACGATAGCGTGAAAGATCATGAGATGATCTTATGGAAAGTGATAGCTTCACATATAACAAGTATGATGATTGAAACTTGTTGAGAATAGACCAACATAGACCCCGGTCATTGTTGCAATTAATAAGAACTAATAAGGAAAGAGAGGTTCACATATAAATATATCATCTTAGCCACTTTTTACAATTGTGAGCACTCACCAAACTATTACATGCTTAGAAGTAGATGTTGGACAAGGAAGAACAACATAATGAATTGTGTTTGCTTGGTTCCAAACAATGTTATATGTCTAGAGATCCCTTAGCATGTGACGATTGCTTCCACCTCATATTAGCCAAAACTCCTGCACCAAGTAGAGATACTACTTGTGCATCCATAAACCTGTTGGGTAACGTCGCATGGGAAACAAAAAATTTCCTACGCGCACGAAGACCTATCATGGTGATGTCCATCTACGAGAAGGGATGAGTGATCTACGTACCCTTGTAGATCGTACAGCAGAAGCGTTAGAGAACGCGGTTGATGTAGTGGAACGTCCTCACGTCCCTCGATCCGCCCCGCGAACAATCCCGCGATCAGTCCCACGATCTAGTACCGAACGGACGGCACCTCCGCGTTCAGCACACGTACAGATCGACGATGATCTCGGCCTTCTTGATCCAGCAAGAGAGACGGAGAGGTAGAAGAGTTCTCCGGCAGCGTGACGGCGCTCCGGAGGTTGGTGATGATCTTGTCTCAGCAGGGCTCCGCCCGAGCTCCGCAGAAACACGATCTAGAGGAAAAACTATGGAGGTATGTGGTCGGGCAGCCGTGAGAAAGTCGTCTCAAATCTGCCCTAAAAGCCCCATATATATAGGAGGAGGGAGGGGGACCTTGCCTTGGGGTCCAAGGGATCCCCAAGGGGTCGTCCGAGCCAGGGGGGAGGACTCTCCCCCCCCCCAAACCGAGTCCTACTTGGTTTGGTGGGAGGGAGTCCTTCCCCCTTCCCACTTCTTCCTTTTTTTTCCTTTCCTTTGATTTTTTTCTCTCTTGGCGCATAGGGGATTGGTGGGCTGTCCCACCAGCCCACTAAGGGCTGGTGTGACCCCCCCAAATGCCTATGGGCTTCCCCGGAGTGGGTTGCCCCCCTCCGGTGAACTCCCGGAACCCATTCGTCATTCCCGGTACATTCCCGGTAACTCCGAAAACCTTCCGGTAATCAAATGAGGTCATCCTATATATCAATCTTCGTTTCCGGACTATTCCGGAAACCCTCGTGACGTCCGTGATCTCATCCGGGACTCCGAACAACATTCGGTAACCAACCATATAACTCAAATACGCATAAAACAACGTCGAACCTTAAGTGTGCAGACCCTGCGGGTTCGAGAACTATGTAGACATGACCCGAGAGACTCCTCGGTCAATATCCAACAGCGGGACCTGGATGCCCATATTGGATCCTACATATTCTACGAAGATCTTATCGTTTGAACCTCAGTGCCAAGGATTCGTATAATCCCGTATGTCATTCCCTTTGTCCTTCGGTATGTTACTTGCCCGAGATTCGATCGTCAGTATCCGTATACCTATTTCAACCTCGTTTACCGGCAAGTCTCTTTACTCGTTCCGTAATACAAGATCCCGCAACTTACACTAAGTTACATTGCTTGCAAGGCTTGTATGTGATGTTGTATTACCGAGTGGGCCCCGAGATACCTCTCCGTCACACGGAGTGACAAATCCCAGTCTTGATCCATACTAACTCAACTAACACCTTCGGAAATACCTGTAGAGCATCTTTATAGTCACCCAGTTACGTTGCGACGTTTGATACACACAAAGCATTCCTCCGGTGTCAGTGAGTTATATGATCTCATGGTCATAGGAATAAATACTTGACACGCAGAAAACAGTAGCAACAAAATGACACGATCAACATGCTACGTCTATAAGTTTGGGTCTAGTCCATCACGTGATTCTCCCAATGACGTGATCCAGTTATCAAGCAACAACACCTTGTTCATAATCAGAAGACACCGACTATCATCGATCAACTGGCTAGCCAACTAGAGGCATGCTAGGGACGGTGTTTTGTCTATGTATCCACACATGTAAATGAGTCTTCATTCAATACAATTATAGCATGGATAATAAACTATTATCTTGATACAGGAATTATAATAATAACTATACATTTATTATTGCCTCTAGGGCATAATTCCAACAGTCTCCCACTTGCACTAGAGTCAATAATCTAGCCCTCACATCACCATGTGAATTACATTGTAATAAATCTAACACCCATACAGTTCTGGTGTCGATCATGTTTTGGCCGTGGAAGAGGCTTAGTCAGCGGGTCTGCTACATTCAGATCCGTGTGCACTTTGCATATATTTACGTCCTCCTCCTCGACGTAGTCGCGGATGAGGTTGAAGCGTCGCTTGATGTGTCTGGTCTTCTTGTGAAACCTTGGTTCCTTTGCTAAGGCAATGGCACCAGTGTTGTCACAGAACAAGGTTATTGGATCCAGTGCACTTGGCACCACTCCAAGATCCGTCATGAACTGCTTCATCCAGACACCCAACTTAGCTGCCTCCGAGGCAGCCATGTACTCCGCTTCACATGTAGAATCGGCTACGACGCTTTGCTTGGAACTGCACCAGCTTACTGCACCCCCATTAAGAATAAATACGTATCCGGATTGCGACTTAGAGTCGTCCGGATCTGTGTCAAAGCTTGCATCGACGTAACCTTTTACGGCGAGCTCTTCGTCACCTCCATACACGAGAAACATCTCCTTAGTCCTTTTCAGGTACTTCAGGATATTCTTGACCGCCGTCCAGTGATCCACTCCTGGATTACTCTGGAACCTACCTGCCATACTTATGGCCAGGCTAACATCCGGTCTAGTGCACAGCATTGCATACATGATAGAGCCTATGGCTGAACCATAGGGGACGGAGCGCATATGCTCTCTATCTTCATCAGTTGCTGGGCACTGAGTCTTACTCAATCTCGTACCTTGTAACACTGGCAAGAACCCTTTCTTGGACTGTTCCATTTTGAACCTCTTCAAAACATTATCAAGGTATGTGCTTTGTGAAAGTCCTATCAGGCGTTTTGATCTATCCCTATAGATCTTAATGCCTAGAATGTAAGCAGCTTCTCTTAGGTCCTTCATAGAGAAACTTTTATTCAAGTAACCTTTTATGCTCTCCAAAATCTCTACGTTGTTTCCAATCAGTAATATGTCATCCACATATAATATTAGAAACGCCACAGAGCTCCCACTCACTTTCTTGTAAATACAAGATTCTCCAACCACTTGTATAAACCCAAATGCTTTGATCACCTCATCAAAGCGTTTGTTCCAACTCCGAGATGCTTGCACTAGTCCATAAATGGATCGCTGGAGCTTGCACACCTAGTCAGCATTTTTAGGATCGACAAAAACCTTCGGGTTGCATCATATACAACTCTTCCTTAAGGAAACCGTTAAGGAACGCCGTTTTGACATCCATCTGCCAGATTTCATAATCAAAAAATGCAGCTATTGCTAACATGATTCTGACGGACTTAAGCATCGCTACGGGAGAGAAAGTCTCATCGTAGTCAATTCCTGGAAATTGTGAAAAACCCTTTGCCACAAGTCGAGCTTTATAAACGGTCACATTTCCGTCAGCGTCCGTCTTCTTCTTAAAAATCCATTTGTTCTGAATAGCCTTGCGGCCCTCAGGCAGTATCTCCAAAGTCCACACTTTGTTCTCATACATGGATCCTATCTCGGATTTCATGGCTTCTAGCCATTTGTTGGAATCTGGGCCCACCATTACTTCTTCATAATTTGCAGGTTCATTGTTGTCTAACAACATGATTGATAAGACGGGATTACCGTACCACTCTGGAGCAGGGCGTGATCTCGTCGACCTGCGTGGCTCAACAGAAACTTGAACTGGAGTTTCATGATCATCATCATTAACTTCCTCCTCAACCGGCGTCGCAATGACAGAGGTTTCCCCTTGCCCTGCGCCACCATCCAGAGGGATGAAAGGTTCGACAACCTCATCAAGTTCTATCTTCCTCCCACTCAATTCTCTCGAGAGAAACTCCTTCTCGAGAAAAGTTCCGTTCTTAGCAACAAACACTTTGCCCTCGGATTTGAGATAGAAGGTGTACCCAACTGTCTCTTTTGGGTAACCTATGAAGACGCACTTTTCCGCTTTGGGTTCCAGCTTTTCAGGCTGAAGCTTTTTGACATAAGCATCACATCCCCAAACTTTAAGAAACAACAACTTTGGCCCTTTGCCATACCACAGTTCGTATGGTGTCGTCTCAACGGATTTCGATGGTGCCCTATTTAAAGTGAATGCAGCTGTTTCTAATGCATAACCCCAAAACGATAACGGCAAATCAGTAAGAGACATCATAGATCGCACCATTTCTAATAAAGTACGATTACGACGTTCGGACACACCATTACGCTGTGGTGTTCCAGGCGGTGTTAACTGCGAAACAATTCCACATTGTCTTAAGTGAGTACCAAACTCGAAACTCAGATATTCACCCCCACGATCAGACCGTAGGAACTTGATCTTCTTGTTACGATGATTTTCCACTTCACTCTGAAATTGCTTGAACTTTTCAAATGTTTCAGACTTGTGCTTCATCAAGTAGACATAACCATATCTACTTAGATCGTCAGTGAAGGTGAGAAAATAACGATATCCGCCGCGTGCCTCCACGCTCATTGGACCACACACATCGGTATGTATGATTTCCAACAAGTCACTTGCACGTTCCATTGTTCCGGAGAACGGAGTCTTAGTCATCTTGCCCATGAGGCATGGTTCGCACGTGTCAAGTGAATCAAAGTCAAGTGACTCCAAAAGTCCATCAGCATGGAGTTTCTTCATGCGCTTTACACCAATATGACCCAAGCGGCAGTGCCACAAAAATATGGTGCTATCATTGTTTACTCTAACTCTTTTGGTCTCAATGTTATGTATATGCGTATCTCTATCAAGATTCAATATGAACAATCCTCTCACATTCGGTGCATGACCATAAAAGATGTTACTCATAGAAATAGAACAACCATTATTCTCAGACTTAAAAGAGTAACCGTCTCGCAATAAAAAAGATCCAGATATAATGTTCATGCTCAACGCAGGCACTAAATAACAATGATTTAAGTTCATCACTAATCCCGATGGTAGTTGAAGTGACACTGTGCCGACGGCGATTGCATCAACCTTGGAACCGTTTCCTACGCGCATCGTCACTTCGTCTTTCGCCAGCCTTCGTCTATTCCGCAGTTCCTGCTTCGAGTTGCAAATGTGAGCAACAGAACCGGTATCGAATACCCAGGCACTACTACGAGAGCCGGTTAAGTACACATCAATAACATGTATATCAAATATACCTGATTTTTCTTTGCCCGCCTTCTTATCTGCCAGATACTTGGGGCAATTGCGCTTCCAGTGACCCATACCCTTGCAATAGAAGCACTCCGTTTCAGGCTTAGGTCCAGCCTTGGGTTTCTTCGGCGGATTGGCAACAGCCTTGCCGTTCTTCTTCGAATTGCCCTTCTTGCCTTTGCCGTTTCTCTTGAAACTAGTGGTCTTGCTCACCATCAACACTTGATGCTCTTTACGGAGTTCAGACTCTGCGACTTTCAGCATCGCAAACAACTCGCCGGGAGACTTGTTCATCCCTTGCATGTTGTAGTTCAACACAAAGCCTTTATAGCTTGGCGGCAGTGATTGAAGGATTCTGTCAGTGATAGCTTCTTGCGGGAGTTCAATCCCCAGTTCAGCTAGACGGTTTGAGTACCCAGACATTTTGAGCACATGTTCACTGACAGACGAGTTTTCCTCCATCTTGCAAGCATAGAATTTATCGGAGGTCTCATACCTCTCGATCCGGGCGTTCTTCTGAAAGATAAACTTCAACTCCTGGAACATCTCAAATGCTCCATGACGCTCAAAGCGACGTTGAAGTCCCGGTTCTAGGCCATACAAGACTGCACATTGAACTATTGAGTACTCCTCCTTACGTGCTAACCAAGCGTTCTTAACATCCTGATCAGCCGTAGCGGGTGGTTCATCTCCTAGCGCAGCATTAAGGACATAATCCTTCTTTCCAGCTTGTAAGATTAGCTTCAGATTACGAGCCCAGTCTACAAAGTTGCTTCCATCATCTTTCAACTTAGCTTTCTCTAGGAACGTATTAAAATTCAGGATGACACTTGCGTGAGCCATGATCTACAACACAAATACATTCAAAGTGGACTTAGACTATGTTCAAGATAATTAGAGTTCAACTTAATCAAATTATATGCTAAACTCCCACTCAAAAAATACATCTCTCTAGTCATTTGAGTGGTTCATGATCCACTTACACTATCCCAAGTCCTATCATCACGTGAGTCGAGAGTAGTTTCAGTGGTAAGCATCCCTATGCTAATCATATCAGCTATATGATTCATGATCGACCTTTCGGTCTCATGTGTTCCGAGGCCATGTCTGCACATGCTAGGCTCGTCAAGCTTAACCCGAGTGTTCCGCGTGCGCAACTGTTTTGCACCCGTTGTATGTGAACGTTGAGTCTATCACACCCGATCATCACGTGGTGTCTCGAAACGACGAACTGTAGCAACGGTGCACAGTCGGGGAGAACACAATTTCGTCTTGAAATTTTAGTGAGAGATCACCTTATAATGCTACCGTCGTTCTAAGCAAAATAAGGTGCATAAAAGGATTAACATCACATGCAATTCATAAGTGACATGATATGGCCATCATCACGTGCTTCTTGATCTCCATCACCAAAGCACCGGCACGATCTTCTTGTCACCGGCGCCACACCATGATCATCCATCAACGTGTTGCCATCGGGGTTGTCGTGCTACTTATGCTATTACTACTAAAGCTACATCCTAGCAAAATAGTAAGCGCATCTGCAAGCACATATGTTAGTATAAAGACAACCCTATGGCTCCTGCCGGTTGCCGTACCATCGACGTGCAAGTCGATATTTCTATTACAACATGATCATCTCATACATCCAATATATCACATCACATCATTGGCCATATCACATCACAATCATACCCTGCAAAAACAAGTTAGACGTCCTCTAATTTTGTTGTTGCATGTTTTACGTGGTGACCAAGGGTATCTAGTAGGATCGCATCTTACTTACGCAAACACCACAACGGAGATATATGAGTTGCTATTTAACCTCATCCAAGGACCTCCTTGGTCAAATCCGATTCAACTAAAGTTGGAGAAACCGTCACTTGCTAGTCATCTTTGAGCAAAGGGGGTTACTCGTAACGATGAAACCAGTCTCTCGTAAGCGTACGAGTAATGTCGGTCCAAGCCGCTTCGATCCAACAATACCGCGGAATCAAGAAAAGACTAAGGAGGGCAGCAAAACGCACATCACCGCCCACAAAACCTTTTGTGTTCTACTCGAGAAGACATCTACGCATGAACCTAGCTCATGATGCCACTGTTGGGTAACGTCGCATGGGAAACAAAAATTTTCCTACGCGCACGAAGACCTATCATGGTGATGTCCATCTACGAGAGGGGATGAGTGATCTACGTACCCTTGTAGATCGTACAGCATAAGCGTTAGAGAACGTAGTTGATGTAGTGGAACGTCCTCACGTCCCTCGATCCGCCCCGCGAACAATCCCGCGATCAGTCCCACGATCTAGTACCGAACGGACGGCACCTCTGCGTTCAGCACACGTACAGCTCGACGATGATCTCGGCCTTCTTGATCCAGCAAGAGAGACGGAGAGGTAGAAGAGTTCTCCGGCAGCGTGACGGCGCTCCGGAGGTTGGTGATGATCTTGTCTCAGCAGGGCTCCGCCCGAGCTCCGCAGAAACACGATCTAGAGGAAAAACTATGGAGGTATGTGGTCGGGCAGCCGTGAGAAAGTCGTCTCAAATCTGCCCTAAAAGCCCCATATATATAGGAGGAGGGAGGGGGACCTTGCCTTGGGGTCCAAGGGATCCCCAAGGGGTCGGCCGAGCCAGGGGGGAGGACTCTCCCCCCAAACCGAGTCCTACTTGGTTTGGTGGGAGGGAGTCCTTCCCCCTTCCCACTTCTTCCTTTTTTTTTCCTTTCCTTTGATTTTTTTCTCTCTTGGCGCATAGGGGATTGGTGGGCTGTCCCACCAGCCCACTAAGGGATGGTGTGACCCCCCCAAATGCCTATGGGCTTCCCCGGAGTGGGTTGCCCCCCTCCGGTGAACTCCCGGAACCCATTCGTCATTCCCGGTACATTCCCGGTAACTCCGAAAACCTTCCGGTAATCAAATGAGGTCATCCTATATATCAATCTTCGTTTCCGGACTATTCCGGAAACCCTCGTGACGTCCGTGATCTCATCCGGGACTCCGAACAACATTCGGTAACCAACCATATAACTCAAATACGCATAAAACAACGTCGAACCTTAAGTGTGCAGACCCTGCGGGTTCGAGAACTATGTAGACATGACCCGAGAGACTCCTCGGTCAATATCCAACAGCGGGACCTGGATGCCCATATTGGATCCTACATATTCTACGAAGATCTTATCGTTTGAACCTCAGTGCCAAGGATTCGTATAATCCCGTATGTCATTCCCTTTGTCCTTCGGTATGTTACTTGCCCGAGATTCGATCGTCAGTATCCGTATACCTATTTCAACCTCGTTTACCGGCAAGTCTCTTTACTCGTTCCGTAATACAAGATCCCGCAACTTACACTAAGTTACATTGCTTGCAAGGCTTGTATGTGATGTTGTATTACCGAGTGGGCCCCGAGATACCTCTCCGTCACACGGAGTGACAAATCCCAGTCTTGATCCATACTAACTCAACTAACACCTTCGGAAATACCTGTAGAGCATCTTTATAGTCACCCAGTTACGTTGCGACGTTTGATACACACAAAGCATTCCTCCGGTGTCAGTGAGTTATATGATCTCATGGTCATAGGAATGAAAACTTGACACGCAGAAAACAGTAGCAACAAAATGACACGATCAACATGCTACGTCTATAAGTTTGGGTCTAGTCCATCACGTGATTCTCCCAATGACGTGATCCAGTTATCAAGCAACAACACCTTGTTCATAATCAGAAGACACCGACTATCATCGATCAACTGGCTAGCCAACTAGAGGCATGCTAGGGACGGTGTTTTGTCTATGTATCCACACATGTAAATGAGTCTTCATTCAATACAATTATAGCATGGATAATAAACTATTATCTTGATACAGGAATTATAATAATAACTATACATTTATTATTGCCTCTAGGGCATAATTCCAACAAAACCTTCAAACCAGTCTTGCCATGAGTGTCCACCATACCTACCTATGGATTGAATAAGATTCCTCAAGTAAGTTTTCATCGGTGCAAGCAATAAAAATTGCTCTCTAATATGTATGATCTATTAGTGTGTGGAAAATAAGATTTATACGAACCTGTGATGAGGAAGACATAAAAGCGACAAACTGCATAATAAAGTTCTTTATCACAGGAGGAATATAAAGTGGCGTTCCTCCGCACTAAGAGGACACACATCCAAACCTCAAAAGCGCATGACAACCTCTGCTTCCCTCTGCGAAGGGCCTATCTTGTACCTTTACCTTTTGTCCTTGTGAAAGTCATGGTGATCAACACCAATTCCCTATTCCGTCTTCATCTTGGTGAACGTCATATCCTAGGAAAAGATCTATATTCATATATCAACTTGGAGATGAGTATTTATGCTTTATTATTGTTGACTTTACCCTTGAGGTAAATGGTTGGGAGGCAAAATTATAAGCCCCTATCTTTCTCTGTGTCCAACTGAAACTTTGATGCCATGAGTACCACGTGAGTTGTAACAATTGTGGAAAACAAAAGAGATGATTGAGTATGTGGATTTGCTTTACAAGCTCTTATTTGACTCTTTCTGATGTTATGATAAATTGCAATTGCTTCAATAACTATGGACTGTTGTTAGCTACTTCTCAGTAAGGTTTTTGATTCATACTTTGCTTTGTGAAGGAATTGTTACTTTCCCATAAGAATCTTTATGATGTATTGTTGTTCTATGTGTGATCATGATGCCCTCATGTCTGTATTATGTTTTATCGACACTTTCATCCTTAAACATGTGGACATGTTTATGGATCTTGGTTTTCGCTTGAGGACAAGCGAGGTCTAAGCTTGGGGGAGTTGATACGTCCATTTTGCATCATGCTTTCATGTTGATATTTATCGCTTTATGGACTGTTACTATACTTTGTGGTACCATACTTATGCCTTTTCTCTCTTATTTTGCTAGGTTTATTTGAAGAGAGAGAATACCGGCAGCTGGAATTCTGGACTCGAAAAGGAGCAAGTTTGAGTCCTCTATTCTGCGTAACTCCAAATGCCCTGAAAATCAACGTGGAATTTTTTGGAAATATATAAAAAATACTGGGCGAAAGAAGTGACAGAGGGGAGCTGCCAGGGGCCCACAAGCCTGGTAGCCGCGGCATGCCCCCCTGGTCGCGGCTACAGGGCTTGTGGGCACCCTGGTGGCCCACTGGCCCCCTCTTCTGCTATATGAAGGGTTTCGTCCGGAAAAAAAATCAGGGCGGAGCTTTTTCGAGCAGGCGCCGCCGCCACGAGGCGGAACTTGAGCAGAACCAATATAGAGCTCCGGCAGGACGATCCTGTCGGGGAAACTTCCCTCCCGGAGGGGGAAATCATCGCCATCGTCATCACCAACACTCCTCTCATCGGAGGGGACTCGTCTCCATCAACATCTTCATCAGCACCATCTCATCTCCAAACCCTAGTTCATCACTTGTAACCAATCTCCGTCTCGCGACTCCGATTGGTACTTGTAAGGTTGCTAGTAGTGTTGATTACTCTTTGTAGTTGATGCTAGTTGGATTACTTGGTGGAAGAGTTTATGTTCAGATCCTTGATGCTACTCATTACCTCTCTGGTCATGAATATGATTATGCTTTGTGAGTAGTTACTTTTGTTCCTGAGGACATGTGATAAGTCATGCTAATAATAATCATGTTAATTTGGTATTCGTTCGGTATTTTGATATGTTGTATGTTGTTTTTCCTCTAGTGGTTTTATGTGAACGTCGACTACATAACACTTCACCATTATTTGGGCCTAGAGGAAGGCATTGGGGAGTAGTAAGTAGATGATGGGTTGCTAGAGTGACAGAAGCTTAAACCCCAGTCTATGCGTTGCTTCGTAAGGGGCTGATTTGGATCCACTAGTTTAATGCTATGGTTAGACGTTGTCTTAATTCTTCTTTCGTAGTTGCGGATGCTTGCGAGAGGGGTTAATCATAAGTGGGATGCTTGTCCAAGTAAGGGCAGTACCCAAGCGCCGGTCCACCCACATGTCAAACTATCAAAGTAACGAACGCGAATCATATGAACATGATGAAAACTAGCATGACAGAAATTCCCGTGTGTCCTCGGGAGCGTTTTTCCTCCTATAAGACTTTGTTCAGGCTTGTCCCTTGCTACAAAAGGGATTGGGCCACTTTGCTGCACCATTGCTATTACTTGTTACTTGTTACATGTTACTTTTCACCTGCTACGTTTCACCTCACTACACCATCACTTGTTACCGCTACTTTCAGTGCTTGCAGTTATTACCTTGCTGAAAACCGTTTATCAGAGCCTTCTACTCCTCGTTGGGTTCGACACTCTTACTTATCGAAAGGACTACGATTGATCCCCTATACTTGTGGGTCATCAAGCGCCATGTGATCGAGTCAGGTGACTGGGGGCACACGTCGTAGGGTGGGAGGGGAGAAAGGAGGGACCCGACATGGCGCAAGGTCTGTGCCATCGAGAGCGCCTCGGGAGACAGCTGGAGGGGTCAAGAGCTCGTCAGGGTTGGCCGCCCACACTTCGAGTGTGCACTGTAGTGCGCCTAGAGCACAGTTTTGGCATGCTGGAATGCTCAGGCGTGTTCCACCTTGTTTACTAGTGTCCGGGGAAGTGGAGATGCTCCTTGGATGCCTTGGAACCGAGGAGAGAGGCTATGGCCAAATGGGGAGTGGGAGAAAGTCTCTGTCAGGATGAATCAGGGTGTAAATTGGGCCCTTTACCCACCCCAACGTTGAACCAGAGTTGGATCTCTTTGCTGCACATGAAGGGTAACGTTGCGGACTTGTGGTAAAAAATGGAGTGAAGGAGAATGGTGGAAGGGGTGAAAGCAGCAGATTTACCAAATCACTAGAAGGTGTTTGATGCTGGTTTGAGCAAGATAAACCTCGCCACTTGCACTGATATTTAAGAGGATTATATGATGGGCAAAATCAATAGGATTCACCAAGTTTGAGCTCATTTGAGCGAAGTTGACAATGTAAACATGAAAAATCCTAGAAATGGACAGAGTCGGATTTCTGTGGACCTAGGTGATCAAATCAACTTCCACAAATGCACATCTTGGTTTAGCATCCTTATTTGGGGACTGGATCACTCCTATAAAGTTTGGGTTCAATTGGATAAACTTGGCAATGCAAAGTTGCTCAAGTTTGGTTCTGGACACAAAGGTTTTTGGGGTTATTAGGTGGATCAAATCAATTTTGTTGAGATAAAACTTTGCCGGGCCACCACGTTTATTATGTGTGACTTGCTAGATTTTTCCTCAAATTTATTGAGAATATTTCCTATGGAAATATTTCAAAAGCTTGAAATGGGCAGAAAGGGTTTTGAGGGGTTTTGTCCAATATTTTGAACATGACCATCACAAACATTCAAGAAGTTTTAATTGGTTCCATTTTTTTATAAAAACAACATGTGGCAAAAGTGGTACAAACACAGGGTGTGACATAGACAAACACCCCCACCCGTGATGTTGCAACCGCACGAGAGATTGAAGCAAAAATCCCCTCCCTCCCACGCGCTCGTCCTCTGCATCTGCCCCCGAAGTAGAGCGAGGCGAGACCCGAGGATAGCTCCTCCGACGTCAGCCTCATCCGAAAGCACATCCTTTGCAGGAAATCCACCTCTACCCTGATATGTAGCTCTCCCCGGCAGCACCTCCTCCTCTGTAGCAACTCCGGTTCCACCTCCTGAGGAGTTCCTCGATGACAGCTTCTCCATAGCTCCGCCGCTCGTCGTGTGCAGCAAGTTGATCCCCTTCCTTGCGCAATGGCAAGTCACCATATCATACGCTCCGTGCTGTCGGCCGCCATGGATCGAAGCTCGGGTTCTCCATCCACCAGCACACACACCAAATCGGCCCCAATACTTGCTGTAGAGCGCATCCTTCGGTCTGGAGCTGCAGGGGAGCTCCAGAACCCTCCTGTCTTCTCACCTAATGGATCTCGGGCTAGATCCTCACAAGCTTGGGTAAAGTTGCAAACAAACACTAGATTCACACAAAGTATGCAGCAAATTGAATTGAAAAAGCACCATGTTACTGATTTTTGTGCCCTCTGTTCAATGTTTACTGACATATACATCAATTTGAGCGGTGCATCACCATCGGTACTACTTTCACTAAACCTTTGTTTACTGAATGTATATGAATTGCTGCTTTCAGAAAATTTAGTTTAGGAATTACGACAAAAAATTCCTCAAATAATGTCCATGTTGCATAAAAGGTGATCATATGAAAGCATTACTCATGATATGAAGCTATGGTTGTGATGTATATGTGTTGCTCATGTAGCATGCTAGTCATAATTGTCCGTGTTTGACGAGTTTATTCACATGAAACAAAAACAAATGTTGCATCTGCCAGGGAAAAACTTACAAATAACATGAACAAAAATATGACCATTCTACTAGAAGCAGCTCGTAATTGTAGTAGCAGTTGTAGCATGATATAAACTGTACCATTCTACATTCTTTATGCTCATAATTTTGTGCCTTTTCCATATGTAACATTGAAACAAAATGTAGGTTGCTGGGGGTGGAGTTGATGATGATGAGAGCTACATCTGGGAGCAAATTTCTGCTAGAAATGCAGTGATTATGGAAGGGATGGTTAGTGTTTTGGATGTGAACAAGATAATCATGATGGAGAAGATGATGCAATATCATCGCAATCACTTGTTCCATATGTGGGCATGACTTCTGATACAATTGACAATGCAAGAGCTTACTACAATAAGTATGCTTCCAGCCATGGGTTTGGAATCTGAACATCTGCTTCGAAGAACAGCCATGCAAGAGGACCGCAAAAGTTAAACAGCAGGACTTTCACATGTGTCCATGCCCGAAAAGGTGGTGACCAAAGTCAATCTGCTAGCACTACAAAGAGCATTACAACATAGTGCAACAATGCTAGTAGTCGGCCTAGCCTTTTGATGAACATAAGTGACACATGAAAAAGGAACATGTTGCAACGTCATGATTGCAAGGCACACATGATTGTTGTGCTCCAAGAAAACAAATGGACTGTCACATGTTTTACAGAAGAACATAGCCATCCTCTAGTGTAGCAGGAAGAGAGTTAGGTTTTATCAGTCTCACAGATAGATTCCGCGAGAAGACCACCAAATGATAATGGCTTTGCATGAACGCAACTTGTGAACCTCAGATTCCATGGGTATTTTTGGAGATTTTCATGGAGGTGATCAGAGGCGCCTTGGTTATGTGAAGAGAGATGTTTCGAATGCATGATCCGAGATGCGGCAAATCATGTCATTTCAGAACATGGCCATGATAGTTGAATATTTTAAGAGAAGACAAGCTGAAAGCCCACAATTCTGTTGGAAATATGCCCTAGAGGCAATAATAAAATGGTTATTATCATATTTCCTTGTTCATGATAATCGTCTATTGTTCATGCTATAATTGTATTAACGGGAAACAGTAATACATGTGTGAATAAATAGATCACAATGTGTCCCTAGCAAGCCTCTTGTTGGCTAGCTCGTTAGTCAATAGATGATCATAGTTTCCTGGTCATGGGCATTAGATGTCATTGATAACGGGATCACATCATTGGGAGAATGATGTGATGGACAAGACCCAATCCTAAGCGTAGCACTAGATCGTATTGTTCGTCTGCTAAAGCTTTTCTAATATCAAGTGTCTTTTCCTTTGACCGTCAGATTGTGCAACTCCCGGATACCGTAGGAGTGCTTTGGGTGTATCAAACGTCACAACATAACTGGGTGACTATAAAGGTGCACTACGGGTACCTCTGAAAGTGTCTGTTGGGTTGGTACGAATCGAGATCGGGATTTGTCACTCCGTGTGACGGAGAGGTATCTCTGGGCCCACTCGGTAGAACATCATCATGAGCTCAATGTGACTAAAGGAGTTAGTCACATGATGACATGCTACGGAACGAGTAAAGAGACTTACCGGTAACGAGACTGAACAAGGTATAGGTGTACCGACGATCAAATCTCGGGCAAGTTCTATACCGACAGACAAAGGGAATTGTATACGACATTGATTGAATCCTTGACATTGTGGTTCATCCGATGAGATCATCGTGGAGCAAGTGGGATCCACCATGGGTATCCAGACCCCGCTGATGGTTATTGGCCGGAGAGGTGTCTCGTTCATGTCTACCTGTCTCCCGAACCCGTAGGGTCTACACACTTCAGGTTCGATGACGCTAGGGTTATAGGGAATTGTTATACGAGGTTATCGAAAGTTGTTCGGAGTCCCGGATTAGATACCGGACGTCGCGAGGAACTCCGGAATGGTCCGGAGGTAAAGATTGATATATAGGACGGATGGTTTCGGACACCGGAAGTGTTTCGGGCGTCACCGGTAACGTACCGGGACCACCGGGACCACCGGAGGTGGCCCCGGGGGTCCACCGGAAGGGGGCAACGACCCCGGGAGGCTAGATGGGCCAAGTGCGGGAGGGAACCAGCCCCTAGGTGGGCTGGTGCGCCCCCTCCCACTCAGCCCATGGCGCAAGAAGAAGGGAGAGGGGGGAACCCTAGCGCAGGCGGGCCTAAGGCCCACCAGAAGGGTGCGCCACCCCTCCTCCCCCCTTGGCCGCCGCACCTCCCCCCATCTAGGGCTGCCGCCCCTCCCAGGAGAGGGAAACCCTCAAGGGGGCGCAGCCCCTCCCTTCCCCTATATATAGTGGGCACTTTTGGGCTTTTGGAGACACAATTTTCTCTCTCCCTCGGCGAGCCCTGCTCATCTTCCTCCTCCTCTGTGCCGGTGCTTGGCGAAGCCCTGCCGGGAGACCTCGTCTCTCCATTGACACCACGCCGTCGTGCTGCCGGAGATCTTCCCCAACCTCTCCCTCCTCCTTGCTGGATCAAGGTGCGGGAGACATCACCGGGCTGCACGTGTGTTGAACGCGGAGGTGCCGTGGTTCGGCACTAGATCGGAATCACACCGCGATCTGAATCGCCGCGAGTACGACTCCATCAACCGCGTGCTAGTAATGCTTCCGCTTAGCGATCTTCAAAGGTATGAAGATGCACTCACCCCTCTCTCATTGCTGGTCTCTCCATAGGAAGATCTGAATATGTGTAGGAAATTTTTTGAATTTGTGCTACGTTACCCAACAGTGGCATCCGAGCCAGGTTTTCTATGCGTAGATTCTATGCACGAGTAGAACACAAAAGGTTGTGGGCGATGATTTTTCAATTGCTTGCTGCTACTAGTCTTATTCTTTTCCGGCGGTATTGTGGGATGAAGCAGCCCGGACCGACCTTACACGTACGCTTACGTGAGACTGGTTCCACCGACAGACATGCACACCGTGCATAAAGGTGGCTAGCGGGTGTCTGTCTCTCCCACTCTAGTCGGATTGGATTTGATGAAAAGGGTCCTTACGAAGGGTAAATAGCTTTGGCATATCATCGTTGTGGCTGTCACGTAGGTAAGAAGGCGTTCTTGCTAGAAACCCAAATCAGCCACGTAAAACTTGCAACAACAATTAGAGGGCGTCTAACTTGTTTTTGCAGGGTTTGACATGTGATGTGATATGGCCAAAGTTGTGATGTTGCATGTATGATGTATGAGATGATCATGTTATTGTAATAGGTTTCACGACTTGCATGTCGATGAGTATGACAACCGGCAGGAGCCATAGGAGTTGTCTTAATTTATTGTATGAGATGCAACGCCATGTGCTTACTACTTTTACTTCATTGCTAACGGTTAGCTATAGTAGTAGTGATAGTAGTAATTGCCGTGATGACTTCACGGAGACACGATGATGGAGATCATGATGATGGAGATCATGGTGTCACGCCGGTGACGATGATGATCATGCGATGCCTGAAGATGGAGATCGAAAGAGCAAAGATGGTAATGGCCACATCATGTCACTATATGATTGCATTGTGATGTTTATCATGTTTTTCATCTTATTGCTTAGAACGACGGTAGCATAATAAGATGATCCCTCTTAAAATTTCGAGAACGTATTCCCCTAAGTGTGCACCATTGCGAAGGATCGTTGTCTCGAAGCACCACGTGATGATCGGGTGTGATAGATTCTAATGTTCGCATACAACGGGTGTAAGCCAGATTTACACACGCGAAACACCTAGGTTGACTCGACGAGCTTAGCATGTACAAACATGACCTTGAATACAAGAGACCGAAAGGTCGAACATGAGTCATATGGTTGAATACGATCAGCATGAAGTTGCTCACCATGGTAACTAGTCCGTCTCACGTGATGATCGGACACTGGTTAGTCAACATGGATCATGTATCACTTAGATGACTAGAGGGATATCGATTTAAGTGGGAGTTCATACTTAATTTGATTAAATGAACTTAATTGTCATGAACTTAGTCTAAAAGTTGTCTTTATAAATATTGTAGATGGCCAACGTCAACCTCAATTTCAACGCATTCCTAGAGAAAAACAAGCTGAAAGATGATGGTAGCAACAATGCGGACTAGGTTTGCAACTTGAAGCTCATCCTTGAAGCAGCTAAAAAGGCTTATGTCCTTGATGTGCTGCTAGGTGACCCTCCCGCTCCCGTAGCAGCCCAGGACATTCTGAACGTCTGGCAAACGCGGAGTGATGACTACTCTCTGGTTAGGTGTGGCATGTTATACAGTTTAGAAATGGGGCTCCAAAGGCGTTTTGAGCAACACGGTGCATATGAGATGTTCCAAGAGTTGAAGCTAGTTTTTAAAGCTCATGCCCATGTCGAGTGATATGAAGTCTCCAACAAGTTCTTTAGTTCTAAGATGGAGGAGAACAGTTTTGTCAGTGAGCACATACTCAAAATGTCTGGGTTACACGGTCGTATGACTTCACTTGGAGTCGAACTTCCGGATGATGCTATAATTGACAGAATCCTCCAGTCTCTCCCACCAAGCTACAAAGGTTTTGTGCTGAACTACAACATGCAAGGGATGGAGAAGACCATTCCCAAGTTGTACTCAATGCTCAAGTCTGCAGAAGTAGAAATCAAGAAAGAGCATCAAGTGTTGATGGTCAACAAGACCACTAGTTTCAAGAAGGGCAAGGGTAAGAAGAACTTCAAGAAAGACGACAAAGCCGTTGCCGCGCCCGGTAAGCCAGATGTCGGGAAGAAGAAAAAGAATGGACCCAATCCTGATACTGAGTGCTTCTATTGCAAGGGAAAGGGTCACTGGAAGCGGAACTGCCCCAAATACTTAGCGGACAAGAAGGCCGGCAACGTTAAAGGTATATGTGATATACATGTTATTGATGTGTACCTTACCAACGCTCATAGTAGCTCCTGGGTATTTGATACTGGTGTTGTTGCTCACATTTGCAACTCAAAGCAGGAACTGCGGAATAAGCAGAGACTGGCCAAGGACAAGGTGACGATGCGCGTCGGGAATGGCTCCAAGGTCGATGTGATCGCCGTCGGCACGCTACCTCTACATCTACCGTCGGGATTAGTTTTAAACCTTAATAATTGTTATTTAGTACCAGCTTTGAGCATGAATATTGTATCAGGGTCTTGCTTAATGCGAGACGGCTACTCATTTAAGTCAGAGAATAATGGTTGTTCTATTTATATGAGTGATATGTTTTATGGCCATGCTCCGCAGGTGAATGGTTTATTCCTGATGAATCTCGATCGTGATGTTACGCATATTCATAGTGTGAGTATCAAAAGATGTATAGTTGATAATGATAGTCCCACATACTTGTGGCATTGCCGCCTTGGTCATATCGGCGTTAAGCGCATGAAGAAGCTCCATACTGATGGACTATTAGAGTCTCTTGACTTTGAATCATTTGACACATGCGAACCATGCCTCATGGGCAAGATGACTAAGACTCCATTCTCAGGAATAATGGAGAGAGCAACCGACTTATTGGAAATAATACATACTGATGTGTGTGGTCCAATGAACGTTGAAGCTCGCGGTGGTTATCATTATGTTCTCACTCTCACCGATGATTTGAGTAGCTATGGGTATATCTACTTGACGAAGCACACATCTCAGACGTTTGAAAAGTTCAAGGAATTTCAGAGTGAGGTTGAGAATCAACGTGACAGAAAAATTAAATGTCTACGATCTGATCGTGGAGGAGATATATGAGTCACGATTTTGGCACACACCTAAGGAAGTGTGGAATCGTTTCACAACTGACGCCGCCTGGCACACCGCAACGCAACGGAGTGTCTGAACGTCGTAATCGCACTCTATTAGATATGGTACGATCTATGATGTCTCTCACCGACTTACCGCTATAATTTTGGGGATATGCATTAGAAACTGCAGCATTCACTTTAAATAGGGCACCGTCTAAATCCGTTGAGACGACACCGTATGAACTATGGTTTGGCAAGAAACCTAAGTTGTCGTTTCTTAAAGTTTGGGGCTGCGATGCTTATGTGAAGAAACTTCAACCAGAAAAGCTCGAACCCAAAGCGGAGAAATGCGTATTCATAGGATACCCTAAGGAAACTATTGGGTATAACTTCTATCTTAGATCCGAAGGTAAAACCTTTGTGCCAAGAACAGATCCTTTCTAGAGAAAGAGTTTCTCTCGAAAGAAGTAAGTGGGAGGAAGGTAGAACTTGATGAGGTAATTACACCCCCTCTCGAACAGGATAGTAGCGCAGCGCGGGAAGTTGTTCATGTGGGCCTACACCAACTGAAGAAGAAGTTAATGATAATGATCATGAAGCTTCGAATCAAGTTACTACTGAGCCGCGAAGGTCCACAAGGGTACGCTCCGCACCAGAGTGGTACGGCAACCCCATAATAGAAATCATGTTGTTAGACAAGGTGAACCTTCGAACTATGAAGAAGCGATGGCGGGCCCGGATTCCAACAAATGGCTTGAAGCTATGAAATCCGAGATAGGATCCATGTATGAGAACAAAGTATGGACTTTGGTGGACTTGCCCGATGACCGGCGAGCCATAGAAAATAAATGGATCTTCAAGAAGAAGACTGATGCGAACGGTAATGTAACCGTTTATAAAGCTCGACCTGTCGCAAAGGGTTTTCGACAAATTCAAGGAATTGACTACGTAGAGACTTTCTCTCCCGTAGCGAAGCTGAAATCAGTCCGAATCATGTTAGCAATTGTCGCCTTTTATGATTATGAAATTTGGCAAATGGACGTCAAAACAGCGTTCCTTAACGGGAATCTTAAGGAAGAGTTGTATATGATGCAACCAGAAGGTTTTGTCGACCCTAAGGGTCCTAACAAAGTGTGCAAGCTCCAGCGCTCCATCTATGGGCTGGTGCAAGCATCTCGGTGTTGGAACATTTGCTTTAATGAGGTGATTAAAGCGTTTGGGTTCATACAGGTTTATGGAGAAGCCTGTCTGTACAAGAAAGTGAGTAGGAGCTCTGTAGATTTCCTCATACTGTATGTGGATGACATATTATTGATGGGGAATGACATAGAGATGTTGGAGTGCATAAAGGCCTATTTGAACAAGATTTTTTCAATGGAGGACCTTGGAGAAGCTGCATACATATTAGGCATCAAGATCTATAGAGACAGATCGAGACGCCTCATAGGTCTTTCGCAAAGTACATACCTTGAGATGATATTGAAGAAGTTCAATATGGAAAACTCAAAGAAAGGGTTCTTGCCAGTTTTGCAAGGTATGAGATTGAGTAAGACTCGGTCGCCGACCGCGGCAGCAGATAGAGAGAAGATGAGTTATGTCCCCTACGCTTCAATCGTAGGCTCTCTTATGTATGCCATGCTGTCTACCAGACCTGATATAAACCTTGCCATAAGTTTGGTAGGGAGGTACCAAAGTGATCCCGGTATGGAACACTGGACAGCGGTCAAGAATATCCTTAAGTACCTAAAAAGGACTAAGGAAATGTTTCTCGTTTATGGAGGTGACAAAGAGCTCGTCGTAAAGGGTTACGTCGACGCTAGCTTCGACACAGATCCGGATGACTCTAAGTCACAGACCGATACGTATATGTTTTGAATGGTGGGGCAGTGAGCTGGTGCAGCAGCAAGCAAGAAGTCATGGTAGCATCTACATGTGAAGCGGAGTACATAGCTGCTTCAGAAGCAGCTCATGAAGGAATTTGGATGAAGGAGCTCATCACCGACCTTGGAGTGGTTCCAAGCGCGTCGGGTCCAATGACACTCTTCTATGATAACACTGGGGACATTGCCATAGCCAAGGAACCCAGGTTTCACTGGAAGACGAAGCACATCAAACGCTGCTACAACTCCATCCAGGACCATGTCCAGAGTGGAGTAATAGAGATTTGTAAAGTACACACGGATCTGAATGTCGCAGACCCATTGACTAAACATCTTCCACGAGCAAAACATGATCAACACCATAATGCTATGGGTGTTTGATACATCACAATGTAACTAGATTATTGACTCTAGTGCAAGTGGGAGACTGTTGGAAATATGCCCTAGAGGCAATAATAAAATGGTTATTATCATATTTACTTGTTCATGATAATCGTCTATTGTTCATGCTATAATTGTATTAACAGGAAACAGTAATACATGTGTGAATAAATAGATCACAATGTGTCCCTAGCGAGCCTCTAGTTGGCTAGCTCGTTAGTCAATAGATGATCATAGTTTCCTGGTCATGGGCATTAGATGTCATTGATAACGGGATCACATCATTGGGACAATGATGTAATGGACAAGACCTAGCACTAGATCGTATTGTTCGTCTGCTAAAGCTTTTCTAATATCAAGTGTATTTTCCTTCGACCGTGAGATTGTGCAACTCCCGGATACCGTAGGAGTGCTTTGGGTGTATCAAACGTCACAACGTAACTGGGTGACTATAAAGGTGCACTACGGGTACCTCTGAAAGTGTCTGTTGGGTTGGTACGAATCGAGATCGGGATTTGTCACTCCGTGTGACGGAGAGGTATCTCTGGGCCCACTCAGTAGAACATCATCATGAGCTCAATGTGACTAAAGGAGTTAGTCACACGATGACGTGCTATGGAACGAGTAAAGAGACTTACCGGTAACGAGACTGAACAAGGTATAGGTATACCGACGATCGAATCTCGGGCAAGTTCTATACCGACAGACAAAGAGACTTGTATACGGGATTGATTGAATCCTTGACATCGTGGTTCATCCGATGAGATCATTGTGGAGCAAGTGGGAGCCACCATGGGTATCCATACCCCGCTGATGGTTATTGGCCGGAGAGGTGTCTCGATCATGTCTACTTGTCTCCCGAACCCGCAGGGTCTACACACTTAAGGTTCGATGACGCTAGGGTTATAGGGAATTGTTATACGAGGTTATCGAAAGTTGTTCGGAGTCCCAGATGAGATCTCGGACATCACGAGGAGCTCCGGAATGGTCTGGAGGTAAAGATTGATATATAGGACGGATGGTTTCGGACACCGAAAGTGTTTCGGGCGTCATCGGTAACGTACCGGGACCACCGGAGGTGGCCCCGGGGGTCCACCGAAAGGGGGCAACAATCTCGGGAGGCTAGATGGGCCAAGTGCGGGAGGGAACCAGCCCCTAGGTGGGCTGGTGCGCCCCCCCCCCCCCCCACTCAGCCCATGGCGCAAGAAGAAGGGAGAGGGAGGGAACCCTAGCGCAGGTGGGCCTAAGGCCCACCAGAAGGGTGCGCCACCCCTCCTCCCCCCTTGGCCGCCGCACCTCCCCCCATCTAGGGCTTCCGCCCCTCCCAGGTGAGGGAAACCCTCAAGGGGGCGCAGCCCCTCCCTTCCCCTATATATAGTGGGCACTTTTGGGCTTTTGGAGACACCGTTTTCCCTCTCCCTCGGCGCAGCCCTGATCATCTTCCTCCTCCTCTCTGTCGGTGCTTGGCGAAGCCCTGCCAGGAGACCTCGTCTCTCCATTGACACCACGCTGTCGTGCTGCCGGAGATCTTCCCCAACCTTTCCCTCCTCCTTGCTGGATCAAGGTGCGGGAGACATCACCGGGCTGCACGTGTGTTGAACGCGGAGGTGCCGTGGTTCGGCACTATATCTGAATCGCCGCGAGTATGACTCCATCAACCGCGTTCTAGTAACGCTTCCACTTAGCGATCTTCAAAGGTATGAAGATGCACTCACCACTCTCTCGTTGCTGGTCTCTCCATAGGAAGATCTGAATATGCGTAGGATTTTTTTTGACTTTATGCTATGTTACCCAACAGATATTGTTGGAAATATGCTCGTAATTGTAGTAGCAGTTGTAGCATGATATAAACTGTACCATTCTACATTCTTTATGCTCATAATTTTGTGCCTTTTCCATATGTAACATTGAAACAAAATGTAGGTTGCTGGAGGTGGAGTTGATGATGATGAGAGCTACATCTGGGAGCAAATTTCTGCTAGAAATGCAGTGATTATGGAAGGGATGGTTAGTGTTTTGGATGTGCAACAGGATAATGATGATGGATATGATGATGCAATATCATCGCAGTCACTTGTTCCATATGTGGGCATGACTTCTGATACAATTGGCAATGCAAGAGCTTACTACAATAAGTATGCTTCCAGCCATGGGTTTGGGATCAGAACATCTGCTTCGAAGAACAGCCATGCAAGAGGACCGCAAAAGTTAAACAACGGGACTTTCACATGTGTCCATGCCCGAAAAGGTGGTGACCAAAGTCAATCTGCTAGCACTACAAAGAGCATTACAACATAGTGCAACAATGCTAGTAGTCGGCCTAGCCTTTTGATGAACATAAGTGACACGAAAAAGGAACATGTTGCAACGCCATGATTGCAAGGCACACATGATTGTTGTGCTCCAAGATAACAAATGGACTGTCACATGTTTTACAGAAGAGCATAGCCATCCTCTGGTGTAGCAGGAAGAGAAAGTTAGGTTTTATCAGTCTCACAGATAGATTCCGCGAGAAGACCACCAAATGATAATGGCTTTGCATGAACGCAACTTGTCAACCTCAGATTCCATGGGTATTTTTGGAGATTGTCATGGAGGTGATCATAGGCGCCTTGGTTATGTGAAGAGAGATGTTTCGAATGCATGATCCGAGATGCGACAAATCATGTCATTTTAGAACATGGCCATGATAGTTGAATATTTTAAGAGAAGACAAGCTGAAAGCCCACAATTCTTCTATGCAACACAAGTGAATAAGGAGACAAATGCAATGGAAGCATTGTTTTGGGTGGATGGAAGAACAAGAGCACTATACCCAAAGTACAAGGACTGTGTCTTCTTTGATACAACCTTTTGCACCAACAAATACAATGTGCAATTTGCTCCAATAATTGGCATCAACAACCATCTTCAGACCATTGTACTAGGTTGTGCATTGCTTCCAAATGAGCAAATGGAAACCTTCAAGTGGGTCTTCGAACAATGGTTGCTTGCTATGAACAATGAATACCCGACAAACCTTATGACGAACCAGTGAAAAGCAATGGAAAATGCAATTTCTAAGGTGTTCCCTCACACAGTCCATAGGTGTTGCAAGTGGCATGTACAACACAAGGCTCGTGATAAACTCGGGAGGATGCTTACTAGGAATTCGATATTTGAAAAGTATTCTATGAGTGCATCAATGACTCAGAGACAGTTGATCAATTTTAAGAAACATGGCAGCACATGCTGCATTGCTTTGAGTACACAGAAAATAGGCACTTGCAAAACATGTGGGAATGCCGACAAACATTGGCTCCTGCATACTTCAAGACGAATTTCTTTCCATTCACGAGCACAACGGGGAGATCGGAGGGACTGAATTCTTATTTCAAGACATTGGTGCATCCATAGAACTCTCAACATTTGTAAGGCAGTATGAACTGCTACAAGAAATGATGCTATATCTTAAAGATAATGCTTCTTTCACTGGAGAGGCAACAACAACAACACTTTGGGGGCGGTACGTACAAAGAAAAAAGAACAAAACAATTCAATTTTATGCATGCTTCCTTGCAGCAAAAAAATTGAAAAATAACATAAACATACTTGTTTAATGTAGGTATAATATAGAGCATCAAGTCGTTAAGTTCTACACACGCGTCATTTTTGGCAAGTTTCAACAGCAAGTTACAGCATCAACTCGATACATAATAAACCAAGTGCCTAACCTTGAGTATGAAGGTGTGAAGTTCGAGATTTTCTCAAGCCTTTATGAGAATCCAAAAGTGTATCGGGTGCATGCTGTGTTGGGGGAGGGGTTGTACTCTTGCAGCTTCCATTACTTTGAGATGAATGGTGTGCTTTATTCACACATTATAAGGTGATGATACAGCTGGATGTGCAAGAAATTCCAAGTAGATACATGCTAGAAAGGTGGTCAGAAGCAGCTACAACAAACATGGACACATATGGAAGGTTCCTTGACTTTGGGCTAGCAGAAACAAACACCTTTAAGTACAACTCATTGTGCAGAGATATGAACACACTGCAGCAAAAGCATGCTCCGTTGATCGAGCTTACGACCTTGTCTCGGATGTAATCAAGAAGCTCTCGGGAGTTGTTGCTTCGATGAAAAAGAAGCAAATGCAAAGGGAAGAGGTTGTGCAACAACAACAAGTACCTCAAACAAGTAAAGTCAATGATGCAACTGGAGCAAACCCTCAATCATGACCACCGCTACAAAATCCTGCTCGTGTGTCAAAACAAGGTCGGTCGTGTGAGCGCATAAAGAGAAAGAAGACATTGTTAGAGAAGCGAGAAGATGAGCATAAGAAGAAGCTTCAGAAAGACGCAAAAAGGGAAGAAAAGAGGAGCCAATAAAGATAGTAAAAGGACTCGAATATGGAGTCAGTGAGCAAGTCTAAACTAAGAAGAAAAATAACTTGTTCATTTTGCTATGAGGAAGAACACACAATCAAAATCTGCGAGACGGTCCTGGAGTACAAGGCTATGACAGCTGCTAATCTTGCAATAAAGTGCCAATTTTTCTCCGAGGAAGGCCACACAATGCAATCATGCTTCCATTTTAAAGCTACGATGATGAAAGTTGAGGGACATGCTCAAAATAGTTAGATGATGCTACTGTTTTTGTGAACTTCAGTAGAACTTTATATGATAATTTCTTTTTGCTGGGAGCTTTGTATGAGACTTTTGAGCATTTGTGGAATTTATAGGGAAGAATAATATTTATAGGAAGAATATTATAAGAGAACTTTATAAAAGAACTTTTGTGAACTTTACTGTTCGTGTAAATTTTGTTGTGAACTTTTGTGAAATTTATAAGAAGCTTGTTGTGAGCTTCTGTGAACTTTATATGATAATTTTGCTGTGAAGCTTGCTATAAATTTGCCATGAAATCTTATGAAGCTTGCTGTCAAATTTTGTTGTGAACTATTGTGAAGCTTTCTGTCAAATTTTGCTGATAATTTGGTTCATAATGATTGTTCATTAAAACCCACGTATGCAATAATACTGTTGCAACCATGGTGAAAAGAACAAGCAGAATGCTTCTTACAGCAAGAAGAAAATGTGCTCATGCTCAAAAACCACATGACAAAAATTGTTAAAAAAATAAGAAGAATGCTTCTTCCAGCAAGTTGTTTTGTTCCATTAGTTGTTCCAAAATTGCTTGTTATTGTCAATGCTTTTCTCGTAAATTGTGACAAAAAAATGCAACAGATGCTACGACTAAGCATCGAGAAAATGACAAAACAACTGCTCCGAGTAGATAACAAGAAGATAGCACACACATGAAGGATTTTATATAAAAACAAAAAAAAAAGGATCTCCATGAAACTTGATGGTTAAAAACACCAAGAGCAAAACTCTTACACCATACTTAAGCTTGATCGCATAATTATCTTTTGTTGCTACAAGCTATGAATTCTCCTAACAGCAAGCACAAGCCCAAAAGACTGACTGAGTTTTACAGCAAGCCCAAGCCCAAAAGAACATAACGCACGATGGCGTGAGATACAAAACGGGAAATGATCTACACGCTAGGTCCTGGCCAAAACAAATGCAACGTCCATCTTCAAGGACCTACAATCGACTTGTGCACATGAGCAGTGAGACCTTGTTCAATGGATGGTAAAACAACTTTGAAGAAAGGTACTTCCGCACATCAAGCATATTTTGCTGCAAAAAAAGAGAAAAAAGAGGCGTTTATCAGACACGCAGCACATGAAAAGGTACACAAAAAACATGGTTATCTATTTATACCTTCTTAAAATCTTTCATCCTCTTGCCATCAAAATTTTCAAAGTATAGCACTCCAAAATAACCACAATCAAAGCTGTTTTTCAACCAGAAATAGAAAGATGAAGTGAATAAAAGGTTAATATGGCTAAACAGAATGAGATGAAAACACAAAACAATTATGGAGTTGGCTTACTAAGTTGATTGTTGCGGGTACTCGAGCTTGGGCTAGTCTGGCTTGAAAGAATTTAAATCCACAATGAAGTCTGGCTCTTCGGCAACAATTCTCTTCAAATTGGTGAACTGGCAGCAGTAGGCAAACTGTAGCCAAAAAATGCAGAGCTTTTATCAGACACAAAGAAGCAACCAAAACCTAAAAATTGCTACAACACCTAATACTTTGCATATTTTAGTTCCTCTTTGAAAATGTTGCAACATTTACATTGGTAAGGAGTAAACAAGACCTAATAATAAAAGATAAAGGTCACTTACCAGATTCCTTGCAGCCATATCCAAATTCCCGTTGTCCACTAAGTCAAACAGGTTAAACTGCTTGTGCAAGAGGTTAACGACACAACCAATCCAATGACCATCCCGAACGATGGTGAAGAAAAGCTGCATTAAAGAGAGGAAAACAGAAGTTAAACTGAATAAACTTTAAAACATTCGAGATGAAGACACACATATTGAGTAAAAATTGTTGGGAGCAAACTTACTAGGTCGAAAAATGAATTCTGAAAGTTTTGGCACGCCCTCCTCAGCTCTTTTCCACAAATAGTTGGATCAAAAACTTCTGGGTGGATAGAAAGTTGAAGCTGCAACAAATATCGACATGCAAAAAATAAAATAAAATTGATGCAGAAGTATTGAAGCAGGGTAAACGTGGACATAGCAACATACTGACAGTACAAGGAAGCAACAAAAATGAACTAACGCTAAATTAAACAGAGAAAGAAAAATTCTTCTCCTTATTTGATGACAACAACTTCTCAATGTTGAAGCTTTCAATGAATAAAGACATGACTTCATTGCATATTTTAGCATGTGGCTTCAAAGACTTCTGAAAGTTGGAATAAGTAATGTGAAAATCACCAATCCTAATGAAAGGCGGCCATCAACAAGAGGGTGTGAAAACCACATGAGTGAGTAGCATTTGCCAAACCATGAAAACAAAATGAGTGAAGATAAAAATGCTATGATGGAAGCAAGAATGAGAACATGCCACTTACTCAATTTCCCCTTTTTCGTCTTATTCATATTGTACCTCTTCATGATGAAGTACTTGTACATTGCTTGAGTCTTGCCATCTGTCTTGATTTTCTTGTATTTTGCTCCAGCTGAAATTGGACTCGCTACTATTTTCTTGCTCTTGAATTTCTCCTCTTCCTTCAACCATGCCTTCTCCTCATCACGGTCGGGGCTTGGTTCCCTGGTGCTAAGCAAAACAACTGGCTCCTCCTGTGGTTTTGGTGATCCAACTAGGAAGCAATCAAACAAAAATCAGTAACAAAAGTGATTTACTACAAAATGTTGCGAGGATATATTTGTTCAAATATTATCATGGAAGGGCATACCTCTAGTCCCACTTGAAAATGGAGCAATTGCAATTGGTGTGACATCATGGACACGGATTTTAATTCCCGCTGAACCTGGAGCCTGAGGAGTGGCATCAAAAGCAGCGTAAGACTATTATGTTTTTGGTGTTGCAATATTATTATCATGGTTTGAAGCATTGGGGTCCACAACTGCGAATGGGACACCGATCCACCAATTGTATTCCCAAGTGCCCTCTTGGAACGGACTCAATAATGGTGCATCACTCCAATGCCCACCAACACCAGCCTTTGCAGAGTGATCAAGAGGACTTAGTTGGGTACCATGCTCAACATCTTCGCCACCCTCCACTTGCTCCTTTTCTACATTGGCATGATTGGCATCAGCACTAGCTTCTGCATGAAACTCTACCACATTGCCTGCATTAGGCTCATGAGCACCGTTGCTAGAATGATTGCTTCGAGCTCCTTCAGTCAGCTCAACCCCCATCTTGTCAATTGTTGGCTCATCTGCAACCTTCCTACTATAACTTTGCTTGCTACCCCCACGCTCATGAGAAGCCTTACTAGTAGAAGTTTGCTTGCTACCCCCACGCTCACCGGCCTTGGGTGCATCATTGCTGCTATGTGGCGGAATGTCAAAAGTAACATCCGTTGCTTAGTGATTACTTGATGAAATGAGATGAACATCTTTGAGAAGCTGCCCATTTCGCCTACAATGCATGGCTTGCAACACTTGAACAAAAGAATTAGTAGCCCCTTTTAACTCTGCAACATAGAGTTTTGTGTGTTTGTCGTAGATTTCACCCAGATGTGGCGGGAGCTGAAATGTATATGAAAATGAAAGTGGAGGTGGTCAGTGGGTATGGAACTTACTACATGATTGGAGGGTATTTGACAAAATAAAAAATAAAAAACAACAACGCAAAAGAATATGAATAATCTCACCTCAAGCTCTACCCCAAATGGGATTGGGTTTTGAAGCCAATCATCCAGTGAACCACACACATCTTCTTCTACACTTTTCCCATTTTCCATTGGATTAATATCTTCTACTCTCTCTGTCCGAGAATAAGTGTCGTTGATCTAGTACAAAACTTGTACTAATGTAGTGTTAAATGTGCGACACTTATTTTGTGACGGAGGGAGTATATGGTTGTCTTTTGCACCAACGTCACCTTTGTTTCTATTAATGTTGACATCTCCAGCACCCCAATCTTGAGTATCATCACAATCCACATCTTGAGCAGATGCGTTGTTGTTGCCTACAGCAACACCCGTGACTCCGCCTTCTGGAGACAATGCTACGCACGGTGTCCCTGACAGAGGCCGAAACTGCACGACACACAGTAAAATAAGCAAAAACAAAATTGTGGAAATAGGAAATGCTGCTAATGGACGAGGGGAAGAAAAATCACACGACACTTCCCAAACGAGGCTTTGCCCAAAGATAGCTTGTTCTTGTCATATTCCCACAGAATATCAAAGTTAGTATGTTGAACAAAGCGTGCCCTTGGCAGAGAATAATTCAATTGATGCTCATTGATCGCAACTTGAGGAAAAAACAAATGATCCATGCAAATAACCCGATAACACAACACATAATATCTCAGATAATACAACACATAGTATCTCAGGAAGAAAAGAAATGTGATCGCAAAAAACCAAAAACATAATGTGAGGTGATTGAAAAATTCAAAGAAGAAAAGACGTATACCGCTAACATAGGGAAACAACCTCAAACCCAAAATTTGGTGATA